>NC_138040.1:35237696-35668781 GCF_964106645.2 Podarcis pityusensis
ACCAGAGGAGTCATTTGGATTTATTACAGAGGAACAACTGAAGTCTGTTCCACTGGTAAGAAGACATCAGCAGTGGGTGTCATATTGGGTAGAGCAGCATGAGTAACCACCAGGTTCCCTGCCAATGCACTTGGTTGTACAAGTGTTTGCCTGCACAACCAAGCATTATTTGAAAGAGGCTTGAAAATTTGATATAAGGAACTGAGGCTAATATCTCCCTTGGGCAGTCAAGGGAATTCCGAGAGAGAGAGAGAGAGAGAGAGAGAGAGAGAGAGAGAGAGGCTAAGTAGGGCCAGCTCAGGGGACGTGACCTCTGCCTATAAATATATCCAAGGTAACCATTTAAATAAAAGAAAGAATCAAGTACAGTGACATTATAAGCCATTACATGTATAGTTATTGTACGAATGTATTTAGACTTTAATTTTTCTGTGAACTGCTTTGAGCACAGATTTACTTGTGGGAAATGTGGTATACAAATAAATTGGCAATGATGCTAACCATCTTATGTCCATTTTGGAATGTGTAGTTTCACACTCGGAAATGTCTGTGAACAGCATGATTCTCCTCCTCTAGCCTAGGCTGTCCTGCTGAAATTTACTTAGCCAGCAGTACTCATTTGAAAAATCTGTATTATATATATGTCCTGTCTCATTTCCAAAAATATATAGGATTCTGTGTAGGCCTAGTAACAACAGATCAAAAATTGTACCAGGATGAAGAGCGTGAACCCCCACTTCACTTTACAACAATGAAAAAGTAGTGTATGGATTATAATCCAAAAATATTATAGCATTCCAGTTAACTACACTTCCTTCCAAACAGGCAGTCTGGTAGTTCTACTGCTTTACCTACCTTCTGTCACACAGATACACTGCAGATGGCTAGCAAACTTTTACTCGCGGCTAGTAAACTTTTGCACTTTTTTTTCTATATAGCATTGTCTGGTTCAAAAGGTAAAGTCATCAGCCACTTCCCTGTTCCCATGTTTCCAGATCATACTTTGCACAAATTCAGCCCTAGCAACCGTTAGGCTTACAAAAATAGCAAGGTCAACTGCTGCCAGGAGTTTTCACTTCTTCTTTTTTTAAAAAAAATAATATTTATTAGTAGTTTTCAAAATTATAAGAAGAAAAACATTAAAATACAACACTATAATAGACAAAAAGAAAAGAAAAAACACAAAAACCAATACAACAATACAACAAAAAGATAAAAAGGAAAAAAAACAACACAAATCCCAACTTACATATCTAAAACTTCCATTTGCTTGTTTCATTGACTTCCTCACACCTCCCTTTTTGTATTCTAGTTTAATTATTTATTTCAGCAAATTCTTTCCATCTTTCTCAATTTTTGTTAAAAAATTCATCCTACCCTAATTTAATCTAATAATTAACTCAACAAATCCTTTCCATCTTTCCCCATATTCTATTATTCACATTACCTTAATTAATTTAACCTTATCTTACCCTAAAACACCTTAAAGCTTGAATCTTAGTTATCAAATATACATTACTCCTGATATCATTTCTGCTAAAGTCATATAGTTTCATTCCAACATTTTCCCTAATATTCATTAATTTTTAGCCAATTCCCCAATTAGAAAATTTTCTTTATAAATTTTCTTCCAATCTTCATCCAACGTCCCTTCTTCCTGGTCTCGGATCGTGTCAGTCCTTACTGTCCATTCCATCTAGTCCATCAACCTGGAAGCCTTATGTCTGAGGCCCTTAAGTCTCTTCCATGTCCCTTCTGCAATTCTTCTTCTTCTTCTTGTTTATACTTGCCTTTTTCCTTGTCTTTAGTTGGTCTCTTTCTTAATTTCTTTCCTTTCTCATTGAGGGGTAGGCCTCTGGGGGGTTCCAAGCCAGAATTGTCCCCATCTCCCTTCATCAAACCCGCCCATTCCCCACAGTCCCACTCCCCACAATCCTCAATATAGTCCAAAAAGTATTTAAAAGCATATTCCAAGGTCTCTCCAATGTTGGGAACCTCCTCAACTCCAGACTCCCCCTGGCCCACTCCAACTTCAATCTTCAATGACAGCGGCTCATACTCCTGTAGGGCCTCGGGACTTTCCATTTGTATTATTTGGGGTGCAACCGCATCCTCCTCCATTATCTTCTGCACATGCCCAGTCAGTACAGATTCATGAGTTGGTCCCTGGATAATTTCTGTATCAATATTCCCTGTTTGCCCACAGTTGTTAACTGCAACAGTCAAATCCATTTTCTCATTCATCAAGTCCATCTTCTCATGCATCTGTTCCAGCAGGGCACTTGTCTTACATAAGGCAAGCACCCAGTCTTCTTTCCAACTCATCTTTAGTCATGGTCAGAAAAGCCTGTTCCCACAGTCTTAATCTCACATCTGTTGAGCCCTCAAGTGTACTGTAGCAACAATTTGACAAGCTCCCTCTAGAGGAGGCAATTTCTATTTGTATCCATTTTTTTTAAGGCAAGTCCAACAAAGGAAAATTACTTTCGTTTTTCAGATATTTTTCAGATTTTCTGTTTCTTTAGGATGCAAAAGGCAACATTGAAGTCAGCTTGTTTCTCTTCTTTAGCTGTCTGTCAAAATTTCCCATTCACAGTCAATGAACCTCTCCAACAATTTCTGTCTCTGACACCCCATTCCCAGGTTAGAGACGGTGGAAACTTATCCTTCTTCACTCCCTCTCCTGCTAGGGTTGAACAAAGTTCCCCCCTTTTCTCCTGCTTCCAAGGGGGTTTCAGTAATTCCAAATGAAGAAAATTTAGACTTTTTTGACAGCTTTCCAGGCTTTAGCTTACAAAGTTTTTGCTTTAGTCTATATACAAAAAGCGGAAGGCAGACTTCCTGTTTTGAACCTTCCCGCTTCGTTACCAAATTAAGAAATTTCTTGATCCAATTTTCCGTTTCTACTCATGGGTACTTGTTTTAAATCCAATTGTCCACAGGAAAAAGTCAGCACTCTCCGGCAATGGCTGTGCGGCTTCACTCCGTGAAAGTAGCAGTCAGTTCGCAGCACCGCGCTTCTCACCCCACTTCGCTCCGGAGCCCCTAAATGGGATTCCCTGCGAGTAGGGGGGCGCTCCTGGTGCCCTGCCGAACCCCACATTCCCAGGCTTCCTCCGCCTGGGATTTCTAGCGGGTCCCCACCTTCGCCGCGGCGGGAAGACCCAGTTTCCACGGAGCCCGTTCCTCCGGCCGGAGGAACTCCGCCATTCACCGATGGCGCTGACCCGGAAGTCCTTCACTTCTGTAACTCTCACCAGAGGGAAGCTGCCAGAAACCACATACAGTTTCAGATCATACCGATGTATCACTAGAAAGCACACTTCTCCAAGAATAGGCCATATGTTTGCTTGAAGGACACAGGATGCAATTCTAATACGGATAACTAGAAGAAGTAGCTACATATTTACTACAAGCAACAGCTGCACCAAAATGAAGAAAAATTGAATGTGAGTAACCAATTCTACACAAAACAGAAATGTGCACTGAAGATATAATTAAAATCTATGAAGGAGTCACTTACAGGGAATTCAAATTTCATGCTGCCCATTTTAAAAAAATCATATCCCTCGGGGGGGGGCCTATGGTAGATTTACTAACAACAACTCACTAGATGACTTATATACCTTTAACTAACTTATGATATTGCACTGTAGATGATGCAGAACTGATTTTACAACTGCGAGGACTTAAAAAGCACATTAAGCTGTAAGTTGATCAATGATTCCAGATTCAGGTAGTTATCCGTGTTGGTCTGATACAGCCAAAATATAAAAGAAATGGGGGAAAAATTGTCCAGTAGCACCTTAGAGACCAACTAAGTTTGTTCTTGATAAAAGCTTTCGTGTGCATGCACACTTCTTCAGATACACAGATTCCAGCTTTTTCACAAGTCGACCTCTACACTTCTTTGGCTCCATCTGTCAGGAATGCATGCAGGAGCCAGGCCCTGTGACTGATAGGGCCTCGCAGGACTGGGGCCTTCCTGAGTTTGGCACAGGTGAGGCTTGACAGAAGACTCGTAGCACCTGGTGGCAAGGGCCGGGAGGGGTATATAAGACCAGCATTTCCCTCTGGCTCTTTGCCACAGCAACACACTACCCACCTAGCTGTGCTTCGGCTTCCTGACTCCTGGTATCCTAACTCTTGGACCCTTGGTTTCCTGATTCGTGGACTCTTGACTTCCTGACCCCTGGACTTCTGACCCTGGACTGCTGATTCCTGCTTTCCAACCTCTACCCCGGTCCCGATGTACCAAGCCGGGACTCCGACTGCCTGTAAACTGGACTGTGACACCATCTTCCTTTCTCTAAAGCCATCAGTGATGCTGTGGCAGTGGGGCATAGGTCTGTGGTCCCTGCTGCATGAAGTGGCGGAGACAACTGACCACTAGGCAGGTGGTGGAGGAAAGCCATAGCACAGTAGAACACCCTGCAACAGCAACTGAGGTTGCTGCCACCTGCCACCATTTTAATTTACTGAACTTCCCCCAAAGTGATGAGTGTGGCAATGAGCTCATCCAATCTGATGCCACCTTTGTGCATATTGGGGGCAGATTCAGCTCCCTTGGCCCACACTTTCACCATTCCAGCTCCCTCACTGACCCCACAATCTTAAGGGTGGTACTGGATTAGCAAAACATGCTGACTCTCTTTTGAGTCACTTTGGGGAAAGTTGAGTAAATTGCAACGTTGGTGGACAGCTCATGGTGCTGAACACCAACAGACAGCTTTGCTTTACTGCCTGCCTGCTCCAGCCAACCACCTTAGCAGCTAGGCCCAAAACCATGTCTGCAACAGCAGGGTGAAAGACCAGAAGGACTTGCAGAGATCAGGATCAGGCAGGAGGAGAGCAGCGTCATAGCCCAACAAAGATTTTTTTTAAAAAATGGGATGTCACTGCTGCCAAGAAGGGAAGAAGATAAGCCAAGGATCTCACACGGGGGTCCGTCAAACCTGACAACACCTTTGTCTGCATGCATTCTGATGCTGCCACCTTTGTGGGTTAGGAAGCAGGAGCTGAGGCAAATCGGCTCACTAAAAAATAATGGCAATGTAATGTAAATCATGTGAAACATGCAACCGCAAGGATGAGAAGCTTGTCACTGGAATACAATGTCCATCATCTGTGGCCACGGACCATGCTTGTTGAGGCTGATAGGAGTTGGGGTCCATCACTATAAGGAGGGCTACATGTTCCTCATTTCTGCAAACTAACTTACCTATTAATGTAGGATAATTCAACACCTAAATCTGACATAATGATTCCGCCCGATAGAGAATCATTAGACACATGGGAGGAGATTAGCTGGTGTTTTTCTGGACAATAGTTTTTAGATCTTTAATACTAACACTGCCTCCAGAGCTAATCATCCCCAGTTGTCTATTAACCATTAAAAAAAAATCAATACAGCTGTTAATGTGCAGCACAGAGAGAAGCCATGCAAAGAATAGGATACACACAGCCCATCATCAAGAGGCATCAGGCGATAATTTGTTTCTGATTTTTAAAAAACATTTCTATAGTCACATCCACCCCACATATTTAAAGCAAGTGATTTCCCCTAAAGAAACTGGGATTTGTAACTTGTTAAGGGTGCTGGGAATTGTAGCTATGGGAGGAATAAGCTACAGTTCCCATGATTCTTTGTGGAAAGCCAAGTGCTTTAAATATATGGTATGGATAGCATTCTAACAGCTACCTAGGGACACCTGTGATGTGGTAGCTGATGTCTGTGTCTGTTGTTGCTGCTGTTAATTTATTAATTTTGTATGCTGCCTTTTAGGGCAGATCTCAGGGCAATTCACGTTCTATGTTGAGTGGATCTATCAACTTTTGCTGGGGGAAGCTTTTGGCCTTATACATACACAACTATTTTTTTAAAAAAGCAAATGTTATGAAGTAGTAGAACATCAGATATGTTCCTCTTTAGTTGAGATTGCAATATATGTCCAAACACTGCAACAGTTATCAGAAAAATTGTGCGATAGCATCAAACTGGAAGAAACCAAAAGAAAATATAACATTAAATTTCTGAATGCTGTAACTGCACCAAGGAAGCATTAGCACATTTGCTCTGTGACATGCTCTGTGTTGTACATATATTTCATGTGTTGGTTCAACGTAGGGTGCATTTGGCTTGGATTAGAGTGCATTAGGGATTGGATGCTCTAAACTGGCGCATAACAACCAAACAAAAACCCTATTTGTGCACATGGCACTGTGAGATTTCACTCTTACCAAGATATTTATTGTTAAGCTAACAACAGGCAACTGACAGAATGCAGGGGAACATTATGCAATTGTGTTGATGATGAACAAATAAAAAGAGTTCTAATCAATAAATGAACCAAGAAACCAGATACATACATTTGAAATATATAATGAGCAAATGGATTCTGATAAAACATTAATTCATTGAATTATTTGCATGAAGGTGTTTTAAATGAGCTATGTGAGAACTTTTGCTGCTTTTACAGGTATCTTGTATCCTGGAAAAATCTTGCGTCTAGAAAGAACAGTGTGACAGTCATTTTAAAGGAGTCGTGGAATTACTGTAAAGATGGTAAGCCAGCTTGCTGTGAAGGGGATCAAATAACTTTTACAAGACTAATGTATAAATGCCAGTCATAGAACTATGGTCTTGCATACATGAATAATGGCTCTCCTTTATCACTACTCAACTTTCAGAGCAATGAACGTTTCTAATTATGCTTCTAGATCAAGACTCCTTTGAGAGTCATGCAATACATGCTTATGACATGCAAAACCCACAAATGCTCTGTATCAATCACAGTGCTGGTTTGTGTTCATCCAAACACCATGGTCTAGCAGGATCAGCAGGGTGATGCAGTCCAAAATAACAACTCTAGCACAAAAGCCCTGAAATAGCTGGCACCATTTCCTTGGCAAATGCTACCACCCTTCAAGTTTAGCACTACAGTGCTAAATCAGTCTCAGGAGAAAACTTTCACTTGGACATGCCAGTGTCACACAAAAAAAACAGTCACCAGTTTTAGGTGTTCCACAATTCTGTAGTTCCATTGTACTCAGGGCTTTTTCCAGGGGGTACTTCAGGGTACACAGTACTGGTACCTCTTTTTGGGGGCTGGGGGTTAAAAAGTGTGACACTTGCTGTAACAATTTCATGGTGAGTACCAGAACCTATTTTTCAGGGGGTGGGTTGTATTTATTATCTGAAAATGGGATATCGCTCATGAGGCTAAAGTGTTGACTTTAGGCTGAATGCTCCTCAGTGATCTTGCAGAAAGCTAGGGCTGCCATACGTCCGGGTTTTCCCAGACACGTCCAGGAATTGGACTGTCAAGATGGCGTCCAGGCAGATTTTCACCAAATTGACAAAATGTCTGGGAAGACCCGAATGTATGGCAACTAGGGCACTTTTAATAGAAAAATGCTGGGGGGAAAGAAAGAAAAGAGGGCCCAAAGACTTATTGGGGGTGGGGGGAGCTCAACAACTTTGCCCAAAAGGCCAACAGCTTTGGCCAATGATATCATGGGAATTAATGGAAAGAACCAGAGAGTTACATGGAATTATCCAGAGTGCATAGTAAGATGATGGGTTAAACTTCAGGAACACATGTCTCAACACAACCAAGTTCAATGACCTGCTTGTAGGCACAAGAAATGTAGGCCATTTATAGAGATTGAAATTGTATATTGGAAGTAGGGATGCTTAGGGTATTTGTTTGGTCTGCATTTTTAAGTGAACTGAACTTAACTTGCACTTCAAACACTAACACACAGATCAGAACACAGTTCTCCTTTGTTTTCATACTTCTCCCTATTTTGTGAAATGGTTTCAGCTCAAAACACACACTAAAATGCATACTAACACATGTGCAAAAATGAATATTGCTTGTAAAATGCAGAGGAAAAAGTGTATTTTGTGTGTGAACATTTGGGTGTCTGTTTAAAAAATTCACAGACTGATACAAAAATGGGACAAATGGACTTATGGATGAATACATGCAAAACTGACACAGACAAATAGACTGGTCTGTTCATCATACATGGTGAATAAAAATAAGCTTAAAAAACGCAATCTACCAGACCTTATTTGAAACAAACTCTAGTTCCAACAAAAGAGAATACTACAGTCCCTGCTTCAAGAACAACAAATGACAAACCTCAAGCTTATATGCTCCTCTCTCTTCTCCTCTTTCACACCCATAAGGAGTCACTTTCTATTTTAAACTAACCTTAGTTCTCTCTAATGTCCAAACTATTGGAACTGCAGCTTGTAATGCAGATATGGTGTAAAACGTTATTCATTCATTCATTCAAATATTTATAAACTGTTCCTTCATAAGATATATCAAGATGGTATACAACATACAGAGTATAGTAAAATCAGAAAAGGCATCCATAAAACATATAAATAAAACATCAGTAGACACTGAGTGGTGAAAAAGAAAACTTTCTATTGTGATGGCCCATCTAAACAACACGGTTTTCAGAAGACATCTAAAAGAAGGCAGGTATTCATTCTTATTGGCAAACCTCTACTAGTAGGGAGTTCTGTGGTGCAGGGGCTGCCCCACAAAAGGCTTGGTCCTTGGTGAAGGCCAACCAAATCTCAAGTGGGGAAGCACCAAAAGTTTCCCAGCAGAGAATCTCGGTGATCAAGGTGGAGCATAAGGAATCAAACGGCCCTTTTGTCCAAAGTTATTTAAGACTTTTGAATTAACACGTGTACCCTGAACTTGGCCCAGTAGCAAATTGGCAACAAATGCAACTCTTCCAGCAGCTGGGGAACATATTGTCCAATAATATGCTCCTGGGAGAATTCTAGCCACTTCCACGTTAGTTGCAGCTTCCAGACCCAATACATGGGCAGCCTCAAATAAAGTGTGCTGCAGTAATCGAGTCTTGCTACCAATGCATGGGCCATTGTGGTCAGGATGTTGTGATCCAGGAACTGTAGCAGCAAATCTAATCTACACCATACTTCATCGACACCACATTTTTTTTTGCTCAAATGACTTTTTCCCCCTGGCTTGGAGGTTGTCAAGCATAATTCTATTGGCACAACCAGAACATTGCCTACATGACCAGCTGTCAGAAGTGGAGGTTGCAAATCCAGAAACAATTTTAGGTGACTTGTTGTGTTCTAGCTAATATTTTGGATGATTATATGCCAAGATGAAACTTGGCGGGGGGATGCTTGCATGCTATAAAAGCTGTGTGTTGTGAATGCAAACATATTCACATTACACCACTACAAGAAATTGCACCCCTTAACAAAATTATGGAAATGGCTAGCGCCAATTTACAGAGTGTGTGTGGTCAAACTGCAGGCATGCGTGTTGATCTCCCAGCCACTTTGCAGGTAAACCAACCAGCTCACAGCAGATCCCAAATCAATTCCTTTCAGTTGAGTGACTATCTACCACCTAACCCCTTACCACTTCTCAGGCAGTGCAACATCTGTCGGGCAACTGCCATCATAGACAGGCAAGCTAAAGCACAGGACACAGATTCCACAACATAGGTCAGCAGGAGAAGAAACATGATTTTCACTGAAGAGAGACTTTGCACGAATGGTCAGGGGTAGTAGTACCTTTTGAGTGTGTGGGAAGAGTCTTTCCACTTGGAGGATTAGGGAATTCAATCTTAGGTGCCAGAATTTTTGTAAACAAAGGGCAACAACCCAAGCACTCAGTTTGGACGGGTTGCAGCATCCCTACTTGGTCCCTGAGCCTCCGCTTCAGCTCTCACGAAGTCAACAAAATTAGGCACTTTTGGATCTCACAGAAAGCTGTCCTGGAATAAATGAATGCTACTGGCGATATCTGCTTATCTATCAGGAATGAAGCAGAACATTATGGGCAGAGTCAAGAGCTTGCACTATTTTTGCTGGGGTAGGGGAGTAACCACTAACCCAAGAGCCAAGTCTCCCCCATTAGCAAAGTCAGCCCCCAACCTAATTTCCTGGTGATGGCACAGTCCCTGAAAACAACAGGAATGTGTCCAGTGTCAAGTAGGGATGGCATCATTTTAATCTCTACCATGACACTGGGCTGGTTTGACTACCCCATTCATTCTGTAGCCAGCTGGGTTCAGTCAGGAACTCAGATCAATTATTTGATGCTACACCAAGATTATCCCCTTGCAAAAGATTATCTCAGCTGTATCAGTTGTTCTCTTCTGCGAATATCTGCCAGGGGATCATCTCCCAGCTATCCTTTGTGGGCACCGCAAATATTCCAAAGTACTGTAGCAGGAATTTCAACTGCACAGCCCCTCCACTTGTTCTCCCAAACGCTAGAAAGCAATGAGGAGATGAAAGAGAAATCCCCGAACCCTGCCCTGCCTTCACTGCCCTCCCCTCTCTCTCATACACACACACACCAGGAAGAGAGAATCTGGCTCTAGTCCAGGGAACCTCCAAGCAGCACAAACAAATTAAAAGTCCAGTAGCACATGGGTCAGATGGCTGATAGGCAGGCTCTAGAACGAATAGCTGCTCAGCACAAGGCAGACACAGGCAACTCTTCCAAGGCTTGGTGCTGTCAGTCAAACATGCAGAGCTGTGTTCTTGCTGGCTGAGGAGTGGAGCAGTGCAACTGAGCATGCTCCAGTCTACCTGCATTGCAGTGGCTCAGAGTGTCCTCTATTAACCCAGCTGTATGCTAATCCCATCATGCCATCCAGGACACTTATTAGCACAGCGGCAGAGCCAAAGGAGGAACATTTTGCTTTGAATACAGGAGGGGGACCGAGCAAGAACGGGTGAGGGAGAGAAAGAGGAAAACAAATAAGTATCTGTCATGGTATACCAAAATAAAATCGTAGAATAAACAAAAAAAATCAAAAAGCTTCGTTCTTGGATAGCAGAGCAGAGAATTGCCGGGGGGGGGGGGCACAAACAATTGCAACCAGAGCAGAAATCAGAGCCTTGGAAAGCCTTGTGGAAATTCAGTGTCAAGGCTATTATTCTACTGGCAGGTATGAATGTACTTTTCGAGGTGGGGGGGATCACAGGGCCACCGCACATGATATTTTTGAACACAGGGGTTAATAACCATGTTGGGGGAAAGTGCATAAAACAACATTATACAGGCCACACAGCTATCTATCTAATTCCTGATAAACCTCATAGGGAAGATGATGTACTGCTGCAGAGGGTGATATGGGAAGCACAGGGCCTGCCTCTCTCTCTCTCTCTCTCTCTCTCTCTCTCTCTCTCTCTCTCTCTCTCTCTCTCTTCCTCTCTCTTCTGTTGAAAGACCAGCTTCACCAGTTTCCTCCTCCAGCAGCAGAGGGAGATAAAGAAGAAGGGCCATTTCATCAGAGAGACCAGCTGCATTTGGCTCCTTCTGTCCCTGAACTGTTGGCATTCTAAGCTGGTCACTGAGTTTACTCATTTTCCTCTTCCTTCCTCAACCTTTTTTCCTTTGTGTCCTATACTTTCAATGGCGAGCCCAAAAGCAGGGACTGCCTTATTTGTTACTGATCTTCTGTAAGCTGCTCTGGGAGCCCTTTGGGCTGAAGAGTGGAGTTAAAGAATGCCTTCAGATACTGTTTGTCATCTTAGCAACACTATCAGAGGCAAACAAAACCAGCTGAATAGCTAGTCACACAGTACAGCATGTGCTTCTTCACAGCATGAGCATTCATTTCCATCTTTGTAAAATATACTGGAAAAACATGAAATTGCAAATGCGACTCTACGGGCCTAAATAAATAATTTCCAGCAATTACCGCGCTGTGTTGCTAATCAAGGCTGGGTGCTCCACCAGAAGGCTTTGTGGAGGGTATGCGTATGTGGCAGAATCTGATGCTTGAACACAGAACTGGCTGGCAACAGGCAACCATAACAGCCAATTCCTCTTGACACAGGCAGCAGTTTCCAAGATTAAAGGTAAAAGGACCTGCGGAAACAAACAAGACTGGGAGATGCATGCCCAAAAGGGAGCAGGGACGGCAGCTCCATGGTGGGGACAGGCAAGCAGCAGGAATGGGTCACACATTCAGTTAGAACAAGTCTCCATGGAAACACACTGTGGAAGTTCACACATTCAAAGGGAAACAGCTGCTTAACACCGGGAGCTGAAGCGGCAGGACAGCTGAGATGGTACCTTGAGGTGAACGGGCTCCCATTGTGCCTACGCTCTGGGCAACCGATAAACAGTCTTATACAAAGCAAAACGCAGCAAGAACACTCATTGAGAACATACAGAAAACACGGAGAATGTTAATATAGACAGATACCAAACATAAAAGAGTAAGAAGAAAAAAATGCCAGTGGCAATGGGATCCATATGGAAGCCAGATTCAGAATCCAGATCTTTCAACAGAAGCCTCAAATACCTAGCAAGTGTTGAACTCCCCCAATCTTTACCTGAAGCCTGACCCAGTTGATGATTAGCAGTGACTGCTATATTAATTATTTCAGTTCAAAGTCCTTGGTTCTAAAGTTGTGATCAACACCTTGTCTGCACTATCTTCTTCAACGTGCAGAGCCAGCTCCAGATTATTGGGGGCCTTTGGGCAAGATGCTCTCTGTGGGCCCCTATCCTTGTGCTCTTGCCACTAGCACCAAATGGCATGCCCTCTCTCTTTGGGTCTAATCTGCACCACTGCCCCAAATAAGAAGGCAAGGCAAGTGATGCATTTCCACACCTTTTCACTCTTGCCACTATTTGTGTGTTTGCAGAGGGCAGGCAAACAGGCAGGGGTCAGCAAAAAGGAAGACAAGCAGGATCTGGGGGTCAGCAGTGAGCTCCTGGCTAGTATGCCAGCCTCAGCAGATGCCTAGCAATGCCAGTCCTTGATGCCAACCCTGTCAGTATATAGCAGGGACAGGGTACACACTTCTTTCCTACACAACTGCATGCTTTAAAAGTCACATTAGGGCAATACCTTTATCAGGCCGGCCCAAGTGTCACGCAATAGTGTGCAAGCTTTCAAGTTCTCCAGAACTCTTCATCAAGCCAAATTGTCAAAAAGCAACTTCCTCACACTTTGTTTGCTTTCTAGACTTTCCCATCTCTCGCTACCGATTCCTTTAAACTGAAGATGTCAGGTTTTGAACTGGGGATTTGAACTTATCAGCAAGCTATGATCTTCTCTGTAGGGTGGCTTTAATGTAATTCTTTTTGTTTTGAAGTAAGTCACCTTGTAAAATAATTTGATGGGAAGGCAGGATATATTGTGAAGCTGCCAATATACTGAAGCCCTACCTTAGGGTTGCCATATTTCAAAAAGTAAAATGCATTTTTTTGATTGACTTGCCTAAGATCCAGGACAAAGCGCCGCCTTTTGGAAATTCCCTCCACCTACCTCCATAGCAGGAACAGCGCCTTCTCTAATGCCATTATTTTTTATTTTTTAAAAAAAGAATTTCTAGAGGTTACAAGGCTCTACTTTGTCTTTAAAAAAATGGTTCAACTCTTGTCTCTTAATTTTCCTTTTAAAGTAGTTTAAAATCTCTAGTTACTCAGCATGTCAACGGGGAGTTAATGACAGCACACACTACTTATTAATTAGAACAGTTACGTATCTTTTCTATTTAAAAAAAATGTGTTAATACATTCATGCTTAAGGACATGCTGGTGAACTCTATGCAAGGAGATAAATCAACCTGCATCCAGTGCAGTCTCCCAAGTTCACAAAAAGCTGCACCAATCTAAGGGTAACTTGAGATTTTAAACATACACAACAAAAGAGTCTAGTGGCACCTTAAAGACTAGCAGATTTACTGTGACAGCCTATTGTGAATTAGACCCCAGTTCTTCAAATGCCTGGCATGCTACCAGTCTAATGAGGATAATATCCATGCATTTTACAAAGTGGGTTCTAGTCTACGAAAGCTTACACTGCAACAAATCTGTTAAGTCTTTAAGGTTCCAAAGGACTCCATTTTTGTTTGCTGAAACCAACTAACATAGCTATTCCATGTAGGGATTTAGCACAAGATTTTGAACAAAGGAGAAACAACCCGCTGATATGGCCCTGCCCAGTTCACCCTGCCCAGTTCATCGTTGCAGGATCCCTACCTATCCTAACAGGAGCTGCCCAAATTCAGACCACTACCACATGAGCCGAGTTCCATTTCCTATACTGTATTTGACACCTTGTTTGGAAGCTTTTATTCTCTTCTCCCAACCCTAACTTTTTTATAGAGACAACTGTATGCTACAGGGACTTGATAGCCTAAAGGGATCCAAACCCCCAACATTTGCGAACAGCTTTGTCAGAGTTGATTCTCAGGTTTGACAGATGTACTAAGCTGCCACCAAGCCACAGTAAATACCAGTATCTTAGTAGTGCCTGGCAACTGTAAACTAAGACACGCAAGAGTAAAATGACCTGGTAAAATGTGCTCCACCCATGGGCAGGTGCCAGGACCCCAATACCAGAACAGAGTCCATTGCTAATACATGGTGTGGGGCCTCCTTCACCTTAAAACATTTTCTTTACCAGGTGCTCCAATGGGTGGCAATCAGTTTGGCGTTGGAGCTGCCATTCTATATTTTCACAATGGCAGTCTTGGGGGCAAGGATTATGGATTATGGAACAACAGCAGGAGCAGTCCTGATATGAAATGGGCTGAACACCTGGAAGCTCTCTTCTGAGAGGAAAACCAGATGATAGTAGCTGCCCATCCCCTGGCCTCAAATTTTTGTTCTCTGGCAGCTACACCATCCATGCCCTCTCTAAAGTAACAAACCATATGGTGCCTTCCAGGTCAGGGTTCTATCTTCCTTGTGGTCTTAAATGTCAAAGAAAAAAAGTATTCAATGGTCAAGAAAACAAATGAAGTGTGCCTGGGGCTCAATGCTTCTTTTGTTAATGCTACCCAGTGTTATGAACTTCTTTCAAGCTTTGAGTATTTCTCCATCCTTCCGTGAGAAAAATCTTTATAAATTTATAATGCAACTTACTCCTGGATTCGCACAGCTTGCAGGTAAATCTGTCAGTCTGGAAATCAACAGATTTATAAATACATTTAAATGCCCCAAAATAAAAACTGAGATGTTAGTAACAGAAAAGCTGACACACCGAGTTAAGATTCTATGACAAGGAGGACAGGGAGGGAAAATTTAAGAGACTCATTTAGAAATCTGTCAGAATGTGGGGACAGGAGGTTCCAAAAGAAAGTTTGAGAGTGAGGCTGAAGAGAGTGAAGTCTAAGAGAGAGTGAGACCTGGTCCTTACATAACACTAAGCCAAACCACGGCTCAGCATGAACGCACAAGGATACAGGTTCCCAGAGAGGAAATAATGACTCCTATGCTCCTTCCTAAAGGATGCTAAAGGGTTTGTTTTGGTGTGTAAGGAATGGCAGCTGTCTTCCATCCAGTGCTGAATATATTTTAATGTAACTTTATTCCTAAGTCTATTTATACATTATAAATAAGGGGTTTCTGAGCATAAGAAAAGTTGAAAGTAAAATTGAAGGCACAAGAAATACTGTACGTATTGTTACATGCCACCCCAATCTCCATATGTGGTGCAAGTTTCCGGGGGGTTACCAGGTCTGTGTTCCCTTTTGGGACAATGAGGCACAAGAAGGACTGCGGTGTCTTTATGATACATGGTTTTATTTACAAATATATACAACCTACACCTAGAAGAGATGGATAGAACCTATACCTAGAATAGATTTCAAATGCTATGAGAGTCTGGCTCACCTCTTAAGGGCAGCAATGGATTCAAAGGACAACAAAAAGCCATCCTCTGTCTCTCTTTGTTCCAGCCTGTCATCCCTAGCTCACATGGAGTTCTTCTGCCCCTCCTTCTCCTTCTTGTCTGTTTCACCCCAGCTTGGCTGCAGGAGTTGCCGAAGGAAGCATACAAGATGCCATTCAACCATCTTAGGCACTCCACTCTGGATTTATGTAGGGTCTACTCCTTAGCCTTTTCTTCTCCTGGAGATATGCCACAAGGCAGCAGAGGTTTAGGATCAGAGTCTTCCATCTCCTAGATGGGCTGCCTTCCCAGGTGGACAAGCCAAATCTGCCCCTACCTATTGCACTACTGTTTACTTTCCAGCCAACCAGCATCCTGCCAACCTAGCAGTTTGAAAGCATGCCAGTACAAATAGATAAATAGGTACTGTTGCAGCGGGAAGGTAAACAACGTTTCCATGCTCTCTGGTTTCCGTCACGGTGTTCTGTTGCACCAGAAGCGGTTTAGTCATGCTGGCCACATGACCCGGAAAGCTGTCTGTGGACAAATGCCAGCTCTCTCGGCCTGAAAGCGAGATGAGCGCTGCAACCTCATAGTCGCCTTTGACTGGATTTAACTGTCTGGGGGTCCTTTACCTTTTACCTTTACTTTTAGGAGTATTTCCACAACACCAACTCAATCAAAAAATATCATTGTGATGTACAACGCAAGCACTATAATATAATAAAATAGTGAATTATCTAAAAATGTTTGGCAAAACAGAAATGTTTTCAGCAGTCAGATAAATATTAGAATTGTAGGTGCCTGCCTGATTTCAATGGGAACATTGTTCCAACATACTGCTGCCAGTACAATGAAGGTCTTAGTTTACATAGAAATTAAAACAAAACTGAAATTCATGTGGAAGTTTATGTAGAATTCTTAGAATTTGACCCATTTGCTTTATCACTTTCCTCCTCCCTACCTCTCTGACAACAGAGGGGGATAAACATACATCTGATGAAGTGGGATCTATCCCATAGAAGCTTCTGATACAATAACAGCACAATCCTATGAATGTTTTCTTAAAAGTAAGTGCCACTGTGTTCAGCAGAGTATGCGCCACTTAAGCGCACACAAGATTTCAGCCTAAATATGTTAATCTTTAAGGTGCCACAATAATGCTTCATATTGGTATAGTGCTTTGCATCACATACATTGTCTAGTTGTAATCCTCACAACCACCAAGTAAGTCAGTCAGTCTTATTATTCACCTATGTTGCAGAAATGGGTGAGTGGCTTCCATAAATGTTCTGATTGGCGTATAGCTAGCATACAATATGCATTTGCAGGATCGAAAATAAAAAAGTAGCATTCCAATCCAGTCTTACATAAAGCATTATAAGGTTTTTCACTGGCTTTTGACCAACATCCTCACCAGTGCACGGGAGGCAGGATGATTCCCTGTTTTACAATGAGGTATTTTAAAGACTTTTAAAGCTCAAAAAGAAGTAAATGCATGTGGGGCTCGATCTGGAGCAAACACACATAGGAATCACATTTAGAGTAGCCAGGTGTGAAAGAGAACACAGCTCCTTCTGAAATTCCCTGTTTGATAACACAGTTACTAAAGGTGTAGGGAGCCCTGTTGCCTTTTGCATCTGGCCACTGCAACTGCACCACACGTTTAACAGTATCTCCTCATACTTTACTTCTCACAAATTCGTCTGAAAAGGGTGTACTTACTTAAGTGTCCAAGCAAGGAAACAAATGGATTAGGTGGGAAATGACCCAGAGAACTAACACTGAAATCCTATAATACTTACTTTGGCATAAGCGTCACTGAACTCAGTGGGTC
Organism: Podarcis pityusensis; assembly: GCF_964106645.2. Classification (NCBI taxonomy): domain Eukaryota; kingdom Metazoa; phylum Chordata; class Lepidosauria; order Squamata; family Lacertidae; genus Podarcis; species Podarcis pityusensis. Next base: position 35,255,194 of record NC_138040.1, read on the forward strand.
ACGCTTCTCAGTAAACATGCATAGGGTTGGGATGACAATCACACAATTGCCCATGACATCCACAAACTCTTTTAGCATCTCTGGCAAACACAGAATGGGTCTCACAGATAACCTTTCATTCACTGCACTAATTCAGCTTGTGTCAGATCTTATTCAGCAGCATTATTTGTTTTATTTTTATCCTGCTTTTCAGCCAAGCAGCTCCCAAAGTGGCTCATAGCAATTAAAATTCAATACAAAATGCTGCTGGAAGACTGGGGTGGGTGGGGGTGGATTCTCAGCTGCAGCTGTATCCATGCATGGCAGAGGACGTGACAGGGGGCTACAAACATTAATCAGCTGCACACAAGACTTTCCTATAAATATACAATCGCCATTTTTTATTTAAAAGCATTATTATTTTCCCCCCAAAACAAACAATAGTAAGGTCCCTGACTTCCCACTCCCATGGGCAGGAACAGCTTCTGACTTTGGGTCCAGTATTATCTGATCAGTGAGCTGGAGGCAAAGCTATTACCCAAAGAGATCATTACGACAAATGGAGGCAATGGGAACAACCAGCAGGAAGCAAGACTGAGGGGAAAGGAAAAAGCACAAAACAAGGCTCTCTAAACAGACCTCGGGGAAGCTCTGTCAGCTCTCTCTCATCCCCCCGCTCTTTCTTCTTTTTATGCGCTCCTGTGCTTTTTGCAGCTGTGTTGCAGGCATATTTCATAAAAGCTTTCCTTGCTGTTGCACCTCCACACAGGGCCAGCCCAAAATATTTTGCTGCTTGCTATAGTGCTGGTGTACCTTGCATTCCTTCAGCATAAAGGAGCTCCCACTGAATTCTAATGCCCTTCAGTCAGTGGGTCGCATGTATAAGACTGCACCCTAGAAAGTCAAAAACCAATCCATCAATCAAATAGGATTGTGAATTTAAAAATTAATCCAGGCGCTGTTGGAAGAAACTGATTTTCTGGATCCATTTCAATCGGTGTTTAGGCCCGGTTTTGACACAGAAACTGCTTTGGTCGCCCTGTATGATGACCTCTGTTGAAAAGAGAGACAACGGAAACATGTCCCTGTTAATTCTTCTCTAGCAGGTTCGTAGCTTGGGGGTACTCCTGGATCCTTTGCTGTCGCTCAGGGTTCAGGTGGCCTCAGTGGCCCAGAGTGCCTTCCATCAGCTTCAGCTGGTGGCCCAGCTATACCCCTATCTGGACAGCAATAGCCTACTGTTGTCTATGCTCCAGTAACCTCAACATTAGATTACTGCAATGTGTTATACGTAGGGCTGCCTCTGAAGACGGTTCAGAAACTTCAGCTAGTGCAGAATTCAGATGGTTTGAGCATATTACACTGATCCTGGTCCAATTGCACTGACCACCAATTAGTTTCCGGGCTCAATTCAAAGTGCTGGTTTGGACCTATAAAGCCTTCAATGGCTCAGGACCACAGTACCTCAAGGACCTCTTTCCATATGAAACTACCTGGACCCTGAAATCATCTTCTGAGGCCCTTCATTGTGTGCCTCCTCCTTGAGAGGTCCAGAAGGTGGCAACATGAGAACGGGCCTTCTCTGAAATGGTCCTCTGTAGAATGCTCTCCCTAGGGAAGTTTTTTTTTGGGGGGGGTGGAGGCTATTGAGTTGTTTTTATTTTCATTATATATTTTGTGGTTTTATTTTTTGATTTTGCTCTGTGAACTGCCCTGAGACCTCAATTAATTAATTATTAAATTCAATAAATAAATAATAATAAATAAAATAAATTTTGGACCACTTTTCTGTAACTGGTACTTTTGTTGTTAGTATCAGATACTTCAAGGGCAAGGGAGGGGGACTGAGCTAAGTACAAATTTAAAAATTTCAACTTAGGATACTTTCAATGCCAAAAACGGCTCTCTCCAAACAAATTTACACAGCTTCCCCTTGCAGTAAGTGTGACCACTCACAGAAGAAATAGCAAAGGCAGTGTCTTATTGTTCAGCAGCAGTGCCCATTGGAAAAAATTATCTATGCAGTAAATGTAAACTGCAGTTTTTGATAGTTTTATACACAGTCAAATATGAAAGAGATTCTCACATAGCAATCCTATACATGCTTACTCAGAAGTCCCACTGTGTACAATGGAGCTTACTCTCAGGAAAATGTGCATATAATTGCATCATCACAAGACTACGTAAAAAACACAATTCTCACTATGAAAGGACTTTACAATTGACAACCAAGAAAGTAGGAATGGGGTGGCCCTGAGAATCCTAAATTAGCACTATAGTAGTGCTAGCTCAGCTTACTAATAATAGTGCATTCTCTAGTGACTTGTGCATAGGGCTGCCATGCAGACATTACTGGGATTTCAAAGGTGGAATTGACATCCAGGGGAATTTTTGAAAGGCAGCACTTTTTTCTGGATCTTCCAGGTTTCCAGGTTTTCTTTTAAAAAGCTCAACAATTTTGAGGGTATCCTGGTTTTTACGTTTTGAAATATGGCAACCCTACTTGTGCATTTAGCATGCCTGCTTATAAGCTAGAAGCCTGCTGTCTGAGGAACTGGGTGGCTTCTCCTCCTCAGTGGTTAGTTTGGAAATTCAGGCTACCAGCCTCTTAACAGACTAGTAAACAAAACAAAACAAAACTAGGAGCAAGGAATTTCATGAGCTTATTTACAAGGACTCTCCTGTGTGAGTGTCTGAGGGCCCTGCTCCTTCCTGCCACTCACCATCTGGCCCGGGGCGGGGCCTGAGGCCTCACAAGGACTGCTGCGTTCTGCTGCCCAGGAGGACTCTCCTGTGTGAGTGTCTGAGGGCCCTGCTCCTTCCTGCCACTCACCACCTGGCCCAGGGCGGGGCCTGAGGCCTCACAAGGACTGCTGCGCTCTGCTGCCCAGGAGGACTCTCCTGTGTGAGTGTCTGAGGGCCCTGCTCCTTCCTGCCACTCACCATCTGGCCCAGGGCGGGGCCTGAGGCCTCACAAGGACTGCTGCGCTCTGCTGCCCAGGAGGACTCTCCTGTGTGAGTGTCTGAGGGCCCTGCTCCTTCCTGCCACTCACCATCTGGCCTGGGGCGGGGCCTGAGGCCTCATAAGGACTGCTGCGTTCTGCTGCCCAGGAGGACTCTCCTGTGTGAGTGTCTGAGGGCCCTGCTCCTTCCTGCCACTCACCATCTGGCCTGGGGCGGGGCCTGAGGCCTCACAAGGACTGCTGCGCTCTGCTGCCCAGGAGGACTCTCCTGTGTGAGTGTCTGAGGGCCCTGCTCCTTCCTGCCACTCACCACCTGGCCCAGGGCGGGGCCTGACAGGCCTCACAGGGACGGTTGTTGTCACTGCTGCTGCGACCCAGGGGGATCCGGAGGGGCGCAGAGTTTGTTTTAAAATGTTCCTTTTCCTTTCATTTTTTTGTATATGCGGGGACGGGGATGGGGGTGGGATGGATGTTTAGTTGGGAATTTGTTTGATTTTAATGGATTTGTAATTTTTATAGTTTTTCATTTGTATTGTTTTTTGTTTTCTGGGGTTTTTTATTGTTTTAAGGTCTTATTTTGTTCTTAAGGGGAAGGGTCAGGGCTGCCGGGGAGTGGGTCCCAGCCAACAAAATGGCTGGGGTATGTTCCACGGAGGGGGATGCGCTGGGACAACCGATCTCAGTGATCACGGGTAGGAGGAGGAGTTACGCTAAGACCAGACCATGTCATTACAGAGGAGGCAGGTTTAGTCGTTGTCTGAGGACTATCCCTGCCTCCGGGTCTGGTCCTGTCCGGACGGATACTAGAATCAGCAAGGGATACCCACATAGCCTGAAGGTGCTGCTGTGCAATGCCAGGTCAATGATTCATAAGACCACTGCCATCCATGACGTGATCATGGATGGAGGATTTGACCTGGCTTGTGTAACAGAGACTTGGTTGGATGAAGCAGGTGGGCCTGTTCTTGCCGCTGCTTGTCCACCAGGTTTCTCTTACGCACAGCAACCCAGGCCCTGTGGGCGGGGAGGGGGGGTTGCAGTGATTTTTAGGAAGTCATTAGTTTGCACCAGGCATCCTATTGGGAAGACCCAGTTCTCTGAGTGCATGTTCTGGAAGTTGGGCAATAGGGGCAGTACAGGATTCCTTTTGGTGTACCGACCTCCCCGCTGCACCAAGGATTCCCTGCCCGAGCTGCTTCAGGTCGTGGCGGATGTTCTCCTGGAGACACCTAGTTTGGTTGTCCTAGGGGATTTTAACATCCATGCCGACACGACCTTACAAGGGGCCGCTCGGGACTTCGTGGAAAGCATGGCCTCCATGGGGCTGTCCCTGAATAAGTTTGGCCCAACCCATAGCCACGGACATGCCTTGGACCTGGTGTTTACCTCCATGGATGTTGGTGTTCTGACACTAAGTAAAAGCGAAACAAAAGAAGTGCCATGGTCAGACCACTTCCTGGTGCAACTTGACTTCTCCGCGACCCTTCCCCTCTGCAGGGAGGTGGGACCGATTCGGATGGTCCGCCCCCGCCACTTAATGGATCCAAATGGTTTCCAGAGAGCGGTAGGGGATGCTTTATCCCATGTTGATGGCCTTTCAGCTGATTCCCTGGTGGCCCGCTGGAATGTGGAGTTAACCAGGGCTATTGACTGTTTGGCTCCGAAGCGCCCTCTCCGATTGCATGGAGCCCGGATGGCCCCGTGGTTTTCCACGAATCTGAGGGCAATGAAACAATCGTTGAGACGGCTAGAGCGCCGGTGGCGGATGACCCATTCTGAAGCTGACCGGACACAGGTTAGAGCTCAGTGTCGAGCCTACCAAGTGGCGGTAGCGACGGCGAAGAAGGCTTTCTTCGCCGCCTCTATTGCATCTGCAGAAAACAGCAGCAGGAGACTTTTTCAGGTGGTCCGCAATTTAGCGGAACCACCTGCTACATCGGGGCCCAATACGGGCCACATGATCTCCTGCAATGATTTTGCAAAGTTTTTTGCAGATAAAGTCGCTCAGATTCGGGAAGAGGTAGACGCCACCGTGGGAGCAGGGCCGGGGCGGGGGAGTGCTAGAGTCCTGTCTAGTCAAATTGTGTGGGATCAATTCCAATCTGTTACCTCCGAGGATGTGGACAGGCTGCTTGGACGAGTGAAACCAACCACCTGTCTCCTTGATCCTTGCCCATCCTGGCTTATAAAAGCTAGCCGGGAAGGGCTGGGCGATGGGCTTCGTGGGGTGGTGAATGCTTCCCTCCGTGAGGGAGCCTTCCCAGACCCGCTGAAAGAGGCGGTTATTAAACCGCTTCTTAAAAAACCATCTTTAGATGCGGCCACGATGGCCAACTATCGCCCAGTCTCAAATCTTCCATTCTTGGGCAAAGTGATTGAGCGAGTGGTTGCTGAACAACTCCAGGCACGCCTGGAAGAAGCGGACCATTTGGATCCCTTCCAATCGGGATTCAGGCCTCATCACGGGACTGAAACTGCCTTGGTCGCACTGGTTGATGATCTCCGGCGGGCTAGGGACAAAGGTGAGAGCTGTTTCCTAGTTCTGCTGGATCTCTCAGCGGCGTTTGATACCATCGACCATAACATCCTTCTGGACCGTCTTGAGGGGCTGGGAGCTGGGGGCACTGTCATACAGTGGTTCCGCTCCTTCCTCCTGGGCCGTGTTCAGAAAGTGGTGGTGGGGGATGAGTGTTCAGACCCTTGGGCTCTCACTTGTGGGGTGCCTCAGGGTTCTGTCCTCTCCCCCATGCTTTTTAATATCTATATGAAGCCGCTGGGAGAGATCATCAGGGGGTTTGGACTGGGTGTTCATCAGTATGCAGATGACACCCAGCTCTACCTCTCCTTTAAATCAGAACCAGTGAAGGCGGTGAAGGTCCTGTGTGAGTGTCTGGAGGCGGTTGGAGGATGGATGGCGGCAAACAGATTGAGGTTGAATCCTGACAAGACAGAAGTACTGTTTCTGGGGGACAGGAGGCGGGCAGGTGTGGGGGATTCCCTGGTCCTGAATGGGGTAACCGTGCCCCTGAAGGACCAGGTGCGCAGCCTGGGAGTCATTTTGGACTCACAGCTGTCCATGGAGGCACAGGTTAAATCCGTGTCCAGGGCAGCTGTGTACCAGCTCCATCTGGTACGTAGGTTGAGACCCTATCTGCCCGCGGACTGCCTCGCCAGAGTGGTGCATGCTCTGGTTATCTCCCGCTTGGACTACTGCAATGCGCTCTACGTGGGGCTACCTTTGAAGGTGACCCGGAAACTACAACTAATCCAGAATGCAGCAGCCAGACTGGTGACTGGGAACAGCCGCCGAGACCATATAACACCGGTCTTGAAAGACCTACATTGGCTCCCAGTACGTTTCCGAGCACAATTCAAAGTGTTGGTGCTGACCTTTAAAGCCCTAAACGGCCTCGGTCCAGTATACCTGAAGGAGCGTCTCCACCTCCATTGTTCCACCCGGACACTGAGGTCCAGCACCGAGGGCCTTCTGGCGGTTCCCTCACTGCGAGAAGCCAAGTTACAGGGAACCAGGCAGAGGGCCTTCTCGGTAGTGGCGCCCTCCCTGTGGAACGCCCTCCCACCAGATGTCAAAGAGAACAACAACTACCAGACTTTTAGAAGACATCTGAAGGCAGCCCTGTTTAGGGAAGCTTTTAATGTTTGATGTATCATAGTATTTTAATATTCTTTTGGAAGCCGCCCAGAGTGGCTGGGGAAACCCAGCCAGATGGGCGGGGTATAAATAATAAATTATTATTATTATTATTATTAAGGTATCAAAGAAGTACCTAAACTCAAGGCAGATCAGAACCTTTCGTGACTGCCAAACCCAGACTAGCTTGCAAAACCAGAGAGCACTTGAGTCCAAAATAGGACCTAGTTGAGAACTGCTCCAGATTCCAGTATGCTAGAATTGCTAGGAAAACATGGACTTGATTTCTAAGCACTGCAGTAAACACTGTCAAGAATAGAGAAATTTTCTAGTATGGGTGGGGCCAATGTTCCAGCTTCAAATCTTGTGGTCAGCTCATTTCTCAATAAGCTCATATACTTCAACAAAAGCATAATGTCCCACTAAACAGGATGAACGAGAGAGAGAGAGAGAGAGAGAGAGAGAGCGCATCAATAACAATCCCACAATTTTGTTGTGTTTCTAGTATCCTCACTTGGGGAAAACAACAGGACTGTCTGATGGCATCTGTTTCCCCAAGTATTTGTGAGCAGCCTTAGCTGGATAAGTGATCTTTACATGCTTATTGACAGTGCCTTATATCACTTTTTTCCACTGTATTGAACAGGATCAATTCCTGCTAATTGGTCTGTAACTACCAGGATCATTTGCTGTTCTGAAAGCTTTTGCCACTCTGCTTCCTAATTATACCAGATTTTTCTCTTAAGAGCTACCAATGAGTTTTTACAAAAAAATCACAAAGTGTTAATGAAGTTTCAAAATGTATAAATTAAAAAGATAAGGGGGGAAAACAAATAAACCCAAAACCTGGGAAAGATCCAGGAGAAATTTAAAAGGACTCCCTGCCCACCCTGTGGTGCTAGAAATAATTCTTATTGTGTCAGACAATGAACATTCAAGCTGGTGTGACAGAAGGCCAAGAGGTGATTTGGACTGTAGCATTTTTTTAAGGGTTACAATTATTTGACTCAAAGACAATTGAAAGGCCAGCAAGTGGAAATCAGAGCTAGGCAAATGTACTGTAATGTCAATGAGAGGAACACATCTTAAGATGGCAATCTACTGTTGGAATAACCAGTCAAAGAAAGCAGCAGTCTTTCATTTGGGAAACTTTCTCACTGTCAATTCCAAAATTAGCAGAATGTTAATTGGTGTGTTGGGACCAATTAAAATGTCACAAGGTCATGAACACGCTTTGGAGCTCCCCAGAATTATCCTTCAGGTTAAATTCTGAACAAAACAACAAGGTTGGGAGGGTTCAGGTTAGAAAAAGGTGGGATTGATGGGAATTCTCCAAAAGATGCTATTTGTTAGATTATTAAAGTATTTTAGATTGAACATGCAGGTACCACGGTTCCCGTAGTTTTCCCTTGCAGAGAACTAAAAGCAACTTCAAGGAGGAGAGAATTAAGATGGGGAAGAGGCCTCAGAGGACGGAAGAAAGGATTAATACCCCTGCTCTCCGCAAATGCCATGTTCTCCAAAACAGCCTCATGAGGATACTAATTACTTTTAAAAGTAGGGTCTTATTCAGGAAAGCCTCGTATAGTGTCTGTTTTGGCCACGGCAGACAAAAATTTAGCTGCTGACAATATGACTAAGGTGAGCTTTAGCTGTCAGAGGGGACTGTACGGCAAATAAGAAACAAAAGGAGGTCCACAGAATGGCAGGGCATTGATACACCTTTGCTGATGCTCAAACCTTTTTCATTTTTGGTTGTTTGAAGGGCTAAATTAGTGCATGCATGTTTCAGTGCTGTGGAAAGACGCTGGGACCACTTAGCCCCCAGTATCGAAAGTCCCACAACTGAACAAATTGCAAAATGCTACATTATGTTTAGTGTTACGTGGGTGACCTGCAGCAAGCCAAGCCAAGCGTCAGGCTCACACATCCACCCCATTTCACCTCCAACATGGGGAAGAGAAACAGATTCCTTTGAAGATTAGAACATCAGTTTGTGAATCCTGGCTTCTTGAAACAAACTGTGGCTAACTGAACAAGCCAGCTTCTTAGCCCACAGTTTAAAGGTGGCTTGTTTTGAAATTAAGTTTGCTGCAACGCAGGATTCTAGGTTCATACAATGTGTCAAGCCGCTATTTTCTGAAAGTGGAATTAATCCCCTGGCTATGTGGGAACAGAAGGGGGGCACATAAACCCAGTGCTTTGTTCAGACATGCTTAGGTTGTCCACTTGGCAATGAACCAGACATGGAGAGGGAAGGGTTATAAACCTCATCACTGGTGATATCATGGGTTAGAAAAATGGTAAAGGTAAAGGATCCCTGAATGGTTATGTCCAGTCAAAGGCGACTATGAGGTTGCCGCGCTCATCTCGCTTTCAGGCTGAGGGAGCCGGTATTTGTCCACATACAACTTTCCGGGTCATGTGGCCAGCATGACTAAACCGCTTCTGGCACAACGGAACACCATGACGGAAACCAGAACGCACGGAAGTGGCGTTTACCTTCCCAACACAGCGGTACTTTTTTATCTACTTGCACTGGCGTGCTTTCGAACTGCTAGGTTGGCAGGAGCTGGGACAGAGCAACAGGAGCTCAGCCCGTCACAGGGATTCGAACTGCCAACCTTCTGACTGGCAAGCCCAAGGGCTCAGTAGTTTAGACCACAGTGCCACTCGCGTATCATGGGTACCCTCTGGGAGAAACTTGTGATATTCACATAACTACATTCTATACCTCATTTGATTTGCCCTTGCCCACAAACAAAGTTTTGCTCTAAGGGTCACAGACTGATAAAGGTTCCCCACCCCTGGGTTTAGAGCAGGGGTTGTCAACCTGGTCCCTACCACCCACTAGTGGGTGTTTCAAGATTCTAGGTGGGCAGTAGGGGGTTCTATGGCACAAGCTGAATCCTTTCATTGAGCATTGGTGGGCGGTAAGGAAATTTTACCACCAAGAAAGATGCATTAGTGAGTGGTAAGTATAAAAAAGTTGACTACCCTGGTCTAGAGTCTATACTAACAGGATGGCAGGAGTTCTCCAGGGTTTCAGAAAGGGTAGGAGTCCTTCACAGTCCACTGTGGAGATGCCAGGGATTGAACCTGGGATCTTTTGCATGCAAAAATCTGCTCTGCCACCGAGCTAAAGTCCCTTACCAAAGCCCTTCATCAATGGAAGGTATCCAGATCCCACACAGGCATGCTTTCACCAAGCAAAAAAATGATTGCCTAGTAAGACACTACCAGTGCACACAAAGAATGCAGCAAGAAGAAATTTGTGCAAAGTTCCTTCTAAATCAATCTAATCATGACACAGAATTGATGAACTAAACTAAAGGGCACTCCTCCTAGGTATTTTAGCCACAGGTGTTACTTCAACTTCTTAGTTACATTAACAGTAGTCAATGCTGAATAAGAAATGTCATTCAGAAGTGCGAAACTCTGTTTTCTCATTAGTCACTCTTCCTTCTTTTTCTTCTGCATTAAGTATATTTCAAACATCTCCAGGAAATCCACTCACACCAGCACAATTATTACTTTCTTAACAACTATTCACTGCTTGTATTGAAGAAGCTAGAAACTTGAGGAGGGAAATTGTGGGCTATTTTTAAAAAATTATTCATTTTTTTTTAAAAAAAACCAACTATCTAACAAATCTACTAAGTAGAGGGTTTCCCAAATTATAATATTCACTCTGAATCTGTGTTCAATGAGCTAATCTAATTTAAAAATTAAAGGGATGAAATTTTCCATGCTTCAGCTTTTCTCTTCCTAAATTTGCTATGCAGAAATTCTGAGTTTTTTCCATTCCATTTCATTTGCTTGTTTTCATCCTGCCTTTGTGTCACAAAGCATTAAAAGCAGCAAGACAATTAAAGCAAACAGTATCATCATGAAAATGGAACAGTTTGAAAAAGCTAATAACGTCAAATCTAAAACAGTAGGTTAAAAGAAACACACAGCAAAAGTCTCACTGAAACAGAAACATCTACAATAAAAATCTAAATCCTAAAAGACATACAGGACCAGGCAGATCTCATAAGAGATTATATTCTTTTATTAATTTCCTTTTTTTAGTTTGTGGTTTAATTATATTTTTGAGTTGCATATTGTATCGTGGGTCTGTTTTGTAAGCTGCTGTGGGGTGTTTAGCCTGAAAAGTGGGCTATAAATATATGAAATAAGACAATTCCCATAAATAACCTTGGCACCAAAACTGAGGAGGTCATGTCATGAGTATCCATCAATCTGATCTACAGCAGTGGGACCATGAGCAAAGTCTTCCTTTTCAGCTCTCCCCAGGAACCCAAACTACCTGTGCCTTTCCCTTCTCGCTTTTCATGTTCCTCATTCCTACCACTAGTATTCCTGTTTGAAGTCTACCAATACGGTACACTCCAAGACATTAAGAATCTTGACCTGTTAGACTGGTCCTGTATTCCGAAATCACTTTCAAGGGTTGGATGCAACTGTTTGACTGGGCTCAGGACACATGGTGTTCCAGTTAATTCAACAGTTAATTTACTGTGCCTGAATACAAGACATCTGCCTTCTTTCCAGCTGGGAAAGAAACAAGAGACAGAGAGAAGGGGATAAGAGTTAGCCTTTTGAAGTGCTCTCCTGATCCTAAGCAGGCCTGCATAGATCTGACTAAGGATTTCAATGTCAAATACCTTCATCTCACTTTAGCCAATAGCATTACTGTGATTTGACTCTAGCACCTTATTTGTCAGCCTCTCTACTCCAATCATAATACCCTTCCTTATATACTACTTACAGGTACTACATGCCTCATTGACTTAACCCCTGCTAGCCTCTGTGGCCTTCCTGAGATCATTGAGTTTAGCCCAGTTAATAACCTTCAGCTTCTTTAAACACTTCAGACTTGTCGCTTTCTAATCAGCTCCTCTCTAAACTAAGTCATCTCAGCCACAATCTCTGCCCTGCATCTAAACTTTACTAATCCAGTTCCATTGTCAGGACTAATCCACTTTCCGTTGTTGGGGCAGAATGGAAAAGTGAGCCTTTGGGGGGGGGGGTAAAGTCAAACCTTTCAAGAGTTACAGCTCCTACTATGGCTGTAGAGACCAATATGAGATAGACATCTTTTACTGCAGGTGGGGCAGATGAAGGTGTTTGGTTTTGCTGCTGCAGGTGCACCATGGTGTTTCTTCTCTCTGTGCTCCTCCCAGCCGTCCTTACTCCTCTGATCACTGCTGTGGATACACACCCTGACTGCCTGTCTCCAGGCACTGTGATTGTCTGCAAGGGATTCACTTACAGCAGGGTTAACGTGGCCAGCCTTTATGTCACGTTTGCAGACATCTTTGTAACACAGAGCTGGACTGCTAAGAGGCCTAATGCTTGAAGCCAGCGCTCTGCGGAGCATGTCCATGGGAATCCTGCCATCTTCCAATCTGTGGACATGACCAAGCCAGCATAGATGTCGCTGAGACGGAAATATGAAAACATTCTGGGAATGTGGGCTTGGGAGAGCACATCTGTGTTTGAGACTCTGTCCTGCCATGTGATACCCAAAATCTTCCTGAAGGCAGTGTGCACGTTGCCCACGACTCACTTTCATAAAGCAGTGTGCTCAACATGCAAGCCTGGTAAACCTTCATCTTGGTATTGGTTATTAGCATCAGATTCTCCCATACCCTTTTGGAAAGGTGAGCCATTGCCATAGCTGCCTTGCCACTATGTTTGTCCTGCTCAGCGTCAATGGAAATGTTGTTGGTTATGGGGGGAACCCAGGTAGACACCATCTTCAGTGAAGCTGAAGACATAGAAAAGCAATAGGGAGAAGACTATGCCAAAGAGAGTTGATGCGAAAACACCACCCTGTTTCACACCGCTCTTTATAGGGAAGGCATCCGAGGATGAATCATCATACTGGACAGTGCCATGCATGTTCTCATGAAAGGACACAATCATCTTGCGGAACTTAGGTGGGAATCTTATCTTGTTGAGCAGTGTGAAAAGTCCTTTTCAGCTGATGAGGTCAAAGTCCTTCATCAAGTCAATGAAGTAGATGTACAAGGGATGTCTCTGCTAATTTAGCAATTTAGTAAACCAACCTCGACTTTACCTCCTATTTATCTTGAAGCCAATGTCCTCAAAGAATGAAGCTAATCTTCCTGAGGCCACACCAGAAGTAATTATGAGAGGCACAAGCAGACACTGCCTCTCCCAACCCTGTTGTGCCTGCATAAAATGACTCTGTCTTGACTGAGCTCAGAAACAGAACATCAGCCCTGCAAAGCCAGGGCCATATGGGCACCCTGGTTGTCTGTTTGCCTTTAAGGCTATCAACCAGCTAGAGCCTCACCAGGTTCAGTACTGTCATTGATAAGCTTTCAAAAACAAAAACCAAAGGACTTCAAATTAATACTCTATGGATGCCCAGAAGCACTCTGCCGTTACCTATCTTCCTATCAGAACAGAAAGGTACTCTGCACACATGGAGAGAAAGGTGCACTTATGTGTGTATGTCATAGAAAATCATAAACAATTTTCACAGACGTAAGGCAATATAATTTTGGGAGTTGAAAGACAAACTTTAACTGACCCATCTCTGAGCCAACTCAGTTTTTCCATTCCACTTCCCTAAAAAGTTGTGTGCACATGTTGCTCAGTGAGAGCCATCTAAATTAACCACCACAGCAGGCCAACTTTTGTTATCTAGAAACAAATCCAATTTGCCTAATTCAGCTTAGTACCAAAATCTGCCCCATTGTTCATGGGTAGGTAAACTTATTAGTCACAATGGCTTGTCAGAAAACTAACCATCATTCTCATTCATCTTAAATAATCAAATTAATAGCAAGGCTATGCTTAGGTCCTCATGCCCAGCCCTCTTTTGAAACAGTATGCATAGCGACTCACTGTTCAGTGGGAGCTGCTTCATTGGGGCTAACAGACTTCCTAAAAATCAGTTCTTCATGGTTTAATGAGTCCCATCTTCACCTACTGCCCAGCTCTACAATCGCAAGGTCTGGGTTAATCACTTACAGTACCACTGCTTCAGCAAACTCAATTTCCTTCACGTTGTCTTCATTAATCTCACAGATATACCCTTCCACAACCTGTTAGTTCCAGTCTATAAGGTATAAATACCCCATCCGTTGAGCTAATCATAAATTTTGAAATTCCAAGGGCAAAAGCATTATTAGTGAAAGGGCAAAAGCTCTCTTATTCTTGCTGCCTACAAAAAGGGAAAATTCCAAGCTTAGATTGGGAAATATCTTGAAGGAGAAAGGTCTTATTGTTTATAGAGTTCTTTTATACCCGCCCCCCCTTTTGATTGGCAGTGATTACTGCACTCAATATCTATAGCAGCTTCCTGTCTTTTGCAATTATCTCCTATCTAACTCGTAGTCTCTCATAATTCCTAACACTATACTCCTATTTAAGCACTGCATCACCCTGTCTCTCTCCTGATTGAAACAAGAAGTGAGTGGCCTGCTACCAGAGAATTGTCCTGTAATGTGAGTTTCAAAAGCCTCATCTATTGCACAAAACAAAAGAAGCCTACCTCTGGCTGAGAGCTTCTTGGTGTTGATAATCTTTGCCGCATATTCGTGTCCAGTGCAGAGTTTGACACAGCGCCGCACAACGGAGAAAGCCCCCCTAAAAATGTGCATCAGAAAAAAGGAGAAAACAGAGATTAATGGCTGCAGCTTGGAAGAATCCGATTCACAGCAGCATCTCATTTTTTTAAAAGATAGTTTTGCAACATTTTTTAACATTTCAACATACAGAGATTTCCCTTTTAGCCCATCCCATCATGGCATTCTTATTCCAGATGAGAGCAAAGGAGAGAGAAAAGAAAATAAATTGCCCCTTGTTGAATTCGTTCAGTGAGAATGTCCTAAAATTAAAGAGTTGGAAAGCATCTCAAAGGTCATCCAGTCCAACTCCCTGATGATGCAGGAGACCAGATACCACAGCATCTGTGAAAAGAGGCCACCCAGTCTCTTAAAAATCTGTGATGAATGAGAATTTAAAAAGGTCTAAAGGGCTCCAAAGATTTCAGGAAGAAGACCTATTTTCCTGTTGAATGTTATTTGCCGCTTGATCCAGGGATAGCTGGACTGCTCAATTGGTTATGCGTGTGGTTTTGACAACACCAAGGCTGGAGGTTCGGTTCCTGACAGCTGCATATTCCTGCATTGTAGGAGGTTGGAATAGATGATCCTCAGGGTTCCTTCTCAACTGAAAGGAAAACCACCTTGGAGGGGAAGTGGCAGGGGAGAATGCAGTGAACTACACGAATCATCCCTCCTTTCTCACACACAAAAACGGCTTTGCGGTTTTCTACAATCAAACGGTATATTACTTTAAATAAATAAATAAATAAATATTAGCAACTCTGACATGTAGTGCTATATGTTAGTTTAAGGGACTTCTGCTGTTGGGATTAGAAATATATTCATTAATCATATTTTATCTCATCCTTCCTCCAGAGCAGCACAAAAAGAGTGACAGAAGCAGCTTCAGGACTCAATAATAATAAATAATAATAATAATAATAATAATAATAATAATTAATAATTATTATTTATTATTTATACCCCACCCATCTGGCTGAGTTTCCCCAGCCACTCTGGGCGGCTCCCAATCAAGGGTTAAAAACAGTACAGCGTCAAATATTAAAAACTTCCCTGAATAGGTATTTGAGCCCTAATCAAAAACTTTAGCCACCATACCAAGCTGACTTTTATCTGAGAATTCTTTTAACACAATTTTTAGCACTTAAGATTTTGCATTTTTTTATTTTTTTAAAGAAGTGCTCTTACTTTAATGTTCCTAAGAACTGTAAGGCTAATATAGGCTGTATAAACATCTGTTGTGAGTAGTTAGGCTAATTAATCCTACTCTAGTGTAGGATAATGAGTTGAGCTACAAGACTATAATTCTCAGTTCACCAGTGTGGTACCCACAACCTCAGCAAAGACTGACCTCAGATGCTCTGCTGTCAACAACTCCAAACAGCTGTCTACTACTCATTCCCTAATTCCAACCAGTAGTGAAGTTGCTGGGCCATAGCTATGCGGACGTCACAGTTAAGGTCAGAAGCTAGAGGGCATATTTGATGGATATTTGTTGGTACAAATTGTGCTCTGCTCTCTGCGTGACAGTGGGACTCTTAAGAAAGCATAAGAATTGCCTTGCCTGAATCAGACCATATAGACCAGTACTGGGTTTTTAACAGCGGCCAGCCTGATTTTCGTGGGAAGTCTCAGATATACAGTATGGGGTTATATCCAATGCTGCTCCTACTCAGAGTATTCCCACTGAAGTTAATAGACATCACTAACTGAAGCTCATTAAAAATGTCAACTATTCCAGAAAGAGCTCTCTATGCTCTCTGAATCGTAATGAAGTTTTAGCTCATCCCAGTATAAACAGTGAGAAGGATAATGCAGTACAAATGAGGAATAATTGCATTGCGTGCTAACATTGCAGAGATAAATTAGTTGCTACAGAAACAGGTTTAGTACAATCCTGAGCATCCTTACTCAGAATTAAGTCCTTCTTGTTTAATGGGATTTACTTATTTGAAACTCTACATAGGATTTGCAAATGAACCTATATTCAATCAACAACAACAACAACAAATCCTATCTTTTGAAAGCGAGGTACTCAGTTTATATCATTGGTTCGCCAGAAGCGGCTTAGTCATGCTGGCCACATGACCCGGAAGCTGTACGCCGGCTCCCTTGGCCAATAAAGCAAGATGAGCGCCGCAATCCCAGAGTCGGTCACGACTGGACCTAATCGTCAGGGACCCCTTTACCCTTTACCTTTAAGAGGCTGGTGACCAACCAGGACCCAAGAGGTTACAATCTGTTTGGAAAGATTCATTTGGAAAGATTCAGTCTTCAGCAGAAGACCAAGGAATGCATTTTAGTTTATGAAAGATATAAGCATAATATTGTCAAAGAGAAATCAAAAGTACATTATATATAAATACATCTTGGGGGATGAAAAATCCAATAAACAATAAAGTGGCTATTATGTGCAAAGATTACAATATGCAATATTAAAATTAACTACAATTTAACTACTGCCGAATCCTACATTGGCTCACCAACAACAAACCCGCCTTAGTTAAATATTACTACATGGTCCCAGCTGTCCTAATTTCATGGCCTTTTAGTTTTAAAAAAAGAACATAGCTACCAACCCAGAGTGAAATTCCAGAAAACAGGATCCTGCAGTCTTAGATCCATGTTATTAGAGATCAATCCAGTTTCCAGTATACAAGGTGCAGGGAAACCCAAACAGAAGATTAACCCAGGTAAAAATTAAAGAAAAATGTTTTTAAAATAAAATAGTGAAATCTGAACAAAATAAACTATTAAAAAATTGAATACAAAGTTGTCCATAGAACAAAGGTCAGGAAACACCTAACTATGTTTAATAATCACAAGGAAGAATTCTGATAAGGGAGAAATAAAATATCCTCAAGCAAATAACAAAAATCAATCAGAGTTGTACAAAAAGTGCATGGAAAATTCAGCACAGAGAAGCCTAAAGCAAAGTAAAAATATTAAAAGCGGTAAGAATGGACTCTGACATTGATAGTTTTGAATGTGTGTGTTCCAGAGAAGAGTTCAGTTACGTTACAAAAAGATATCAGAAAAAAACTTCTTGGGTGAAACAGAGATGAAGCTGAGTTCCAATATCTAAAAAAACTACAAAAAAAACTTTAAAATTCCTACTTGCTGATTGATTGCTTCATTCTCCCTTTGTTCTCAACTAAAAGAAATTCTGTATTGGAAAATGGCAAGTCAGGAGGCAAACACCTGAAAAAGCAAGGTGCCATTATTTTGCAGTTGACATGATCCTGAGCATGGATAGGCAACCTAAGGCCTGTGGGCCCGCAGACGGTCTGGGAATCAGCGTTGTTTTTACATGAGTAGAAAGTGTGCTTTTATTTAAAATGCATCTCTGGGTTATTTGTGGGGCACAAATTGTTCATTATTTTTTTTCGAAATATAGTCCTGCCCACCACATGGTCTGAGGGACGGTCCACGGCTGAAAAAGGCTGCTGACCCCTGATCCTGAGTCTTATCAGAATACAGAGAAACTCCTGAAGGTCACTCAGTGCTGAGAACAGCATTGAGTTACAAATCTTGTATCTTCTTCACACTGGTTGACTAAGGCCTTGTTAGCATTTCTGCTTTTCACACTCCAGAAAGACATTAAGGTCTATTTCAGTCATGAGCCACAACTTGTTGACCGTTGTACTCCACAGCTTCAAGTAGGACCATCTTCATCATGTATCCAAATTTGCCCCCCTCCACTGAGCTCAGAACAACCTTCCTCATTAAATAACCACTACAGACTTTTCAGCAGCTGCTCAGAAACATGTATACAGTACACATAAGTATATATGCTCACACTCATCGAGGTTTCATAGTAAGGTTTAAAAAAAAAGGGTAAAAGACCCCTGGACGGTTACATCCAGTCAAAGGCAACTATGGGGTTGCAGCGCTCATTTCACTTTCAGGCTGAGGGAGCCGGTGTTTGTCCACAAACAGCTTTCCAGGTAATGTGGCCAGCATGACTAAACCACTCCTGGTGCAACGGAACACCATGACGGAAGCACACGGAAACGCCGTTTACCTTCCCATCACAGCGATACCTACCGTATTTTTCGTTCTATAGGACGCACATTTCCCCCTCCAAAAATTAAGGGGAAATGTGTGTGCGTCCTATAGAGCGAATGCAGGCTGCGCCGCTAAGCCCAAAGCCAGAACAGGAAGACGGAGCACTGCGGAGCGCTCCGTCTCGCTGCTCTAGCTTGGGGAGGGCTGCGCGCAAACCTCTGCAGGGCAGCGGGGTGCCTTCACCCCGCTGTCCTGCAGAAGCTAGCAAGGCTGTCCCCAAGCCAGAACAGCGAGAGGGAGAGCTCCGTCTCGCTGCTCTAGCTTGGGGAGGGCTGCGCGCAAACCTCTGCAGGGCAGCGGGGTGCCTTCACCCCACTGTCCTGCAGAAGCTAGCAAGGCTGTCCCCAAGCCAGAACAGCGAGACGGAGGGCTCCGTCTCGCTGCTCTAGCTTGGGGAGGGCTGCGCGCAAACCTCTGCAGGGCAGCGGGGTGCCTTCACCCCGCTGTCCTGCAGAAGCTAGCAAGGCTGTCCCCAAGCCAGAACAGCGAGAGGGAGAGCTCCGTCTCGCTGCTCTAGCTTGGGGAGGGCTGCGCGCAAACCTCTGCAGGGCAGCGGGGTGCCTTCACCCCGCTGTCCTGCAGAAGCTAGCAAGGCTGTTCCCAAGCCAGAACAGCGAGACGGAGGGCTTTGTTTCGCTGCTCTAGCTTGGGGACGGCTGCACGCAAACCTGTGCAGGGCAGCGGGGCGCTGCGCTCCAAAGGCTTCAGGGATCTTTGAGGCTGGCGGTGGGGGAAAGCAGCGCTTCCCCCCACCGCCAGCCCCACAAGCTCTGGTGAATGTACCTTGAACGCACCTTGTTTTAGAGGGGGAGAACAAGAAAAAAAATTTTTTCCCTGTTCTCCCCCTCCTATGATCCGGTGCGTCCTATGGTCCGGTGCGTCCAATGGAGCGAAAAATACGGTATCTATCTACTTGCACTGGTGTGCTTTTGAACTGCTAGATTGGCAGAAGCTGGGACAGAGCAACAGGAGCTCACTCCATCGTGCAGATTTGAACCACCAACCTTCTGATCAGCAACTCCAGAGGCTCAGTGGTTTAGACCACAGCGCCACCCACATCCCTAGGTTTCAAAGTACTGTAATCCAAAGAGCGCTCCAACTGGAGAACAGCCTTTGCCAAAGGTGCCATGGACTTTGAAGACGCTCAAACTCAGGACGAAAGGGAGAAACGTGCAAAGAGGAAGCCACGTTTGGCAAACCCTCACCCTGATCAACTCCCACCCAGAAACCTATGTCCCCACTGTGGAAGGATGTGTGGATCCAGGAGTGGCTTCCACAGTCACACCGTTAAGACCATGTTCATGGAAGACAATCTTACTTGGCTATGAGTGGTCGCCAAAGAAAAAGAATCCAAAGAGAAAGTTATTTGAATGAATATATGAAAGAGAACAAAATAAACCAAAAATTAATTTGAGTCAAAAGCACCTTCAAATATTAAAATCATGTATAAATGTCAATTCTACAGAGCTACTTTTCGTGAGGGAGATCTCCATATCCTGGGATATCGGCAAGGCTTTTGAATTACTGGTGCACTGGAACTCAAGCTCTCACCTATGGAGTGAGTGTTGGTGGATCTAAAACTACTTAAGTTGACCTACTGAAGCATGATTCAGCATTTTTAAACTACTGACCACCTGGAGAGCCTTTGCACAAACGTAACCGGCTAGCAGAATTATGCAGCTTTACCACAGAGATCTCTCTTGTGGTTGAAGCTACGCAACCTGGGCTGTGGACAGATAGGTTTGTTCTGGGGAACAGCAGCACCAGTTTTCCTCTTATCGCTATTACAATAGCACTAGTCACAATCCTGTATCAATAGCTGCATGAAGATACAAGTGTAATAGTAAGGGCCAGGGGGAGCTTGTTTGTTCCAAGTTCTTAATTTCTAATTGCAACTGTTTCCCTAGTCAGATCAATGGAGTGATGAAATTGGCTAGATTGGATCTCAAGCAGCTTCTGGAGTAATCAGTTTCACTCCTAAGGGAAACTTCGCATTTTTTAAAAAAATCTGTTTGCTTGTTTAAGAGCTAAATGAGCACATATGTACATATACACCTGTTTTTTCATATAATAAAAAAACCACTTTTTTAAAAAGCATAAAAATGGCTTCAAAACTATTCCTGGCATTGTATAGGGAGAAGTATACTAACTTCCTCTGAGTTCTATCCAGTATGTGTCAGTGACAGAAGCACTAATATATATATGCCTGTTATACCTGGAATAGTCATGCTTTTAGAAGCTAGTTCCAGCTTTTCTAAAATACAGCTTGAAGTCCTAACGCACCTTTAATAGTTTTGAATAAGAGGGAATTTCAGTAGGTGAACTTCCTCCTCTATTAAAAGTGTAGAATTCCTGTCCTTTTGCATCTGACCACCCTACACAAAATCCGGCAAAACCTGTTCAGCCAGAGACCACAGTGGAACACAAACATTAGCGTAACTTGGACCAAGTGGTATTGCATCCACAAAGACAACGAACACACACACACACACTGGAAATGATTTATCACCATGGCAAACTTCTGCAATGGGATTTGAGTCTTAGGGGCAGGAGAAGCTGGCCAGAACTCAACAGTCATGGCAAGTACACTCAGTTTAGCATGAAAGTAACCCCCAGGTTTGGACAGCAGTCTGAATTATAATGCCTCATGGAGTAGCCTAAAATAATTCAAGATTACACATTGCATATTCCTGACACATTTGGAAATGTTACTGCTTTATAAAATACAAAAGTAGAAAGAGAAATTACAAATATAACCCACACTGATAAAATCAGAGATACAAATACAACACAAGGATAGCCTTCCCCAACCTAGTGCCTTCCAGTTGGTCAGAATAGAGTCAACAATACTGGTCTAAATGAACAAAACAGTCTGCCTTGATTTAAGGCAGCTCTCTGAGTATTTTGGCAATGGTCTCAGCAAGGGATCTTTCCCATCACCTGTTATGAGATCTTTTTAACTAGGGATGCACATTAACTCATAACATTTTGAATTGCACTTTAAAGGTGTTTCGTATAATAATAATAATAATAATAATATAATAATAATAATAATAATAATTTATTATTTGTACCCCGCCCATCTGGCTGGGTTTCCCCAGCCACTCTGGGCGGCTTCCATAGAAACAAAAAATACAGTAAAATATCACAGATTAAAAGCTTCCCTGAACAGGGCTGCCTTAAGATGTCTTCTAAATGTCAGGTAGTTATTTATCACTTTGACATCTGATGGGAGGGCATTCCACAGGGCGGGCGCCACTACCGAGAAGGCCCTCTGCCTGGTTCCCTGTAGCTTTGCTTCTCGCAATGAGGGAACCGCCAGAAGGCCCTCGGCGCTGGACCTCAGCGTCCGGGCAGAACGATGGGGGTGGAGACGCTCCTTCAGGTATACTTGGCCGAGGCCGTTTAGGGCTTTAAAGGTCAACACCAACACTTTGAATTGTGCTCGGAAATGTACATTTTTGCCCCATTGCCCTAGAACGGCCATCCCTAGCGTGGTGTCCTCTATATGTTGTTGGACTTCAACTCCCATCAGCGCTAGCCATCATGGCCAATGGCCAGGGATGATGCTAACTGTAATCCAAAATATCTGGAAGGGTTTTGTATTTGTATCTCTGATTTTATCATTACAAACCACCACCACCACCCCCGCTTTCATTTTTAAAGTACCGGTAGTTTCAAAATAAAGACAAACATTTTCTGTGTTGTATCAAACCCTTTTCTGAACCACTCAAGAGATCTGAAATTAACTACCTTTGGTCAAAATGACAGCTTATAAAGTCACAGACAGAGATGCAGTAATTTGCAACCATTTCCTCACTGCATACAAAGTGGTATTCTGATTTTTTGCTGATTTTTTTCCTACTTCTTAGCACCATGTATTTAAATATCTATTTGAAACATAAGTCAGTAAAACTTAACCAGTATTATTCCTAAGTAAACTGAAATAATAAATAGCAAAGTGCTTCAGGCTGCAGAACTATTAGTAACCAAAATTATTTATAAATCACTTCCTACAATAACAAATCAGGGTTCCGCATGTGGTCCAGAAGAAGCAGCCAAGAGAGATTCTTGAATGTTAAGGCATGCCGCCCATATAATCATATTTTACCAAACAAGGAAATAAATAGACCCTGCACTCATGCTGCTGTGAAAACTGGCATGCAAGAACACAGCCTTAGTGACTGGGTGGCAGTTGGGGCATAAAAGAATAGAAATGGTGGGAATGCATTGCCCAATACCCCCTCCCACACAAAGAATCCATCATAAGCTATACCTAAGAGTCCATTTAGGAAGCAATCTCTCTCTCTCTCTCTCTCTCTCTCTCTCTCTCTCTCTCTCTCTCCCCCTCTACACACACACACACACACACTCTCTCTCTCTCTCTCTCTCCCCCTCTCTCCCTCCCTCCCTCCCTCTACACACACACACACACACACACACACACACAGCGACAGCAAGAGTGCTGAGTGCCTAAGGAAGTTTAAAAGTAAAGGTAAAGGGACCCCTGACAGTTAAGTCCAGTTGCAAATGACTCTCGGGTTGCAGCGCTCATCTCGCTTTACAGGCCAAGGAAGCCGGTGTTTGTCCGCTCCGCAGACAGTTTTTCTGGGTCATGTGGCCAACATGACTAAGCCACTTCTGGAGCAATGGAACACCGACACTAGAGCAGCGCAAGGAAACGCCGTTTACCTTCCCGCTCGAGCAGGACCTATTAATCTACTTGCACTTTTTGGAATGCTTTCGAACTGCTAGGTTGGCAGGAGCTGGGACCGAGCAACGGGGGCTCACCCCATCGCAGAGATTCGAACCGCCAACCTTTTGATCAGCAAGCCCAAGGCTCTGTGATTTAGACCACAGCACCACCTGCGTACCTAAGGAAGTTTCAGAGGAGTACTAGAAGAAAATGCCCTTGGGGAACATGTGCCTTGAGATATACATCCCTATGGATTAATCCTCACTTTAAGAGATCTTAAGTGCAAGGGAACCACCCATTAGCAATTTAAGGGATCACAGGGAGAGGATCATTTTTAATCAATTAAATATATTTTAACAGCTTTCACAAGGAGGGGGGGAAAAAACATTCCCAAGAAGGCTTTCCGAACAGATTAAAAAATACAATCAGAGGACGTCACTGCAAGCTGTTGCCTGGCAACTGCCGACTGCCAGCAAGGGAAGAGTGCTTCCATCATTGCTCAGCCCCAATTCCTTGCCTCAGAGGATTTTGGTTTGAGTTGCCAGTGGTGTAGTGAAAGAGGACGAAGGTGAACAAAGCTCCTCTGGCATCATCTGCCAGAGCAATTGAAGGTCCCGTTCTTTGTTCTGGCAAATGAAGATCATTTGTTGAAGTTTAGTGTGTTTTACATGATGAACCTATGCAGTCAGTTAAAACTCCCAGTTTAGAAATCTAACAGCTGCAGAGGCCAGTTGGCATACAAAAATCTTCAAGAGATGCCAGCAAGTTGGGCCTCTGTAACATGGCCACCCAGAGTGTCTGGGTACAAGTAAAATTTGGATGATGATGATGATGATGATGACGGAAACAGCTCTCCTCCATATGATCTCAATAGTAAACAAGCTAGGATATAAGGACTCAAGCAGTCCTTACTTCCAGGAAACTAGCACAGATTTTCAGTCATGCTGCTCCTAACAAAGTGGGCATTATAATCTGGGAGTACAGTCATACCTTGGTTCTTGAATGGCTTAGTTGATGAACAAATTGGCTCCCGAACGCC
Organism: Podarcis pityusensis; assembly: GCF_964106645.2. Lineage (NCBI taxonomy): Eukaryota > Metazoa > Chordata > Lepidosauria > Squamata > Lacertidae > Podarcis > Podarcis pityusensis. The sequence continues at coordinate 35,279,201 of NC_138040.1, forward strand.
AAAAACCTGGAAGTAGGTGTTCCAGTTTTCAAATGTTTTTCCGAAGCCGAATGTCCAACACAGCTTCCACTTGAGTGCAGGAAGCTCCTGCAGCCAATCGGACGCCATGCCTTGGTTTTCGAATGGTTTTGGGAGTTGAGTGGACTTCTGGAGCAGATTAAGTTCAAGAACCAAGGTTCCACTGTATGGCCATGGAGGCTCTTGTGATGTGCTCTTGCACTTCAAAATTTACCACTAGGCCTCTGGGTTTGACACCCAGGAAGAACAAGGATAAGGGCAGGACCCTGTCTAAATAATCCTGGTTTCATATATGGAGAACATGGTTCAGGGGTGGAAAAATTGTGGCCCTCCAGATGATGTTGGACTACAACTCCCATCTCATCCATGAGCGTTGACCATGCTGGTTGTAGCTGGTGGGAGCTGGAGTCCCACAACATCTCCAGGGCCACAGGTTCTCCCACCTCTGCCATAATCATTAGGGGCATGTTCTACTCATGCGTAAAACCTACACATGAGCAGACAGGGTATAGATAAGTACCCAAGGTTCCACCCACTTGCTATCCTTCACATTGCCTTTCAGTTTGTGGAAGGTGATTCTTTGCATGTTTTAGAACCCTAGAAAATCAGAAGTACAGAGGCTTCATGCTTCAGACCTTTGCCTTCCACAAGTTGGAAACTATCAGTAGCTGGTGTTTAGCAGGCTCATTCTCACATGCATGTAGGTTTTGCACAACGCTTGTGCAGGGCTGAAGTAATTTCTGATTCTAAACAAATTTGACTGTAGCTCTTGGAAGCCACTTCCAGAACTTCCTGAGGTTATAAAGCACCATATAGGTATTCTAAATAATTCAGTGTTTAATTAAAAAACACACAAAAATGCTGCTTCCTTCCTCTCCAAAAAACCCCCCACTGGGTTTCTAGATAGGAAGCCCAAAAACACATTTCAGTAGCAACAAACTAAGAGCAAAGAAAAGAGCATGGGTGTAGCCGGGGGGGACGGGGGACCGGGAGGGACAGCTTCCCCCCCATCAAGTAAATCAATAAAAATACTTAACTGAGGTTCTGCCCCTCCCAAACTTGAAGCCTGCCTCCCCCCCAACATGAATCCTGGCTACGGCCATGGAAATGAGGAAGCCAAATTACAGTACTGTACAAAGAACAGGGGGAAATGGTGTAATTGTAAAATAAAAAATGTTTATTGGAGTGTTTTTAGAACAAAATTCATTTTTCTAGCACTTTGAGATTTGCCTTTGTGTTTTGGGGTCTTTTAGCAGTCAAGAGGAAAGTTAAAAAGGTTAATGGTTGTTAGGAGAGAAATGGGGGGGGGACTGGGGCTCCATTTAACTGTCCTATTTTACATCAAAATCAAGAACTTCTTGAAAAATCAGCCAAGGACATGCATTCTGACTCTGCTGTAAAAAGGCCCATGGGCGTAGCCAGGATTTTTGTTTGGGGAAAGGCTTTTGTTGGAGGGGGGCAGAACCAAAAATTAGGAGGGCAGAACCTCAGTTAGTTAAGTATTTTTATTGATTTTTATTGATGGGGGCCAGCTGCTGCCCCCTGCCCCCCTTGGCTATGCCCATGAGAAGGCCCCATAATTTACCAACAAAATCTAAACTTAGCCTGCCTCACTCAGGTTTTTATTTTGCATTCACATACTTCACAAGATTAGGGCACAGCAAAGACAACCATCACAGCTCTTTGTAAAACCAAATGTTCACGCAGCACTAAGTTGACACCAAATGCTAGCATCTTTCTCAGTTCTGATTTCATTGGTTCAGCTCAGAAGCATAATAATAGACAATCACAACCATGACTAGGTTGCAACCTTTTGGTTGGGCAAAATATGAGATGGGGTGGGGAGGAGTCCTCTGTTTCCGATGCACCTGCCTCTGCTCACACAAAAACTCATTCCTCCTTTCCACCGGGCCCCTGCAAACCCCCCTCCCACTCTTTGCCCACACAAAACCCAAGACTCCACCATAGCAGGCCTGTGCACTGCAAACCCCCCTCTCATGCTCTCTGCAACCCACCCTCTGCCCACACAAAAATACTCTCTCTCAAACTCCACCTTCTGGCCCCACCTCACCCTCAATAGTCCCGCAATAACTCTCGGCTCTCTTACTCATTGACTCACCCGCTGCCTACACAAAGTCCCACTCAGCATCATAGCTGTCAACGTTTCCCTTTTTTAAAGGGAAATTCTCTTATTCCGAATAGGATTCCTCGCAAGAAAAGGGGAAAGTTGACAGCTATGCTCAGCATCCTTGCCCTCTTCCTCCCACCAGACCCACCCTCTGCGCTGCTTGCACAGTTTTGAGGAGGAGAAGCTCAAATACAGTGGTACCTCAGGTTACATACGCTTCAGGTTACATACGCTTCAGGTTACAGACTCCGCTAACCCAGAAATAGTGCTTCAGCTTAAGAACTTTGCTTCAGGATGAGAACAGAAATCGTGCTCCAGCAGCGCGGCGGCAGCAGGAGGCCCCATTAGCTAAAGTGATGCTTCAGGTTAAGAACAGTTTCAGGTTAAGAACAGACTTCCGGAACGAACTAAGTACTTAACCCGAGGTACCACTGCACATGAAAAATGGCATCCCGTTTGAATTCCAAACAGGACAGGGGACACTTTCCTTCAAAAAAAAAAAAAAAGGATGATCATGCTTTTCTAGGGACAGGTGGCAACCCTAACCATGAGCCAACAGCACCTGCAGCAACATGCCCTGACCTACCCCAATTTGGGAGGAACACACAAGGATTGTCTGAGGATGCTTTAATGAATGTGCATCTTCTGTTTCTGATTTTCACTGCGCATCTCATTCACTACCTCCCACCTGGGCAGGGTGGGGATCCCTGGAGGGAGGCTAGGTATAGCATAATACAGTGGTGCCCCGCAAGACGAATGCCTCGCAAGACGAAAAACTCGCTAGACGAAAGGGTTTTTCGGTTTTGCGTTGCTTCGCTAGACGAATTTCCCTATGGGCTTGCTTCGCAAGACGAAAACGTCTTGCACTTTTTTTTTAAAGCCGCTTGAAAAGGCGCAGTTGCGACGGACCGTGGTTCGCAAGACGAAAAACATCGCAAGACGAAAAGACTCACGGAACGAATTCTTTTCGTCTTGCGAGGCACCACTGTACTTCGCATGTCTCCTCAGAAATAAGCCCCACTGAGTCAAAGGAAACTTACTCCTAGGTAAGTGTGCCCAGGATTGCTGTTTTAGTGTGAAGTTTTCACATCTTGCAGTGTGGGAAGCTTGCAACTTCTTCTCTTTGACATGGAAACAAACAGCAAAAAAAAAACCAGAAGCGTGAGTCTTCCAAGTATCATATTATCTGCCACATGTTATGAAGTGCAAAAAAGCCCAGATTCTCTGCTAAAACACACACAATGTAGAGAGGCTCAGATAATGATACAGGCTGACAGTGTTTTGGAAATATCCATAAAGCCAAATATATGAAACATGCTACATTAGAATTAATTGACTATGTAGATGCCACAAACTTCTTCTTTATGGAAAGGCAGTGGCCGTATAATAGTACCCATACTTCCCATATGCAAAACTGGGTCTCCTTGGCAGGTGTAGCTCCATCAACCTCAACTTCCCATGTGTAAATCATAAATGTCAGTAATTTAGCTTGCATGGCCCGTATTATGTTTAATGAGATAAGGAAGTGTACCCATTTGGATAGGGTTAGATTACAAATCTCAACAAATATCAAAAGGAGAAAACAGAATTTTGTTTTGAAGGGTCAACTGTCACAATTGCGCTCTATATGCTAACTTTGAATTGTTTATTGTTAATGTTACAGAAAATGTCAATAAAAACAAGCCTTTTTTAAGAAGGGGGAAATATAAGATTTTTGGTAGGGGAGGGAAGGAGTGAGTTTTTGGATTTTTAAAGTTATTATTATACAAACACATATCCTACTCAAGGTGGCTTACACAGAATAAAAGCATAATACAACTTCAAAAACTTACAACAGCCAGAGGTGTAGGAAGGTCAGGTGGTACCAAGTGCAGAAAATTTCTTGTCACACACCCGCCCACATTGATTTTTATTTATTTTTTTGGCCTGCAAAAATGGTTTTACGTTATTTCATATTTTCTTACAAAGGAATGTGGATTCTGGGCCTCTGATAACAAGTAGGTGACTATGGACAGATACTTAAATCTACAGGATGGATTGTGTTTTGGCTTGTGTTGTTTTATTTATATTTATTGTTTAATTATTTAATAAAATTCATTTTTAAAAAACCTGCAAACTGGTTTACCAAAACAAAACAACAACAAAAAACCAGCAGTACAATCAAGAAAAATTAACAATCCTACTTTAAAACATACAAAAGCTAAAATATTAAGATTAAAATTACTTCAACTTCCAAAGCATCTAGGTATGCTTGCCTAAAGAAGAATGCTTTTAGCAGATGCCCGAAAAGAGTCTAGCAAAGGCACTTGCTTTGTTGTAATAGGCAGGGAGTTCCAAAGTGCAGGTGCTGTCACAGTAAACATTGCAGTACAGATATTATGTGGAATCTGTAGTAGTGCTTGAAACTACTGAAGGAGGTTTTATTTACAGTGGTGCCCCGCAAGACGAATGCCTCGCAAGACGGAAAACCCGCTAGACGAAAGGGTTTTCCGTTTTTGAGTTGCTTCGCAGGACGAATTTCCCTATGGGCTTGCTTCGCAAGACGAAAATGTCTTGCGAGTCTTGAGATTTTTTTTCCGCTTTTCCCCCCCTTTATCTAAGCCGCTAAGCCTTTAATAGCCTTTTAGCAGCTAATCCGCTAAGCCGATAAGCCTTTAATAGCCGCTAAACCGCTAATAGCGCTAATCCGTTAAGCCGCTAATAGGGTTGCTTCCCAAGACGAAAAAACCGCTAGACGAAGAGACTCGCGGAACGGATTAATTTCGTCTTGCGAGGCACCACTGTATTGTGATTTCACCATGCTTTGTATAATCTGAAAAGGAAAACATTTATTTAAAAAACAGGACTGCACAGCAGCAATCTAGTCTTATCATGATCAGTGGGACTGAATTGAAATTTCAGCCTTCACGACATAGGAAAACGGCCAAGTAAACCGCTATTTTCGTGGAGGGGGGCCAAGATATTAACTGATATACATGAAATTTCACATATGGCTATATAATCCCTAGTGTAGTTAGATAACACCTTTGGAGCAGGCATTTTCAAAAGAAAGTTTTTTATGAACCGCCCTAGTAGGGCAGTAATTGTTCCTTGATAATTTGTCAAAAAAACCAACCCCATGATAGCACCTGGGGCCCCCACCACCCCCCTTTCCTATGCCCCGGACAATAGCAGCAGCATTGAAAATCATGTTAAAATAAAATGATTTTAAAATCATTTTATGTTAAAACAAATAAAATATAAAAACAAATTAAAAAAAGTAAAAGCTAAAACAAATAAAACATAAAACTCCTGCAGAGACAGAAAAGCTATTGATCTTAAAAGAGCTCGCTAAAAAGTAAGGCCTTATTTTTCTTATCAAATGCCTTTCACAGGGATCCACACATGGTGATGATTGGTAACCTAGTATCAATTGGGATTCAGCTACAGCACTTCCATTTTCCGCAGATGCAAAGTCAGTCTCTTTTAAGTCCATAGCCTAACAGGGGAATACAGTGAGCTTTTGTGTGCGTTTTTGTAGTAATATGTTCCCTCGAAGATACAGCCCTGCACCATCTTGCCAAAGGCTTTTTAGAAAAAAATACTGCTTTTTTTTTGGCAAAGTACACTGGAGGCTCTCTCTGCTGGTCACTGGCAGAATTAAATTTTGCTCACCACAAGCAAACAAATTTCTTCAACCTGTCTCTCTTGGATATAATTTTGTGACCTTTTTAGAAAGCCAGCTTATTTTTCTTCTACTTGGAAGTCTTCAAAATGAAAGCATTTGTCACATTTACAAGCTTTTATCCCCTGGAGGAAACAATATTAACCCATTTAATTTTACAAATTAGTAGTAATTTCCCGTGCCTGAAGATGGTTCAGGGAAAGAAAATGCTAGATATCCTCTCTTTTTATCTTTTTTTTTTCCTTTTGGGGGGGAGGCCAGGGGTTTATCAAAAAATCCCATCACTAGTTTCAGACTGCAAGTTCAAATGATCCATTTGGGCCTTTTCGTGCCGCGCCAGTGTCATGTTCCTGTCCCAAAAGACAATGATAGCAGCTCTTACTTGGGAATAAGAAAGGCTATTATCGGTAAAGGCTCAGCAGCAAGCAAGGTGTCTAGAAGTTATGATTCCATGGTACTGTGGTACCTCAGGTTAAGAACTTAATTCGTTCCGGAGGTCCGTTCTTAACCTGAAACTGTTCTTAACCTGAAGCAGCACTTTAGCTAATGGGGCCTCCCGCTGCCGCCAGGCCGCCAGAGCACGATTTCTGTTCTCATCCTGAAGCAAAGTTTGTAACCTGAGGTACTATTTCTGGGTTAGCGGAGTCTGTAACCTGAAGCGTCTGTAACCCGAGGTACCACTGTACAAGAGCAAGGCAAGACGGCAGAACTAAACAGAAGCCCAAAACTTACCATGTCCCTCCCACCAAGCATTTAAAGACGAGGTGGGTTGAGCTCACTCATAGGACCCTCTCATCCTACTGCTCATTCTAATGTGCACTCTCTCTGGGAAGCCGCATCCGATCCCACCTACAAGACATACAGTGGTAACTCTGGTTACAAACTTAATTCATTCCGGAGGTCCGTTCTTAACCTGAAACCATTCTTAACATGAGGTACCACTTTAGCTAACGGGGCCTCCTGCTGCCGTCACATGATTTCCGTTCTCATCCTGGGGCAAAGTTCTTAACCCGAGGTACTACTTCCGGGTTAACGGAGTCTGTAGCCCGAAGTGTTTGTAACTTGAGGTATCACTGTACCATAATATCTGGTTCTCAGTGACAAGACTGTGTCCTGCCCCTCTGGCACCAGCTCCTCTTCCTGCTCAGCCTTCTCACCCGCTCCCCAATGAGGTTCTGTGACCCACAGAAGGAGTGATACTCCCCGTTTCCAAAATCTGAAGTCAACAAGCATCCCCTCAACTAATGCGTTTCCTCCTCCCTCCTCTTTTTCTAAGCCATGTCAGATCCTGACAGAACTGAGCGGCCCATGACAGCCAACCTAGAAGCTCCTCAACTTCCACCTTCTACCATAGCTGGTACAAACAGCAGAACTGTGGATATTGTAGTGGCTACACCACTCTGTTAAGCCCCACCTTTGCTGGGCTTGGGATTGCAATGGATATTATAGTCAATGGTATCAATGTTCAGCACAGGCCTGAGATAATCAATAATCTCAGAGTTGAAAAAAGAGCACTATTTAGCACTCTGCTGGTTGGATTTTGTCCTGTACTAAGTGAATGAAAGTAAAAGTGAACATCAGGAGCTGGGAAGTATGTCTGGTCTTACCCATATAGTCAGTTGCCAAATTAATGGAGGAAATCATAATACAGTGCTTCTTATTTGAAGCAAGCTAATTCTGTTCCAGGGAACGGCTGGGTAATTGAACCACATCCCAAAACTATATACTCACAATCCTGCCAAAGCAAAGCACTTCTAATTCCTGTATATCCAAAAGGGACAGCTGATGGTGTGTTTAATTCTCTCCTCATAAAATTAATGGGACTGCAGTGCATTACTGGACTCTGCTTTATGTGAGTAGGCTTAGCAATGTCCACAGCTTGCTTTTGGATTTTTTTTTCAACCCTTGAGATGGGCAAAACATGTTCTATCAGCCATGAGCAGCAATGCAGTCAAGCAAGCATTTCTAGTTCCTCTGAGTACTGATTTGGTGGGTGAGGGAAAACATTCCTAAAAAGCAAGGGACACACTATGTACCCAGAGAAATATATCTTCCCTTGTCTGTCTCAGAAGAGAAAACAAAAAAAGAAAAAACAGTATTACCTAAGAATAAAGGACAAATCTGCCAAGAAATAAAAGGCAAAAAAGGAAGCCAAGTATCACTCATGCACATTCCAACCAAAGAAAAGGGGGAGAAACAGAAGTATCATATCAGTTCTGGATGGAGTTTCCTGTTTTTGCAACTCTCTGAATAATCTTTTATGGCACCAACTGATTCATGTCAAAGAACATTAGAAGCCACCATAACGAAGTTTCCCATCTATTGACCTGCCCTTCTACCCCAAGTTAAGCGTTTTATTGTGGGTAAATGTTGATCCCCGTTCTAACAGCAATCACCCACAGCACCTTGCCCACTTCAGATCTCTACTTGTGATGTCCGGTAATGTGTTTTAATTTTAGAGCTGGTTCACAGAGTCTAAATCTTCCATGTGAAGCATCCCAGCTTTCTCAAGAATGTATTTGCTTGGAGAATGTAATGTGATCTAGGACCTTTGCAGATACAGGAGAAGCTACCCAGAAATGATTACCAATAATCTAATGGCCAAGAAAATTGGATGTCAAAATCCTGGAAAATGCCAGTATCATCCATGAAGAACTTGGGTCTCATGTCATGTTCCTCAGAGACTTTGAGGATGGAGAATCCACATAGAGGAAGCACTGACTGCAATATTCTCCAGCAGAGGCACACAACCCCTCTCCCTTGCATACAAGCTGTTGACCATAATCTTAAGATAGACAAACAGATATCAGGCCTTTTTACCATTATAGAAAACAAAGGTTACAAAAATATCAACAAATACAAAAACAAGTTAGAAATGTCGTGTCTGGCTTTACAGGTCTGTGACTTCCAAACCAAACTTCATGGCTGTTGCTGTTTGTTGTTTGTTTTTTATTGTTTGAAACAAGGCTGTTTTTTAAAAAACTTTATTAAAGAATAACATCTATACAATAATAAAAAGGAAGATCATCCTCTTTATAATGAAATAAGTTAATCATATCTGCATGCATTTCAAAAAAGTGTGCTAAGGTCCTCACAATGTTTCCCAAGAACAAGCAAACAAAGAAATACCGGGGACAAAAGCACAAATCCCCATGCCATATCTATACCTGAAACCCATATGACTCCGTATCATGCCACTGAGAAAGACCTTTAACACTAGTGGCATCGTACGTGTTCTGCTAATGCAGAAACCAGCAGAGCCTCATTCTAAAAAAGGATCCCCGTATCAGGTTTGCAGTATGAACCTTCCTCTCTCCATTCCAGCCCTACACAGAGAGCTCAAAATAAGGGAATATATTTATGGTTCAGGAAGGAAAGGAGAAATACCAATTGTTTTCCCCATGCAGACATTGTGGCTAGCGTGGTGAAATTAATATCAAACACCTGAAGCCGTGGAACAAGGCCAGATGCCTGTCTTTCCTGCAAATGCCCTGTTCTTGTTCACTAAACAGACAACACGGAGCAGATGCTGATCTCATCGGACAGCTGCCCTGTCCCCATCGCAAAACCCACAGTGCAGGAGTCATTAACAGGTGGCCTGTGAATAGTCACCCTTGGCCCAGTGACTACAGGCCTGTGATGGCTGGCCACGGCTGCTACTTCGCAAATAACTGGGATCAGGCTACAGGCCAGCATGAGGCATGTGACAAGCAAGGAGGATTGATCTGAACTAATAGCTGCGTGGTTGCTAAGTAACCTAGCTATGAGGCAGCAATGAGCGAAAACAGTGAAAGGAAAGCCCTCCCCAAACATAAATAAGTGATGAGGAGGGGTCCTCTTCCCTCCGGTACGGAGAACAGCCATTTGTCATCACTTCCAAAGCTCCTCAACAAACAACGCTCCATAGACCATGGAATCTTCCCCAGGCAGTTCTTCAGACTGAGTGGAAGGGAACAGGTTAGCAAGCAAGGCCTGCCTCTCTGCCTGCATTTCAAGCTATGTATTTCATCCAGAGCAAGGGAGAGATGTTCTCACCAAGGATGGTGCTGATTGCAAAGAAAAGAAACTCCTCATAAAGCCAAAGAAATGCTGCATTGTGCATAAATTGTTTGGAGAGACACCTGTTACATGAGACACAAGGCGGACACATGCTGTTTTGGATCCCTTGGGCCCCAGGGTTCTAATAATCAGCATCCCTTTCGTTCTATCTTTTATTTAGGCGGTTGGTAGGATAATTGTGGAATGTGAAGCTACAGAGAGCTACAGAGCGCAACGCCCAGAATTGACACTCATCCCTTCAAGCTTGTACAAATTGAAGGAGAAACAAGAGCATCAGAGAACAAGAGTATTCACTAGCTTTGCAACAGAGGAGCACTCAGATGGGCATGATGACATAAAGCTATACTACTTGAGTGAACGATAAGCACTCAAAACAAAGCTCAAAACAAAGCATTCATATGCACACACCATGAGAAAACTTTTGTAGAAGCCTAGCTGGCAGAAGTCTCCTGAAGGCTTTCCCCAATATTGATCATGCAGTGCAAATGATTCAGAGGCTAAAAACCGCCCAGGTAGGGGCCATGATATAGCCTTAGCATATGGATGACCGACCTGTAGTACGAGTGTCAGAAATGGCACAGGCAGATGGGGTCTGTGACATGCCTGGATAGGAACAGAGTGATAAGTGGGAAATCCTCAGTCCTCCAGATGTAGGGCTCTTTGAGTCAGATTCCCCTGAAGAAATGGACCCCTTCAAACCAGGGGCCACAAGGCAAAAGCTGGTTGAGAGGCAATGGAGTCTTGGGATCAGATCAGATGACTACCCCTTTAAGGCTTTCCACTCATCATGAAGAGATAGCCTGGGGTAAAAGGAATAAAAAGCCTCGACACCCAGACCCTGTTGGAGTGAGGTGTTTGCTTGGAGCTATCCAAGGTTCTAAAGCTCTAGTCTGTTGCTACCTGACTTGACTCATTGAAGCTAAGCTTTGACTCACTAAACAAACCTTTGCAGGAAGCAAGTCTCGTGAACTCAGGCAGACAATGGTGATGAGAGATGCAGTTCTAGGGCTAATACACAAAATAAAAACTGACAAAAACGCTCGGTCTGGATGGCATCCAACTGAGAATTCTCGAAGAATTCAAATGTGAATTTGCTGATCTTCCAACAAAAGTATATACCTTGTCCCTCCATACCCGAGGCCTGGAAAATAGCCAATGTCACAGCAATTTTAAAAAAGGGATCGGAGGATGGAATCCTGAAAACCACAGGCTGGTTAGCTTCACATCTGCCTTAGGAAAACTGGTGGAAAGTAATGTCAAATATAAAATAACCAAGCATAGAGAAGGACAAGCCTTGCGGTAGCAGAGCCAGCATGTCTTCTGCAAGGGCAAGTCCTACCTCACAAACCTATTACATTTCTTTGATAGTGTCAAATGTGTGGCTGGATTATAAACTATGTGTTATACAGTGGTACCTCGGGTTACATACGCTTCAGGTTACAGACAGCTAACCCAGAAATATTACCTTGGGTTAAGAACTTTGCTTCAGGATGAGAACAGAATTTGTGCTCCGGCGGTGCGGCGGCAGCAGGAGGCCCCATTAGCTAAAGTGGTGCTTCAGGTTAAGAACAGTTTCAGGTTAAGAACGGACCTCCGGAACGAATTAAGTACTTAACCCGAGGTACCACTGTACAACAAAAAATAATATTTAGAATTTATTAGACTTTGTTACGTTTGTACAGAATGAGACTATCTACAACAACATGCTTCTGGAGATGTAATACGGAAAATGCTGATCTGATTCCATGCTAGGGATCATCAGGAAAGTAAACAAAAATAAAAGTTGTTATCATAATGCCATTATACAAATCTGTGGGGCAACTACATTTGTAATACTGTATATAGTTTTGGTCACCTCATCTCAAAAAGAATATTAAAGAGTTGGATAGGGTCTAGGAATGGCAACCAAACTGTAAAGTGAATTCAGCAACTCCCCTATGAAGAAAGGTTGCAGTATTTGGGAGCTTTCCATTCAGAGAATAGAGAAGTGAGGGATAAGAGGTGACATAATAGAAGTTTTCTAAAAATTATGCATGGCATGGAAAACATGGATAAAGAAAAGTTTTTCTCCCATAACACTAGAACCTGCGGACATCCAAAGAAGCTGAATGATGGAAGATTTAGGACAGATGAAATAAATGAATTCTTCACACAGTGAATAAATTCTGGAACTTGCTCCCAGAGGAGACAGGAGATGGTGACCAACCAAGATGGCTTTAAAATAGGATTAGACAAATTCATGGAGGAGAGGGCTATTGAAGGCTACTAGTCATGATGGGTATGCTCTGGTTCCACAGTTGGAGGCAGTAATGGAAACCTCGGGAGGGGAGAGTTTCTTGTGTTAGAATTCTGTTTATGAGTTTCCCACAGGCATATAGCTGACCACTGTGAGAAGAGAATAACGGAATAAGATGGGCCATTGGTCAGAACCAGCAGGCTCTTCTTATGTTCTGAAGTCCCATACCAAAGTTCTGCATATATGTGTCACATTACGTTCTAGAGGCAGTACCTCATATAGTAGTACTGACTAGTGGAGCACACACCAGCAAAAAAACAAAACAAAAAAGCTTCTATGTGTGCAGAGGCACAACTGAAGTCTTGACAAATTTAAATGGCAAAAGATAGGGAACAGTTCCTATCTTCAATAACCAGCTGTTCCCTCTGCTCTGGAATGAGAGGTAAAACAAAATTTTAAATCTACTAAATCTACTACTAGTTATCTCCCGCTTGGACTACTGCAATGCGCTCTATGTGGGGCTACCTTTGAAGGTGACCCTGAAACTGCAATTAATCCAGAATGCAGCAGCTAGACTGGTGACTGGGAGTGGCCGCCGGGACCATATAACACCGGTCCTGAGAGATCTGCATTGGCTCCCAGTACGTTTCTGAGCACAGTTCCAAGTTTTGGTGCTGACCTTTAAAGCCCTAAACGGCCCGGTCCAGTATACCTGAAGGAGCATCAGTCCAGACACTGAGGTCCAGCTCCGAGGGCCTTCTGGCGGTTCCCTCATTGCAAGAAGTGAGGTTACACGGAACCCTCCCATCAGATGTCAAGGAAATAAGCAGCTATCCTATTTTTAAAAGACATCTAAAGGCAGCCCTGTTTAGGGAAGTTTTTAATATTTAAATCTGTATTGTTTTTAACACTCGATTGGGAGCCGCCCAGAGTGGCTGGGGAAACTCAGCCAGTTGGGTGGGATATAAACAATAAAATTATTATTATTATTATTATTATTATTATTATTAATATTACTACTACTACTACTACTACTACTAGAGGTTACCCTTTAGGAGCATGGATATGTCACCTTCAGGAACATAGATATGTAAAAAGAAGGTACCCTTAACTCAGCTAAAATCCAATAAATCAATATTTTGTGGAAGGTGAAGTGAAAACAGAATAGTTTACTTTAACCATTTGTGAACATTCAGTATGGTGTCCAATTAATGACTAATTTATGGAACACTTTGCATAATGTGTTTAAGTGTACTGCATTAGCCACAGAGGGCAGCAGGATGTGCTCCATTATATGTGGAGTATTTTTTTTGTTTCTGTTTTTTTGGCAGCTGAATTGGCCTAACCTTGCATTTCGGTTTTTTGCCACTGCATTCTAATAATAAAGTATACACAGCCTCTGCCTGCCAAGTAAATCAGACCTGCCCTGCTGCCCTTAGATTCCTGGATGGTTAAGGCTCTCCCAGAACAGCTGCCTTCTCTGCACTCAGAATTTCAATGGTCGCTTTCTCTCGAGCTGGTCATTCTCCTTTCACTCCACTTCCATTTGTGGAGCCTCACCATTGTTATCAATCTGGCACAGTCCCCATTACTGCAACCCCTTATCCACCCTTCCATTAAAAGCATTTTAAAAAAATAAAAAATAACACACCATCTTTCCCTCAAATAAACCAAAGTGGATAACAATTAGGAACATAGGAAGCTGCCTTATATGAAGTCAGACCTCTGGTCCATCTAGCTTAGCATTTTTACACTGACTAGCAACATCTCTCCTGGGTTTTAAGAGGGGTCTTTCCCAGTCCTACCCGGAAATGCCAGAAACTGAACCTTGCACCTTCTGCATGCAAAGCAGATGTTCTGCCGCTCTGATTACGGCCCTCCCATATGATTAAAATCAAGAACATAAAAAAGAGTAATCAAACAAGGTAGCAGCAGGAAACAAAGCAAAAAGCAAAAAGGGGTATGGTGGAAAGCACCTGCAGAAAGCAACAATAACCATCTGTCAGTTTCCACCAAAAGACATGTTTTGACCAGGCAGTTAGAAGAGACACAAGGTTTCTGCACTTATGGCTATATTGGCAATGTTGTGTGACAAGCCATTTGGCAGTTAATGCACCCATTTGAAGACGAACAATGTGGCAAAGGACAAGCCAACGTTCCACAGTGCACCTGACACAGGGCAGGTGAATGCACCTGTGATCAAAGAACTCGTCCGCAGCATAAGGACTGCACACTCAACTCCTGCCATAGAGCAGTTCATGCATAGGGGGAGGGAACTGTGCATCTCACATGTCAGATTCCTTATAATGCAGACCCACTCCAATGATTAAGCAGCTGGTCTGCTTCCTTGCCCCAAACATTCCCATGTTAAGAGGCAAAATGCCAGAGAGAGAGAGAGAATGATAATACACTGGGAGCATCACTGCTCAGCTTAAATTGCCAGCAGCAATTTTGGAAGACAGCTAAATCCAACAATCACAACATGGCATAGTGGCTAGTTAATGGTACCGTCTACATTCACTGATCATGCTGGATATATAAATCCCAGAGAATGAGGACATTTCCACCTACCTCTGATTTAGCAGATTATACACACTGATCCTGCATCTCCTATTCCACCCTACTCCTGAAAAGTGAAGTCAGCTCACCCTAGTCCCCTAAAGGTCAGCGCAGATGAGGGTACAACCAGCTAAGGGTGTATATTTTGCAAAGCTGCTTTCATCATAAGGATGTCTGGGGTTCAGATGAAAAAGGTACCTTTCTTTTTCATCGATACTTCCCATGTTCCCACTTGTGGGCCATAGCATTGAGCCAGGAACACAAGAAGTAACTTTGCGTCAAATGAGCATAAGAAACTTCCTTAATTCCAGGTCTGACCATGGATTCATCTAGACCAGGGCTGCCTACTCTAACTGGCAGTGGTTCTCTAAGGTCTCAACCAGAGAAGGATATTTCACATCACCCGCTATCCAATATCATTTTAAGTGAAGATACTAGGGACTGAACCGGAGACATTCTGTACAAAAATGTCACTGAGCTATGCTCCCTACCCCCAGAAGTCATGCCCTTAGTCTCTTTGGTAAACAAACAGAAAGGCACACCTGCGCATGGACAACAGGACAATCAAAACTGTAGCCAAAAAGTTGCCCTGAGTGATTTCACACTGTCTTTCCAAAGCCCCCCAACTCTTACAAACAGGAATGTGAAATATTTCTGCAGACAAATGCAGAAGAGTAAGATGCACATCCAAAATAATATCAGTTGTGTGTGTATACACAAGTACACACACAAACACACACAGACTTGAACACACACAAGTGTTGGCAGTTTTTCATGACATCTCAGAAGCTGAAAGAACAAGTTCAAAAGTAACTGGAATAGTCTTCAGGTTGGACAGCAATGATTTGGTGTCCCCACATCTCTTTCTTCCTCCTCATGATGAGCAGTAGCAAAATCCAAAGTAAGAAAAAGATATGCAGAAGTTCCTAATTTATACAGATGGTAGAATTCAGCACAGACTTCTAACCCTTTTTAGCTGACAGTATCCTTAGTCCTGCTCATAACTCTTGCAAGGAAATGGATATTCTAAAAGACAGGGTCAGAATGTTCACCAATTTCAACCCCATGAGCCAGATGTGCAGGAGTGCAGCAACACCCAGCCTAACACCAGTCTAGAGGACTGCAGGTCTAATACTGCCTTACGCTATTAACCTCCCTGACCCAGGGCAACCCGCAGCGCACAACTCAAGTAAACCATCCTGAGTATAACAACAGGAATTGCTGGTTGGCACACTTATGGCCCAGTGAATGCCACTGCCATTGACAGATCATGGATGTCTCTAGGAAAGAAAGTACACTGGGGAAACCCTAAGTCAACGTCACATAATGATTCATTTGGAGAACTTGGTCCACCTTGACCCTGAACAGATTAGGAACAGTGTGCAAAAGAGTACTTGGACTACTGATTTGTAAAGCCTGTCCTCTCATCCCAGATAAATGGAAGAAGACTGAATTTGTACATATTCAGCAACACCCCACAGCATGCTGAGCCCTAAAGGCCAGAGCTCATTGGTGAAGCATGTACCCTGCATGCAAAAGTTACCAGGTTTAAATCCTGCTATCTTCAGCTAGGGCTGGAAAAGACCCTCATCTAAAACCTTAAACTGCTGTCAGTCATTGTAGGCAACATTGAGCTAGGTGGACCAATGGACTGAACTTCATAAATTCCTAAGGATCAAATTAAAATGAGCAGGGTGATTTACAGAACTTGTAGAACACATCCCAAGCCAAAATCCTGAACAGGGATTTAAAGTCAACTGTTCCATGTTTTGTAGTGGGCCCTGTGTCATAAATATCTACAGGAGATTGATCTCCCAGTAGCTCTGGTTAAAGAGGCAGGAAACCCTTTTCCTATCCAACCTGCTCTTCTTGCTGTAATGAACTGAGAAGCGAGAGAGGGGGGCAGACTGCTGACAAGCCAGTATTCCCCCACTTTTGAAGAAATCCCTCAGGTAAGAGTGACTACAAAAATGATGCAGAAGGGCAGCTTTCTCCCTCTCAGCTAAAGCTTCTCCTTCAAGAGAACATGGGGAAGCCATGATTCTGTGACATCGCAGGCCGTTGGCATGGAAACAATGGGTGTCCAGGATGGGGATGATTATTGCAGGGCAGGATCAAGGGACAAAGCAGCCATGAGCAGGAGAATAAAGGGAGGAGGACATAGAGCATGGATTAAATGAAGAGGATAACAAGGAGGGGGACACACACACCTTTGGGTGGCATATGCACAAGCCCTCACCTGGTTTCTGAAACTAACTGCAATCTAGGAATTGTAGGTTGAGCTCACAGTAGCTTCAACGTGGCAGCATTGCCAGAGAACACAGGAGAGGGAAACACTACAGAGCTCAGAAGCTGCCAGTTGGGCCATAACCTGTGCCAGAAGGTGCCTAGAGAATGCAAACAAAAGGCAAAGGAAGCAACTACCCCTCCCTCCTGGTCAAAATTAGGCTCCTGGGATGAGCTGTGTTCGATGTCAAAACATTTTGTTAACAGAAGTCAATGCGAAGCCCGCAAACCAAGAATGTAGGGTTGCCATAATTGCAGAATTTCCCAGACATAGCCAAAATACTGCAGTCGGAAGCAGTGTCCAAGTAGAGATTGCTAAAATGTCCAGGAAAATCCAGGCGTATGTGTCAGCAGTGTTGTTTTTTGCTATTTTTCTTAACAATAGCTCCAAATTACATTTTTTGCGAACCTGCCAGAAAACCTCAACAACTGTCCAGGTTTTCACTGTTTGAAATAGGGCAACCCTAAGCTAAGGGACAAGACATAGCACCCACTGGTATACAGGCACTCACAGAGGCTTTCTCTGGTACCCACAGGGTCCCCTCCCTGGCCTCTCCATCCACAGAAATTAGACTTGAAAGCAGCATACATACTGCAGCAGGCAATATGCCATGTATGTGGCACCCAGAAGTCTCCTGCTTAAAGCCAGTCTTGGTTTTTGCCCACTTGGCTTTCTTTGGCTGCATCACAAATTGCTGATTTGTTAGGTAAAATATTAAAGCGGCTACACTGAAGTTAGGGAGACTGCAAGGTATACAATTTGTGATTTGCTATAATGCAATACGGGAAGTCCTCAGGGTCTCTCTCCTGCCTTGCCTTAAAGAGAATGCATTGTGGAGACAGGAGAGATACAACACAAGGAAAGCATGAAGAGCAGCCTAAGGGGATCATACCACAGGATTAGAGGGGCATTTGGGAGAGCTAGGAAATGATCAACAGATCACTATTCTAAAGGAGGGCACATCAGAGTCTGTAACTTATCTGCAAGACAATGGATGCAGCAATAGGTTGAGAGTGGGAGAGGCTGAAATCCCTACCAATACAGGATCTTTACTGAGTGGCCTTCAACATGTCAGAACAATTCCTCAGCTAAACCTATCTCACAAAGTTCTTTGCATGAATAAATGATAAAAGGAGTATTTGCAAAACCCTGTACAGTGCAATGTGTTAGGCCAGGGGTAGGCAACTTAAGGCCCAGGGGCCAGATGCGGGCGGCCCAATTGCCTTCTCAATCTGGCTTGCGGACGGTCCAGGAATCAGCATGTTTTTACATGTGTCCTTTTATGTAAAATGCATCTCTGGGTTATTTGTGGGGCCTGCCTGGTGTTTTTACATGAGTAGAATGTGTGCTTTTATTTAAAATGCATCTCTGGGTTATTTGCGGGGCATAGGAATTCGTTCATTTCCCCACAAAAAATATAGTCCAGCCCACCACATGGTCTGAGGGATGGTGGACCGGCCCATGGCTGAAAAAGGTTGCTGACCCCTGTGTTAGGCAATAGAAACATTAATGTTTTCACTTTTCTTATTGCCACAGAATCAGAGTCTCAGCAAACACTTTCCCTTACCACAATTTTGGGGCACTGCTACTATGATGTGACCATATTTTACAGATGGTTCATAGAGTCACAAAATGATTTCTGTCTATCCAGGGACATTCTGTTTCTAGAACATTTTAAAGGATAGGCAAGAATACAGTATTTTCATTCTTTTATTTTTCAAATAGGCATTTGGAAAATACTGAATATTTTCATTTTTTTTTAGTTCAAAAGTGAAAATTTTAAAACACATTAGTCCTGACATTGTTATACACAAAGGAAACTTATATTTATAGAGGAAGAATGTGATAAAAATATTTCATGCAACTCATTCTTTTTTATCCCTCGCTCCGCCCAGTCTCAAATATTTTTCATACTAAATAGAAAGATGGAGAAACAGGAGAAGAAAACCAATTTCTACTCTAGACCTGCAGACCCCATTTGTTGGTCTTTTCCCCCTCATGCAGGTTTACATCAACAATCAAAAGGACTCAGAACCCTTACAACCTGATCCTGATCTGGACCAGTGTGCTGGGGAATGCATGTTGAAACCGACAAGGCCTTTAAACATGTGCACGTTTTATATTCCCACTCAAGTCATGCTAATGAACCAAAGCCACTCAGAGCGACACTTTATAGAGAGTCAAATGATACCCAATAGCCACATCTTCAAGCTCTGCAACCCACTGCCAACAGCTTGGTTTGCAGCCCAGCCCATTGCAGTAGTTCATCTATGGACTATAGCATCTGCTTTGGGCATGCATGTAAAACCCAATCCTGCAACAGAACTTATGCTGCCTGGATCCCCTTATGGCTCCACAGATGCATGTGCAGTACTATATAATGCCACACAGATCCTGCTAGAGGTCCATGCAGAGTGATAAAACTATTTGAATCCAGCTGTAAACAAATATCTAGACTCACAGGCCAGTATCCCTCTTAGTCCATGTAGTGAAGGGCAATTCACACTTTACACAGCTGCAACCTGTTGGAAGGGCAGACACCCTTCTTAAGGTGCACAGTGGACACATGCTGCAGCCCCTCCAGAATTGATAGGAGTCCCATGTCCAGCTGTCATTTACAGAAACTTGTATTTCCTTCAAACACCACTGTGTTCATACACGGTGGACATACAGCAAACAAGTCTGTCACTCAAAGGCAGAATTTTAATTTCACTTCCCTTCCTGATCTCACTCTGACCTGCCTGGACCTATCTGACTATGACCAAAGCTGCTGTTAAAACCAGGAATGGGGGCGGGGGGGCAGGTAAATGACTTCCCAAAAATCCCAAGTCCCCACCACGGCCTCAAACTAAGGCCAAGACAATGACCGTTTACACAAGCACCATACATACACAACAGCAAAGAAGCTCAGAAAAGCAGTCTATAAAATTGTACCAATAAGCGAATACCATGTATTCCTCTGACAATCCAATATAGAAAACTGTAGAAAGTTCACAAATAATCACCAAAATTCAACCATCAAGGGCAGCACATACCCCAGACAGAAATCCATTGGGATAGTGGATTGAATCCTGATATTTTCAAAGGAGAAGCGCATGAAAGCCTTGCAGCTAGGGGGATGTGTAAATATTATTGTTCTTTGCAGAAGAGGGTAGATAAAGGTGTTGGGAACTGGGGTGATTGACAGGGGTAGGTGATGGGCTCATGTTTCTACATGCCAAACACACCTTTGTGACATATTTGTGATTTATCGATGATGCTGTCGAAAATGTATTATATGAAACGGGGAGAGGATTTAAAAGTTCACACAACCCCATGCTCGGGGTTCCAACTCTGTGTGTGTTTGAACCTTGTTGCAACAAATAAAGATCAGGTCTTCGGGCCGCTGTTTTGCTTCTTTAACTTGGCTGAAGACTCCTTTTGCTGACCAGAGAGACCCGCAGGGAGTGGCACCCCAACGAGCTGGGCAGTGAAGTAAATCTGCACCCCAGGATTTTTCCTTATCACTGCCTACTACTAACTTACCATCTTACCCACAGCAAACCTTGTACCCTTGAACCGGATAGACATGTCCCATCCCAACAAATATGTAAGCCAGTCATTCCACTTCCATCATGAGACAGTGACATAGCGTGGGTTGCCAGCACCTGGGGCCATTATTGCGTGTTGCACCCCTAACCCATGGACTGTTAGCACTCCCTGGAGGCAGAAGCGGAAGGAGTTGTGGCTAGGAGTATGCACACATGTGTCTGTTGTCAAACGGAGGAGGGAGGGAGAGAAAATGATATTTCACTTTCTCTTTTGCGCTCACTTTCTCTTGGGTCTTTCCATTCCACTCTCACCCCTGTTTCCCGCACCCTCACTATCTCCCAGCTGTGTGCTTGTTGGTGTGTGTTGTTGCCTTGCCTTGCCATTGGGGGTGGGAAGTTGGGGGAAGAAGAGAGAAGTGGCAATAGCAAAGGCAGTGGTGATATATCAGCCCTGCCCTCCTTTCGCCTTCCTCCGATCAATGCCACTGGCCACTCACTTTCCGATGTTGCTTTCCGAGGAAATACTTTGAAAACCTTATGACACAGCCACTCACGTTGATTGCTGAAATTGACAGCATGAACCAGCACCTTCACTTGTATCAGGAGGGGGGAGAGAGAGGCAGGGGAGAAGGGAGAGGGAAGCCAAGCTAAAACAACTAATAATTATGAACTATACCTCCCAGAAACCCATCAGCAAACTTCTCCTGATGATGTGGATCCTGCACATACGTGGCCCAAAGAAATACAGCCAACCACTAGCTCAGTGAGTTTATTCCTTTCGCAAGTATATTATCTGCAGCTTGTTCACCCTCCTAGAGCCCCAGCTGTGGCAGGCATAGGAGGAGGGTGGCAGAGAGCAGACAAAGGTGCAGCCCTTCTCTGGCCACCTCTGCCACACAGCGCGTGGGGCTCATGTGAGAGGCCAGGCTGAGGGCGTGCACTCGCAGGTCCTGGGCGAGCAGGAGACTCAGCGCTCTTGCTGCTGAATGTGTGCCTCGCCCAAGAACACATGCCAGGAGGAAGGCTCCAGGGAAGGACCAGCATGGGCCAGGATCAGTTCGGGCTCTGGCCAGAAGGAGTTCCACCTGGGGAAGGGAGGCGCATGGCAGTCCATTCACCTGTCATGGGGAGGAGGAGGAGGAGCTGCCCCAGCCCCGAAGGCCCAGTCCCAGAGGGTCTTGCCTCCCTGTGCCTCTGGAAGGCAGGAGCTCAGCCACACAGCCTCAGTGAGGGAGCCTGTCATGGAGGCACCCGGCTGCACCCTCTCAGAATTTGGCACCTGGGCCAGTCGCCATGGACCCCCCTCCCCATGCTATGCCACTGCCATGAGAGCTGAATTGTCCAATATATTTTACAACCTGACAAAATATATGCTTCCCTTTGCTTCCTGCTGCTGCATTTTGTAACTCATCCAAACACAAAATTTAGGGAAAATCCAGCAAAATGTCAATTTTTGACCTAATCCCACATTTTAAAAATTAAGTTTAATTTTGTCAGAGAATATCTAGTATATGAAATACTTTGAACACTCAGATGTATTATTTGAAACCAATTATTTATGACGATTCTATAATTTTCAACAATAAATGGCATCTAAACAAAGGAAGAGTCTCCTAACTCAACAAAGCACATTGCATTGTGCATTAGCTTGTTCAGTCCTATAGATTTTTAGTCTGCCCAATCCTAGAAGCTTTGGACAGGTTATATTTAAGAACGTCTAAAATAGAGCACAATTAATACAAAGAAAAACAAAAAAGATGCCCTGCTATCATTAACCTGTAATGATCCACTATCAACCCAAATAATGCATTTTTTTCATCACTATAACAAAATGTCTATGCTAAAACAGGATTTGCACTGAAATTCAGATACAGTATAAGTCAGCACCACCTCAGTCACCCAGATATATCCCAATTACCTGTAAGGGGGGGGGCAGGATGGGAAAGAACGGGAAAGAATACTGCTCCTGTCGTAACCCAATATAAACAATACTGTCAAAATGTTAATAATTATGGAAAGTGTGTGGAAGAGAGGGCCTGAATATAGCAGGCACGTGGAAGGGAGGATGCACATTTGTATTATTTGCTTACAGGCACATTTCACTCACCACAGAGTCACTCTTGCCCCTACCCTGTGCTAGGATGCCTTACGAAGATGCACCCAATGCTATTTTATCCCTCTTTACTTGTCTCTGTAGGAATGACATGGTAGCCTTTCACTTATGGAGGAGAACGTAAAGGAGGCTAAATCTTCATCCTGACAGGGTGAATCCACTACCTGGTACAGGTTTTGCCTCGCCCCACCCTACATGTCCCAAATTATGGCATTTTTTACTTTATCCTATAGAACTCAGTGGGAGCCACTGAGAACACAGCCTGCCCACATAACCCCATTCTGGGCACTGACGGCACCTTGGAAATTGCCTTTTTATATGTCATATTTAGAATGCCTCTCCATTCTTCCCACTGATTTAAAAGTCAGTTACCTACCTCAAAATGAGCACAGCATTTGAATGTTGATAGGGGAAAGCCCAGCTTGCATTTCAAATATCCAGCTTTAAAGACTGCAGCAGTGGATTCCAAAGTAAGGTGTTTTGAATGCAGAATTCATGTCAGTGTGCAGCAGCAGCTGCTTATCCCAGAGAACTGCATCATCCTGGAGTGATTGTAAATCTATCCTCAATCCTCAAGTGCCTTTACATTCCCTTCCCTTTTATTTTCTTCACAAAAGCCTTCGCCAATGTGGCACCCTTCAAACGTTTTGGACTACAACTCCCCCTGCTGGATGGGGCCAAAGGGACTTGTAATCCAAAACATCTGGAGGACACCAGGCTTGTGAACGCTGCTCTGCAGCTATGCAAATATTCTGGCCAAAGTCAATATTCCCTAACTATCTGGTAGGACATCTAGAATGTTTCTTACAGAACAGGCCATTCTGGGGTCCTTTGCTCTTCGCTTCTCAAACGACAGTCCTCTTTCTGAATGCAGAAGCATTAATAAAGTCAAGGGGAGAACAAACATTTTCTACGATTATCAGAGAATTAATTCCTATTTTAAAAGAGCCAGTTTCAGTACTTGCCAGGGACTAACGGGTAGAAGCTCCAACTGTTACAAAAGAAAGAAAATTGAGAGATACCCGTTTCCAGGGGAGAGTCATTCTGCTCAGCAGCTGCCCTCTTTCAGAGAGAGGCAAAGGAAATCCAAAGGGAGGATTAATAGAAGAGCCATCTGCCATGAAGCTGGCACGACACAGCATTAGAGGAAGGCTGGCACCTGCCAGCAGGTCCAATGGGCATTGCTGCAAGGGCACTGCAGCCAAAGTGGGGTCTGGAATGAGAACAGACCTACCAAAGGGCTTGAAAGAACGCCTGAGCTCAAGGTAGGTATCTAAACAAAGTACTGTTGAAAATTAGACTTGCGACTGTAAGGAAGCAGGGACTTAAAAATTGTTCAGGGATCTCATTTGAGTATTCTGGATCATAGTGTGTTCTTGGTTAGGAATCTTGTAATAACAGTAATACTTAACACTTGTATAGCACTTACATGAGTTCAAAGTGCTTTACATGCATTCACTAGGTGTAATTCTTACAACAACCCTATAAGCTGAGTCAGTATTATTATACTCATATTGCAGATGGAGGTGGGGGTGGGGGTGATGGGCGGTTGTGAAAGAAAGGTTTGCCTAAGTTCATGGAAGAGATGACATATGATCCTTCCCGATTTATAACTCATCTTCTTAGTTGCTAGACTTTTACAGCCACTGGTTTTTTCACTTAAAGCTGGAAAAAAAATTGCTCCCATGTTTTCCTCTCTCTGTGGAATTTGTTGGCATTAACGTTTTTTGAATGCGTGATGAGGATTTTATATTTTGTCATTTTTGTAGCTCCATGTTTTCCACTAACCCTACTGCTGGAGGGAACTATGAGACTTTCTTTTATTTTTTTCCATGAGACATTTGAATACTACTTCATAAATGTAAAGTTAGCTGGGGGCTTACAGGAAGCTAAAGAAACCAACAACAATTTAATTACAAAGGAAAACATTGAAGCATTAAAGAGAGGGGAATTACCTATATATAAAAAAAACCTCCATACCCCCAAAATCAAAAACAAATTAAAAAAAAACAGAAGGTTGCATCAAACTAAGTTCTACTCAAAGTAGACCCGTTAAAATTAATGAAGCTAGGCTAGGCATATTCATTTACTTTAATGGGTCTCATTGGAGTTGGACTAGCAGAGTTGGGTTGGAATACAACCCAGAAGCTCAGATTACCTGAATTATTTAAAAGTCCTGGGCAAACAGAAAAGTCTAGTCTTAAAAAGTCTACAAAGATGGCAGCAGATTGGCCTCCTTGGGTTCACAGATGGGACACAGTACTGTATGTGAAAATAGTTTCAGTGGCTCCAGAACAAGGGTTCTCTCGGCTTCTACGAAACCAGAATGTCTGCAAGCTAAGAGCAGAAAACCTCCAAACCTAGAGACTTTCAGATCTAAAACTCCACCTAAAAATTATGCAGAGCTAAAGGAATTAAATTTATTCAAGCAAATGAGAAGGAGAAGGAGAAGGAGCAGGAAGTAAAAAAGAAGTAGTAAAATTAGTAGCATTAAATGGATGTTACTATACAGCCAGAGCGGGTTAATGGTCAGACTGTTGGGACAAGGACTGGAGTCCTGATTCAAATCCCTACTCAGTCAAAGCTCACTGGGTTACCTTGAGCGAGACACTTTTCCACTCAGCCTGTGAAGACAGAAGGAGAGAACAGAAGTACACTAAACTCATTGGAGGAAAGGTGAGATTAAAAAAAGTGTCAAAGAAATGGTTCCTAGTCCATTGAAACAACTACCTTTTAAGCTCTCACCCAGACCTGGTTAAAATGGCTCAGGGTTCCTGTGCCAGTTATTAGCCTTATTTAGAGATTCTTACTCACACAATGAGGGGGAAGAACATTGCTCCCTGGCCCTGATCCCAGTGTTAGAAACTGATATATAAGCGAATCGCCAAATGGCATCTTAAGCCTAGGTTGCTGTAGCCACAACAAAATGTCTAGGCGCCTTTTTTTTTAACAGTGGGATTTATTATTCTTTTCATTTCCATACCGCATGATTTCATTTCTGTACCGCTTTATATTTTTAAGGAAAAAACTCAAAGCGGTTTAGAACGATTAAAACATAAAATAAAACAATCCAGAATAAAACAAATTCAAGCTTCAGGGAAAATATTTCAGATCCTTCTCCAAATGACATGTTGCTTTCCCCATATTTATTTACCTGCTTAATTTATATAGCTGCCCCACAGAGAAGTACTCTAGGAAGCTAGTGTGGTGTAGTGGTTAGTGTGTCAGACTAGGTCCATGGGAGATCAGGGTTCAAACCCCACTCAGTCATGAAGCTCACTGGGTGACGTTGGGCCAGTCACAGCCTCTTACCCTACCTCAAAGGGTCGTTGTAGGGATTAATTGAGGAGGGGAGGTGAACTCCTTGGAGAAAAAGGTGGGATATACATGTAAAAAATAAGCTCTTTTGCTTACCTGCTTAAGAAAGCTGGAGAGGCCAGCCAGATGGAGATGTCAGTTGCCAACCTAGCATCCAGAGATCTCCACGTGGTTGCAGCTGGACCTGCAACAGTAGCAAAACGCGCCTGGCACCAGGCTAATTTCTAACACTGCCCTGATCCCATGAAAGCCCTGACCCTGACACATTGGAGGGGGAAGGTCTGAAGTAGAGTGATGTAAAGTCCTTGCACAACCTAAAAGCCCTGATAGTGTTGTGAAGAGCCTCTCCAACATGTGGAGGGGCCAAGGAACAGGGACATGATCAAGTGCAGCCCCCCCCCCCTTACTTTCATGCTTTGATAAGATTTGCATACCTCTTAATCAACAAAGTCTGTATAATTAATAATAATAATAATCACAGCCTGTATCTGTACTGGATTTAGAATTATTTTTCATATGAAGTTGTCTTCTACTGTTAGGATATGTGGAACTGCTTTTAATTATTTTCATACATGGAATTGTTTTTGCTATCAAGATTTTAAATAAATGTCATTTTATTTATTGTTTGTGTGCTGCCAAAGTTTCTTGTAACAATTGTGGAGGTGTGATATGTGCATTTATGCATGCGTGCATATATACATACACACACACACACACACACATATATATATATATACACACACACACACACACACACACACACACACACACACATTCCAGCAAGCTGTTTAATTGACTTCTGGGTTTCTAGTTTTAGTTCATTTTTAGTCTTGTTGTATTGAGTCTCCTGTACACTGCTTAGAGATGGCTGTGATAAAGCACTATCCCAACAGACAGATGATAAATAGATAGATAGATAGATAGATAGATAGATAGATAGATAGATAGTAGGGGCTGTGTGTGAATTTGAAGATGGTATCATGTAGGGGCTGTGTGTGAATTTGAAGATGGTATCATGCATTTATGGTCCTCCCCCCCCCCCAATTTGTTGTAAGTTGCTTGGGGACCTCTGGGTAATTAATAAGCAGCTAACAAGTCAAACAAACAAACAAACACCTCTAAGCGATTCTACACTGTGGTAATTGTGTGACAAACTGCAATCGTGAATGGGGCTTTTGTCAATGCAGACTGGCGCTTAGGCCTCAGTGGTTTCTTCAGGCCTTTTCAGTCCGGCCTGTAGAGTAACTTCTCGCCTCAGGCCTGCTGAAGTGAGTCAGGGGACTGGGATTCCCAAGCTGCTCCATCCACGTTTAGCTGCCACAGGACATTTCTGCTGCTGGGTGGGTAACTGAATAGGCCTCTGGTGGTTCCTATCCTCTCCCTTCAGGTCTCCTTGCCCGGATCCTGCTCTGTACATCCCCCAATCCAAGTTTCCCCTCACACTTTCCATTTCTTCTCAGAGAGCTACTTATCCAGGGGGAAAGGGATCGCCCCAGTTGATTCAGAGTTACATGATTAATTTGATATTTTGAGTGAACCAAATAGCTGACTCTCAAGCGGCATTTCACAGCACTTGACAGCCAACTTTCTCCTTTACCCAGTGATACATGCATCCAAAGAGCAAAAAAAATATTTTTTTTTAATTCCAAGGCAAAAATTCTAATTTGACATTCACTTTTTTTTATTTTGAGGCCAAAATTCAACTTCGACATCCACATTGGGTGGTGGACTTCAAGGTTGCAGTCAACCAAAAGTCAGATAAGGCCTCATATGAGAAGAAGATAGGGCTCCTTTAGATGTTATATTAATTGAACAGAAGGTACAGACAGCTTGGAGCAGCACAGGTACAGCTATATTGAACATGTAGTAATATTTCATTAACATTATCCAAAGTGCACCAGACCATCAGAGGTAAGAGTGCGCCACCACAATTACCACCAAGGACTACTGCTGCTAAAATAAGGCATGGGTAGGCAAACTAAGGCCCAGGGGCCAGATCCGGCCCAATCGCCTTCTAAATCCGGCCCATGGACGGTCCGGGAATCAGCGTGTTTTTACATGAGTAGAATGTGTCATTTTATTTAAAATGCATCTCTGGGTTATTTGTGTGGCCCGCCTGGTGTTTTTGCATGAGCAGAATGTGTGCTTTTATTTAAAATGTATCTCTGGGTTATTTGTGGGGCATAGAAATTCGTTCATTTTTTCCCCCCAAAATATAGTCCGGCCCCCTACAAGGTCTGAGGGACAATGGACCGGCCCCTTGCTGAAAAAGTTTGCTGACCCTGTTAGAAAGCTGTACCTCTTTATACACTGCGCTCAACATGAGACGTCCTGCTCTGCACCTCACCAATATATGAGATTTGGCACATGTCCATTAGAAGCAGAGTCTTCTTTCTAATGGCACACACCATCTTCTGCAAGCTCAGGAAGGAGGCTGCAACACTAAATACCTTCAAGGTTTGGGGATCTTGATTTGGCACATGTAGACATGGGTCTTCAGTTTGTTGATTTGCTGTATGGTGTTTTTATCATCCTGCTTGAAACAGGTTCAAAAATGAATGAGCAGAGGACTTTAAAAATAAAAATAAAAAAAGGAAACCGGATGTCACTGAAGGGTCCTGCCCAAGAGGGCACAAAGAGACAGGTAACTCACCATTTATGCGCATTCAATGCACATGTGACTTAGAATTGCCACCTGTAATACAGGATTGTCCCGTATTTCAATGCAAAATGCTGTGTCCTGTATAGTTACAGTTTTGTCCTGCATTTCAGTTTTTTCTCTGTCTCTGCCAAGCTAGGGATCCTCTCCAAATGCATATGCTTGAAAGGGTCTATGAAAGGTCATGTATTTAAACTCTGGGTAGCCAAACGGAGACAAATTTACACATGCATGTGCATGTGTGTGCACGTATGTGTGACATATTCCAGAGGGACCATCCTGTTAGGCTGCAATGGATTGTAATGGATCGCTTTGAAGTAACTTCAGCACCAGATTTGGGGGGGATCACACCCCCCCCATTTGCCCTGCCTGCAGTTTGCCAGAACAAAGGTGGCAACCCTGGTGTGACTGCACGCACACATCAGCACAAACCTGGAAGTGGCCCTAATAGAGCTCAAAAATAGCAAAAATGGCATGGAAACAGTGTCTAGCAATCCCACAAGCCTTTGCTGTAGAGAGTTAAGAATTTGAGAAAGGAGGTTTGTAGAGATTGGTTGTGGTGGAGTTTTGTGGATTTGGGTTTTTTTTAAAGGGTTTCCAGAGATTTAGACAGTGTTTTCAGGTTTTTTCAAAGGTGTTCCAAATATGCGCACTATCACTTAAACACATAGTGCCTCAGAAAGTATCCCCGTGTAAATGAGGAGTTGCCTGTATTCTGTTGCCCAAAGGCTCACCCAAATCTGGAGTCAGTCTTACCATCTAAGAGAAGCGAGAGGCTCTGTTAAGCCCAGAAACTAAAATTACCTAACTGCATCACTCACTCCCACATAAGCAGAAATAGGACTGCAGCCTATAGAACATGAAGAGCAATCCTCTGCGTGTCTACACAGGAGTAAATCCTGCTGAGTTCAGTGAAGCTTACTTTGATGTTCCTTCAGAAGCTCATTGGCAATTTACACTGCAGAGTCCAAGTACAGAACTAACCAGTGAAAAATCTGTAACGTGCCCATCCACAAGATTACATTCTTTTATTAGAATTAATAACCCCCCTTCTCTCACTTACAGAGGCACCTAAACACACACACACATCATTTTATGGATTAGATTCAACAATGTACTAAATGAATGGGGGAAAGAAATGCTGCTCTGTGGTCCACCCTTGGGAATCTGCTGCCCCAAGGCTGGATCTAGATCTCTGTACCAGCAAGCAAAAGCATTTTTTTCAAACCATAAGAGCAATTCTTCCTACGCAAGAAGATACACCTCCTTCCTTCCACTCCGAAGTATTTCAAATAGGTAGTGAACCAGTAACACTATTTTGCATCCCTTATCAAACATGAGACCACTGATTGAAATCTATTACAAATAAATAAATAACAATAACAACTATTTCAACTGCCACAATTGCATTCACATTGCCTAAATCCAAGACAAAAAGTGTTTTTTAATTTGAGTTTAAGTGGCCGTGGAAAATGTACTCCCTCTTCCCTTCTACATAAATTCCACCTCTATTTGGGTGGCTTTGCTGTCACTGACCTCTAAGGTGGTGGTGGTTGTAATTTTTAATTTAATTTAACTTATACATACCCCGCCCATCTGGCTGGGTTTCCCCAGCCACTCTAGGGTAGGTTAGGAACATTTTAAGGTTTTTTTTTTATTATGGTTGGATGCAACAGTGAACACAGTCAGAGGTGGAATAATTCATGTATGAAAGGAGATGGAAGCCAGAAAACCTGTTTATAGAACAGAAAATGTGTTATACCTGGTCAGACTATTGGTCCATCCAACTCAGTACTGTCTACTCTAAATGGCAACAGCTCTCCGGTCGCTTAGCCAAAGGGTCTTTCTTATCACCTGCTGCTACCTGGGATCCTTTCAACTGGAAATGCCAGAGACTGAATCAGCAGGTAAAATAAAGCAAATATTCAGCCTTATGGAGTTCAATGGAACTTGCTTCCTAAGGAGTGTGCTTAATACCGCAAACTTTGTCTCAATGAGATTTCAAAAACTGTGAATGTATTGCATTCTTCAAAGAAGGCTTTAATGGTTAATTACTTTCACTGTTAAAAATGGGGATGAAAGGTGTGATTCCTTTAGCGTCAGCTTCCATCTGTTCACGTATTAAGATAGAAACTAGCATCTTTCCCCATTTTTCTCCTGTCTCTTTATTTTTGCCCTGCTTCCTCTTAGCAGGCTATTCCAGTCTCTTTCTGGACTTCTTAATCATTCCTATTCCTCCCTTAACTAATCGCTGGTTTTTACATCTTCCATGAGGTATTATGGCCAGAACTGAATGAGCTAATTCCAATAAATATATAGTACCAGTTTCATGAGGCCATCATAACGTTTTTAAGCAAAATTATTCATTTCAGTGCATTCATGCCTGGCATTTGGACCACTGGCTTGAATGATGCTTGTATCTTGCACAGACATCCATTACCATTCCTAGAAGAACTTTCCATGCATACACAACCTAACAGAAAAAGGGGTGAGGGGAAGATGACCACCCTCCCCACCCAGAGTCCACCCCCAGTGCTATCACTGATTTCTGAACAATCAATAAATCTTTTGCTGCAGCAGTAGAGATGTATCATCACTTTTGAATCCCCTGAAGCCCATACATTTGGTATGGAACCATGTACTGAATTTTTTATTTTATTTTCTAAAAACCTGCTTTACCATTTTCATAACAGCTAACTAGTGTATACAAACTAGTAGCTAAGACTGCAATTCTAACCACATCTACTCAGAAGGAAGTCCCATTGAATTCAATGGAGCTTCCCTCCCAGGGAAGTGGTATTAGAATTACAGCCTAGAACAGGGGAAGACTTTCATATCCCAGAAACTGAGCTGTTTCAGGAATTAGCCTGTGTCACTGCGAGCTGGCTGAAATTATTTTCACTGCAGATAATAAATAGTGCCGGGAACTGATTGTGAAAAATACAACAATCTTATCAAGATTATTGGGACTACAGAGCAAGATGAAGTCATTTATAAAGATTTTGAACAATAGCGGGCCCAGGATGGAACCCTGTGGCACGCCCCTTTTCACTTTTTCCCATGATGAGGAACCACTGGTGAGCACTCTTTGGGTTCGGTTATTCAACAAGCTATAAATCCACCTAACAGTAACATTGCCTAGTCCACATTTTGCCAGCTTCTCTGCAAGAATATACAGTGGTACCTCAGATTAAGTACTTAATTCGTTCCAGAGGTCCGTACTTAACCTGAAACTGTTCTTAACCTGAAGCACAACTTTAGCTAATGGGGCCTCCCGCTGCCGCCGCACGATTTCTGTTCTCATCCTGGAGCAAAGTTCTTAACCCAGGTACTATTTCTGGGTTAGCAGAGTCTGTAACCTGAAGTGTATGTAACCTGAAGCATATGTAACCCAAGGTACCACTGTAATGGGTGACTCTGTCAAAAGCCTTACTGAAATTAAGATACATTATATCCACAGCATTCCTCTGATCTTCCAAGCTTATAACTCTTTCTCTCTATATATATATATACATAAAAGAATAGTCTGACATGACTTGTTTCTGAGAAACACATGCAGGCTTTTAGTAATCGCAGTAACCTTTTCTAAGTGCTCACAGACAAACTGTTTAATGATGTGTTCAAGGACCTTCCCTGGTAATAAGCTGACCAGTTGGTAGCTGCCTGTGTCCTCTTCTTTCCCCTTTTTGAAGAAGGGGACCTTTTCCCACTTCCAGTCCACAGGGACCTCACTTGTTCTCCAAGAGTTCTCAAAGATTATAGACAAAGGTTCTGTACCTGCTGCCAAAAGCAGCTTGCCAGGTGGAGCAGAGTCACTAGGGTAGCTTGCTGGAAGGTAGATCAGTGTTGCACACTGGGAGGGAAAGGGGATAGGGCAAGGCAGTCAGCAAGGTGCAAAAGCACCAGCGGAGCCAATCCAGTACTCCAGCCAGTGCATTTGCACCATGCCACCTTCTGCACCCACCATCTCTCCCAGTAAGCAACAGCAACCCACCTGCTGGGAAGCTAGCAGAGTGGCTCTGCTCACCCAGCAAGCAGTTTCTACCTGCTTGCCAATTTGCTTCCAGGTTCAATTCAAGATGTCAGTTTTGACTCCTAAAGCCATAAATGCTATAGAGCCAGAATATGTCAAGAACCACTAAGTCTGCAGAAAAATATATATAATTTATTTATTGGTGGGTTTATTACCTGCTTTTTGAGGACGTCCTCCACAAAGTGGCTTAAAGCATACAAATCCAGATCCATAAAAGCATGTTTAAAAATATAACCAGTAATAATAAAAAAATTAAAACCTAAAGAGGCCACAGTTAACTTAGCTACACCCACACCCCAATACATAGCTGCTATTTATGACTCCATATTAAAACCTATGGAGAACAGAAATAGAAATTTGGACCTGCCTGCTTTGATTTCCTGCACTAGCAGAATTATTGTAGGTGTCCCCCTACCCAGCTTCCAAAAATTGGAACAAGCTGCCCATGGTGGTCTGTCTGGCCTCATTGCTGCTATTCTATCACAGCAACGTGTTGTAGACATATCTGGTTTTATGCTGCTTCTCCCTTTTACCCTATTTAATTTTACTGGGTCAAAGCAATTGGGGTGTTGTTGTTTTTTGCATTATTCAGTACAGGTTTTTTGGGGGGGAGACTTGACTATTTTACGGAAACATAGAATATAAATTCTGATAATAAACAGCAATTCAAACAAGAAGTTAGACATTTCAACAAATGCCTCTAGCAATAACAACAACAAAAGCACCAAAACAGCAGTGAAACAACCATATAACAACAGACAGAATAAAAACATCATCCGCTTAAACACCCAAGAGAATTTAAAACATCTTGACTTGTCACCTGGAACTTAGCGAAGTAGATGACATAAAAGTGTCCTTGAGGAAGGAATCGCACAGCTAAAGTATCCCTACACATAAGATTTCTGAATATCTTCCTTGCTCTCATCATCTTTAAAACCTGTACCCAAAGACTCTTTGAACCCTGGGCATATACAAAGTCCACACCACACACTTAAAGCCCATGACTTCCTCCATATAATCCTGGGAACTGTCATTTGTTAAGGGTACAGGGAACTATAGCTTTGTGAGAGGAAAACTATAATTCTCAGGATTCTTTGCAGAAAGTAAAAAGGTAAAGGGATCCCTGACCATTAGGTCCAGTTGTGGACGACTCTGGGGTTGCGGCGCTCATCTCGCTTTATTGGCCAAGGGAGCCGGCGTACAGCTTCCGGGTCATGTGGCCAGCATAACTAAGCCGCTTCTGGTGAACCAGAGCAGCACACAGAAATGCCGTTTACCTCCGCCCTGGAGCGGTACCTATTTATCTACTTGCACTTTGAGGTGCTTTCGAACTGCTAGGTTGGCAGGAGCAGGTACCAAGCAACAGGAGCTCACCCCGTCGCGGGGATTCGAACCGCCAACCTTCTGATCGACAAGTCCTAGGCTCTGTGGTTTAACCCACAGCGCCACCCGCATTAAATATGTATTGTGGAGATCCCAACTGTTCATTGATCAGCCTCTGTATATTGCTTCTGCAAAAATGCCTTAGTCTTCTGTGCTGCTCTGCTCCACTCCCTGCAGAAACGCCACATTCCTGCAGCTCTCACAACCCCCTGCTCCTCCACATTCCCTGTAACAATATAAATAATGCACCAATGTGCATAGCATCTAACAGAATTACACAGGTGGAAGATTATTATTTATCACGTTGATATTCCGCCTTTTATCCAAGGAGCTCCCTGCTTTATTCCCACAAAATACCATGTAAGGCAAGTCTTAAAACAGACTGACTTCCCGCATGACAGAGTCAGGATTAGAACCCGGGTCTCCCCACTCCTAGTCCAGTGCTTTCTCCATTATACCACACTACCTCTCAATTCAAGCCACTAGACTCGAGGATAAGCCAAAGGCCACGTGGAAAAGGGATCTGAATGAAGGCAGGGGGAGAGGTAGCGCAAATTGTTATCAGGGAGGCATGTCCCAGGCTGGACCCCACCTTGTAACATCAAAACATACAAAATGACCAGGTTTTCTGAATGCCCCAATTTGTAACCTGCCCCTGCTACTGCTTTAAATGCAATATACTGTGAATTTAATATTCTTCCAGTCCTTCCCATGAAAACTTCGCTAAAGCAGACCTCTGTAATCTGCATTCTTTCTGATTTTGGCATATATTAGGAACCTATATCACTTGTTATTCCAGAAATTGCTCTTAAGGCAGCCAAATTTAATGCATCCCATCATTGTGTTTATATATGGAGGAGTGAGATGTACTGTAACATATCTGAAAATATGCCATGAGGTAGCTTGCATAACATGGGATATATAGAGATGAACAGACCTGCCATCCGTATTCAAATTGCGCTTTTTTTTTTTTTTTTTTTTGAACAGACATGAGAAAAGGATGTCTAGGGTACTCTAGAAAATCTCCCCACCCCACCCTCCCTGCTCAGGATAAAGCAGTAACCAATTGATATTTTGTTCTCTAGTCCCCAAACATAAGAACAGTCTCCTGGACCGGGCCAAAGGTCCAGCATCCTCTTCTGACAGCGAGCAGGACCCGAATGCAGAGGTGCTCTTCCTGGTGTGATCCTGAGGTCTACAACTGGTAAACAGAGGCACAGAGCCTGACAGTGGATCAGCCATCAGGTTCTTCTGCCTCCATCATGTTCTGCAACCCAACCTTCCCATGCTGAGTGGGGAAGGTCAGGGCTGATGCTTATAGACACATGCATGCCTCTCCCCTGCTTTTAAACACTCTGTGTTGAAGTGAATGCCTGGACATAATTTCTATACGTATTATATTGGAAGCAAAGCCAATATTTTTCAATGTGCCTTGTAACAGTGCTGGAAGTTGTGGGCCATGGTTTGGGAGAAAAGCTGAAGGCCCAGCAGTGCCGGGGGAAACTCCGAATGTGCAGGTATGCTGTGATACGTCTTTGATTTTACCAACCAGCAATATTATTAATCCAATTTTATTACGCAAAACCAAGAATATTTATGGTGATCCGTTGTTGCAGGGGCCATAGGCCGGTGCCTGCTCTGCCCATTGGGCAATCTGGCTCTGCTTGGGAATGCTTCTGTGGAATTGAATCCCAGAATTCTCCCCACCCCATACGTCCTTCCTTCCTTCAGACAGAAGCGGACATGGTGTGTGGAACTGGACCAGGGGAAGAAATAGCTCTCCCATTGCTGGGGATGGGGATTGCCATTTCCTCATGCCAGCAATGGGGCTGCCAGCTGGAGGAGGAAGGCCTCGGTCCAGTATACCTGAAGGAGCGTCTCCACCCCCATCGTTCTGCCAGGACACTGAGGTCTAGCGCCGAGGGTCTTCTGTGGTTCCCGCACTGCGAGAAGCCAAGTTACAGGGAACCAGGCAGAGGGCCTTCTCGGTAGTGGCACCTGCCCTGTGGAACACCCTCCCACCAGATGTCAAAGAGAAGAACAACTACCAGACTTTTAGAAGACATCTGAAGGCAGCCCTGTTTAGGGGAGCTTTTAATGTTTAACGGACTATTGTATTTTAATGTTTTGTTGGAAGCTGCCCAGAGTGGCTGGGGAAACCCGGCCAGATGGGCGGGGTATAAATATATTATTATTATTATTATTATTATTATTATTATTATTATTAATGACAGCCTTTAAGCAAACACAGAGCAGGAAAGGGTTCAGAGAAAGGCAACCCAAATGATGAAGGGGCGGAGCAACTTCCCTATGTGGAAATGTTACAGCATTTGCAACTCTTCTCTAAAATAAGCAAGAGGTGATGTGATAGAAGTTTACAAAACTATACGTGGCATGCCGAACGTGGATAGAGAAAAGTTTTTCCCCTCTCTAACAACTACTAAAACTTGTGGACGGCCAATGAAGCTGAATGTTGGAAGATTCAAGACAGACAAAAGAAAGTACTCATGAACTATGGAACTCGCTGCCACAGGAGGCAGAGATGGGCACCAACTTGGATGGCTTTAGAAGACGACTGGACATACGCATGGAGGCCAATGCTATCAACAGCTACTAGCCAAAATGGCTATATTCTATCTCTGCTGTTGGAGGAAGCATTCTGGGAATCAAGAGGTGGGCAGAGCACTGTTGTGCTCATGTCCCGCTTGCAGGCTTCCCACAGGCATCTGGCTGGCCACTGTGAGAAGAGGCTCCTGGACTAGATGAGCCATTGGCTTCATTCAGCAGGCTCTTATGTCATTATGAAAGCAGATCACACTTAAAATTCATAGGCAACAAGTATGTGGACCACAGCAAGGTCCCTCCCTAAAGGTTGGCCAAACTGCTGTGGCGGCACCGGAGAGTTGCCAGTTGCAGTCCAATTTCTGTGAGGGCAGAGAAACCTGTCAGTTCGGGTAGAATCAAAAACTTCACACAGAGGGGGCAGGCTGAGGGAAGGCGTTGAAAAGGCAAGTTGCCCGAAAGAAGGAGCAGAGAACGGAACAGACTGAGAAAAGAGGCATCGGAAAGAAGGGAAGGAGGTGGAGCAGGGAGCTTAAGGCAAAGGCCAGTGGAGACAGGGAGCTGAATCAAGAATAGGCTTAACCAGAGAGGAGACTCTGAAGAAATTACACAGCATGCATGCTTAGGAAGGGATGTATACTCTGGAGAAAGGTGTGTCACAGAGGCAGGTTAAAAGGAAGCTAAAGGAAGGAGAATTTGGAGACCATGCTCACATGAACTACTATAACTAACTCTAAATACAGTGGTACCTCCGGTTACGAACTTAATTCGTTCCAGAGGTCCGTTCTTAAGCCCAAACTGTTCATAACCTGAGGCGCGCTTTCACTAATGGCGCTCCCGCTGCTGCCGTGCTGCCAGTACACGACTTCCGCTCGCTTCCCGGGGCAAAGTTCGCAACCCGGAGCATCTACTTCCAAGTTAGCAGAGCTCGTAACCTGCAGCGTTTGCAAGGAGAACGGAACATAACACGAGGTTCCACTGTATATGTAAAATAAAAACATGTGAAATAATCTCTCCCCTTCACTCCTGCCTCCACTTAGAGGATATCAATAGCTACTAGGCATGATGGCTGTACTAAGTTCAG
The DNA here is from genome assembly GCF_964106645.2 of Podarcis pityusensis. Taxonomy (NCBI): domain Eukaryota; kingdom Metazoa; phylum Chordata; class Lepidosauria; order Squamata; family Lacertidae; genus Podarcis; species Podarcis pityusensis. Next base: position 35,316,834 of record NC_138040.1, read on the forward strand.
TACAAGGCAATATGCCTCTGAAAACCAGTGACTTTGAAGGGAACTTGAGCAGGAGGGTGCTACAACATTCAGATCCTGGTTGTAGGCTTTCCAAAGGTTGGCTACTGTAGGAACAGAATCCTGGACTGGATGGGCCTTTGGACTGATCCAGCAAAGCTCTCCTTATGTTCATTCCCCTTTCTCTGTTTTCCCTGCTTTAGAATTTAAACAGCAGGCTCCTTGGGGCAGGGAGCTGTCCTCTCGTACTATATTACTCAGTGGAGGCTACTGCATTTGAGTGCCCCACCAACCTCAGTCTGCTCTAGGTCAGCCTTACAACCTCTCCAGCTAATCTCAGTGTTGCTCCCTGGAGAACTCAACAGGGGGGCGGGGAGGATGGGGGCAGAAGTAGTTGGCTGCTGTGCCTGTCATTGGCACTGGGTCAAGAAAAAAGGCTTTCTCTATGATGGCATCCAAGCTATAGAAATCGCCTCCTAGACAGATTAACTTTGGCCTGTCATTGCTGGTATTTTGTCACCAAATAAAGACTTTTCTGTTGAGGCAAGCGTTTGATGTGCTTCCTCATTCGCGTCTCCCTGCTGTATTGATCTGCACTGCTGCCGTCTTATTGTATTGGATTTGTATGCTATTTTGTCTGATTCATTTTTAAAAACTTTGTAAGCCACCTGCAGCAGGAAATTGGTGTGAAAACCCCAAGAATAAATAAATACCGCAGCACTGTGACCTGGTGACCCTAAGGGGAGAGGTTAGGCAGGGGTGGCGCAACCCATTTTGCCGCCTGAGGCTAAACAGGAAGAGCTGCCCCGCCCTGCTGCTGCTCCTCCTGCCACCACATCTGCCACCGCCGTGTGCCCTGCCAGGCGGTGCCAATTTCAGGCAAGGTTGTGCCACTTTGGGGCAAGATCTCACCCCAAATGGATCTGATCTTGCCTGAAATCAGCACTGATGGTGGTGGCGCACCTGAAGGAGTGCTGCCTGGGGGGCTTCTGACACCCGAGTCAGAGGCCTTGCCCTCCTTCATCAATGGCAGGGCTGGCTCTGGGGTTAGGACAAAAAAGTATTGGCAGCTGGCAAGAGGAAAGAACTGCACCTAATTGCACATTTTGATCTGAACCAGAAGCAACCCAAATGGTACCCTCCAGATGTTGCCAGACTACAACTCCCATAATCTCTGGCCTTTGGCTGTTGTAGTCCTCCAGCAACATCCGGCAGACACCATCTAGGCCAGGCTTCCTCAAACTCGGCCCTCCAGATGTTTTTGGCCTACAACTCCCATGATCCCTAGCTAGCAGGACCAGTGGTCAGGGATGATGGGAACTGTAGTCTCGAAACATTTGGAGGGCCCAGTTTGAGGAAGCCTGATCTAGGCCATATCTGACAGCAGCCAATTCTTTGTCGCCATGCTTCTGGCGTGGCCAACTTGTGGGATGCTTTTTCATTTTCTTACTCCCCAATTCTCTCCCTCCCTTGCGCTTGCACACATTCAGCAAACTACAACAGAAAACACATGCCGCAAATAGTTAAGATGGGGTCGCAGAAGCCTGGAGCAGAAGACCAGAGAGCCAAGTTATTTATGAAATAGCTCTGGGACTGCAGGAGTCTCTATTCTTCAGTGGTTAGTAGAGAGGAAATTAATCTAGCTCCCAAAGGCAAGGAGCAGTGAATATTATCCTAGGTGAAAAGGTTCTGAATGTTAAATGGCAAACTCCTGAATGACGGATGCCAGCAAGGTTGTTCCTCTGAGGGAGATATTCCAAGCACTGAAGACTACAGGATATAGTTGATACTGTCATCCCATATCATGGCTTGTGAGATTAATGCAAATCACAGGCCCTTCCCTCCACCCGTCACATTAAAGTTCTTCCAGATTTGGAAACGGGGTTTTTTCTTTTTCTGATGAAAGCGCAGCGTTCTGGAGAAATCCACCTGGGATTCTACACTCAATAACAGATATAGCTAACAGCACTACTATTGCGGACAAAAACAACAACAACCCACAGTCTAAGAATCAAAGATAATTATAGCAAAATAATCAAGCAGAGTAAGAGACTGATAGAGACAGGGAAGACCAAAACCACAAAATCAGCAATGCTCTTACAAAGAGGAAGTTGGTAATAGGCATCTTATGAAGTGGGCTCCAGTCCATCAGAGCTTATGCCGTAATATATCTAATAGCCTAAAATGCCAGAGAACTCTTTATGGGTTTCCTGTAACAGACTAAGATGTCTCTCTGGAGCTGGCAGCAGAGTACAAGTGTTGAATGGGAGAGTATTTCAGAAAACGGACAGATACAGGCTTCGTCTGTCGATCCTGAACAGAATCCAATTCTTGAATTAAGAGGATGCGGCCTAATTACCCTTAAGTCTTAAAACTTCTGCTGATGCTACTGAAATTGTGAAGCCACCCACCTAAGTCTGTTTGATTTCCCTAAGAGAATCCCGTCCTCTATAAAGGTGTCGCCTTTGGTTCCCACATCACTCATAGCTGTGGGAGCCCAGAATAAGATTTATTAATGCAGACATCAACTGGGAGGAAGAAGGAAGGAAGGAGCCACATCACAAAGATGCTAAAAGAAAGGCAGATTTGGGCTGTGTCCAGAATCACAATTCCCCCCTCAGTTTCTAGGAAGAACAGCAGCCTGCTGGCAGCCAGGTGAACCAGGAAGGCAGGCCTAGGGAATATGGCCTTCCACGTTTGAGAGCCTCTCAATTCACCGTTGCAAAATGAGATGCATTAAGTACAGAGTGAGGAATCCGCCTTACAGTAACTTCAGAGGATCGGCCTATCTTCTTCAGTGTTGTCTACACTGTCAGAGGCTCTCCAGGATTTCAGACAAGTCCTCCATGGAGATGCCAGGGATAAAATATGGGCCCTTCTGAATGCAAGCCCATGCTAACCTATGACACTTCCTCAAATACACGTGTGCTCTGAGTCATGGGAGTTTGCAGGTGCCTGCAACTCAGACCCACTGATTCCAAAGATTGTGGGGGGCTGACAACTGTTACTCAATGGGCATAACACACTTAACAGCCCTCTCACCTTAATTATTGACTCAGGTGTCCCAGGTCTGAGCCCAGGCATGAAAAGCAGGTCTAGTAGCACCTTAAGAACAGAACATTTAGTAAATGCAGGTGCTTCCTTTTCTGTTTTCCCCCAGTACTTTTGATCTAGGATTGCAGGGAAAAAATAGCCTGACCCGCTCCTGCATCCTCTAACAGCAGTTTAATCTGCTGGTACCATTAAAATAAAAAATAAAAACTTCACCCTCTAATTCCTGAAGACCAAATTACTCTTTAGGCACAGTCACAGAGGTCAGTTCAAAAGATGTCAATCCTAAATTAGTATTGGCATGTCCAAGAGCTGCTCAACATATTACTGAGCTGCATGCCTATGTTCACCAATTAGTGTCCATTCAACAAGATGCTTTAGTGACTAAGGAGGGGGGGATGGTCAGAATTCCCGGACTAGGGGAGTAATCCCATGAAGCTGATTGGCTGGTGATTCAGGAGAGGCAGATGCGGGAGAACTTAAGATTCAGTTCACATTTAAAGCCAAAATTGCCAAAGCCACATTTTCTGAAACAATATGAGAACTGAAACAGCCATCCCTCGAAATCTGCACTTATCCAACTTTTGCAATGCTCCATCCAACAAATGTTTACAAAAATGCACACAGATTAGGTAAAAGTGTGCATAAAAATGAATATATTAGTGAAAATAGCATACCAAAAAATGCATATTAGAAAGATCTGTTAGTCAACAAAATGGATATTAGTATTTTTAAAAATGCATTTATCAGGAGAAATTTACAGTAAAATGCTGAAGAATTTTCAAGAGGATTTTTAGAAAGAAAATTCATGAATTGCTGCAGCAGACATGTGATGAACCAAAGGCTGGAGAAATGAGAACCTGTGAGAAATGAAATTGACAGTCCTCACAATCCCTAAGGACAGGCAAAAGGAAGTACTTCTTTACATAGTGGATAATATTGCAGCCACAAGGTGTGGGGGTAGCCACTGGTTTTAAATTGAGATTAGGCAAATACACTGAGCTTGCTAGTTCAGCTGACTATATGCTGCCTCCAAGTTCAGATGCAACATGGCTCTGAATACCAGTTGATTAGGAAGAACAGCAGCAAAAAAGCAATTGCCCTCACATCCAGCTTGTGGATCCCTAAAGAGACATCTGACAGGCCACTGTAGACAACAGGAAGCCTTTGGTTTTGTCCAGAAGGGCTATTTTGAAGGGCTCTATCTTCTTCCCAGTTCCCACTTTTATCATGTCTGGAGCTGTTCATGGCCGGACACTCTCTGCAAGGCTCACTCCTCGCAACATCTTATTATAGGGCATGGAGCCTGTTCAGGAGCAGCAGGCAAAGAGGAAACCCAAGCTTCGAAACTGTGCAGAATGCCAAGCACACACACGAAGCTCAGCCGGCCTGGCCAGCAGCCAGACTGCTGGAGAAAGCTTGCAACACCTAGCAAAGGATGCCTGGAATACTGACGTCTCACACCCCAGCAATAGGCTGGCTTTCCCCGCTGCAGAGATGCCACCATCCCTGGAGCCGGGTGGCCGAGCGCTGGCTGTTTCAAAGCCAAGCTTCCCGTTATCCCATTCCACCAGGACTCCCCTTCCCAAGAGACATCTGGGCAGGCTGGAGAGTGCCCCCGAGCATGTGCAGAGTTCCCCCACTAGTGAGCGATCCCACGCAAGGAGAGTAGAGCGGTCTGATTTACGCCGGCGGCACCTCTCCTTTAAAAGGAGGAAGGTAAGACTGCACCAATGGGCGAGTGGGCTCCCCACCCCTCCCCACTCTTACGCAATACACCCGCTCCAAGGCCCTGACCGGATCTGAGCAAGAGGCAACTACTACTCCCACCCCCCCCAACCCCGATCCACGCATTATTTCTTCTCCGCTCCTCCAATCGCCATTTCCTCCCCCTCGCCTTTCAGGTGTCGTTCCCCCCCCCCCCCCAGCAAAGAGCAACCCCGCTTCTTCCTCTCTGCCCTCCCCTCGGTTTTTCCTCGCCAGGCAGACGCGCTGCCAGCCACCCCCGCTCCCCAGCGTGGAGCCAGGCAACCAGCTCGCCAGCCAGCCAGCTCCCACTCCCCCCCCTCCCCACGCCGCGTCCCCACTCCGCAGCCCACGCACTCGTAAGCGCGCGGGCGGAGAGAGCGCACCTACCGGCGAGGGGGAGCCCCCCGCGTGTTTCCCCCTCCCCACCCCGCACAGCCAACTGCCCGACCCGCTGCCAAAGAACATCCGATCGCCGTAGCGATCCCTTCCCTTTCTCCCCCGGGGGCTACCCGCCCCGCCACGTGCTTTCGCTGCGCGCCCGCGGGAGCCCGGCGAGCGAGCGGTTCTCCCGGCTGGAGAGCCCAGCAGCAGCACCGCCGCCACTGCAGTGAAGGCGCAACCCTCCGCAGCCACCCCTCTCCTTCCTCGGCGCCGCCGGGAAATCAATCTTCGACGGAGGGAAGCGGCAGGGCGGCGTCGGGACCGAGAGAAAGGCGCTCCCCCCCCCCAAAGAAAGGATCGCGGGTTGGAGAGGGATCGCCCGTCCCCACGCATCAGATTGTTGCCTGGTGGGGCTCCGCAGCGTGCGTCATGGCTGCGCAGCGCGGGCAAGCCCCCCACTCTCTCTCCAGGACCCCCCCTCTCTCGGCAGATCCCCCACCCCCCACGAGCCACGCTGGGGAAGGGGCTGCCGCCGCCCCGCTGCTCGCCTTCGGCGCCACCAGGCCCGCCTCTCCCTAGCCAGCCCCCGGCCGGGCCTCCCAGACTGCAAGCCGTGGGGCAGGCAGCCGGTTAGCCGTCCAGGCCCCGACGCAAACCCCGAAGCGGCGAGAGGGGAGTAGGGGGGGGATCCGTCTTTGCTTTAGGGTGGGGGGGAGGGTGCTGGGGGGGGGATCGCCCCTGCGCGTCTCCTCTCCCGCCCATCCCGTGCCCGTGCGAGGCGCGGCGCCGGCTCCTTACTTGCCAATTTCCTCGTACAGCTGATACTCGTCGGTGAAGCGGGTGCAGGTCACGGTCGTGGCCATCGCGGCTGCAGCTTCGCTCCGCAATGAGCCGCCCGGGCTCCGCTCCGGCTTCGGCTCCGGCTGGCAGCGGGGGGAGGAGGGGCGGGGGCGCGAGCTTGGCTGGCAGGCGGGGAGGAGGAGGAGGAAGGAAGGAGGGGGGGCGACGCCGCTTCAGATCGGGGGTGAGCGAGAGAGAGAGACGCCCAGCCCGCTGCGTGCGGCAGAAGGCGGCTCCTGCAACGCGAGCGAGCGAAGCTCCTCGGCGAACAGCGAGCCCGGCACTGGGCAGAGCCCGGGAGAGCTGCCAGGGGAGGGCCGCCGGCAAGCGGCAGCCTCGGGGGAGGGCGATCCACCCTACCGCGCACCAGCCGCCCCCGGGCGGAGGAGGGGGGATCGCTGCAGCCCCTTTCCCCGGCGCCGCCCAAGCGGAGCGCGCTGCTCAGCCTCGACGGGGCGGCGCAGGTGGAGGGGGGGTCGGGATCGCCCGCAGCTCGAGGAAGCGGCTCCCTCGGACCTCGCGGGTTCCCTCTTTCTCCCCGAGCCCGGTCCACCCGCACCTGCCTCGGGGAACTTCCGCGCGCAACGGAGGGGTCGTTCCCCACGTGCGCCGCCCGCCCCGAGTTCTACCAGCCTCGCTCCCGCGCAGCCCAATCAGAACCACTCCCCTGTCCTCTGCAGTTACGCGCCCACCCACTGCTCTGGTTGGCAGCCTACTTCGCAGGGCTGTTGGGAAGATAACTTGGAGGGTGCGTGCGTGTGAGAAGCGCAATTCATCATCTTCGGCCCAAACAGGTCCCTCCCGAGAGATACCTACTTCCACTTTTACGGCGCGATCCTAAGCTTCTTTACTCAGAAGTAAGGCCCACTGTGCTCAGTGGGACTTGCTCCCCAGTAAGTGCACTTTGCAGTCACAGCCCAGGTTTGCAGTTAGGGCACCACAGACCATGTTTTTGCTCCGTTTTTATCTTTCCCGGGGCCAATTCGGAGACAACCCTCTGGCGCGTCCATTGGAGTTCCACTGCGAATATAACATCACAGATAGGAAGCCTTCAGCGCTCCAGGGATGGTTGGACTCCCATCAGCCCCAGGCAGCTTAGCCAGTGTTTAAAAAACGATGGGAGTTGTAGCACAACAGCCAGCGTGGTGTAGTGGTTAGAATATTAGACTATGCCCTTGGAGACCAGGGTTCAAATCCCCATTCTGCCATGAAGGCCTACTGGGTGATCTTGGGCTACTTACCATCTGTGGGCCTGACCTACCTCACAGGGTTGGTTTGTGAGGATAAAATGGTGAGAGGGAGCTGCTTGGATAAAAGGTGGTATACAGATTAATATCAATGGATACCTGGAGATCTAGAGGTTCTGCACCCCTGACAGTCATGCTCTCTTTTTTTTTTTTTTTTTTAATATTTTTATTGATTTTTTCACACTTAATTAACACATACAAAACACAATACAATAACAAACAAACACATAAACATGTAAAATTTCAAATCCTTCTTTTCATAACCCTATTCTCTCCGACTTCCCCATACCCTCCCTTTCTGCATCCCTGTTTTCAAATTTCTTCCAGCAAATCCTCTCTTCAAATTTTAATTAATTGACCTTTAAACCCTCTTGTCATTACCAAGTCAATACAGCAGTAACCTCATAATTTCCTAACCTTGGCGTTTTAGCATTCATTTACTTTATAATAATTCTTAAGATAAACTTTGAATTTCTTCCAATCTTCCTCCACTGCTCTCTTAAACACCCTTCAGATGGAGGCTCCACAGATCCAAAGACCATTTCCTGCCTGCAAGTTAGAGCCACTGCCGGTGCAATGGAGACTGTAATAACCACTCCTTTATAGATGAGAATCCGCCTATGGCTTTACAGCCCTCATTACAGGGATGATGGCTGGATTTGCTCTTCCTGGTGCTGCAGTTCCAGTTGCTGCTATGGAAACAGGATCGTGGACCAGTTAGGCCGCTGGCCTGATCTAGCAGGGCTTCCTTACATCTTACAAGTAACGTCGTAGAATAATAGCCAAAGATCACCTGCAACACTGGTCTTCAGCTGGTGGGTCGGGGCCTGCTGGTGGGTTGTAACCTATCCAAAGGCGGGTCGCAACGGCAACCACTGTACAAAATATATTGTGCTAAATTTAAAAAGTGGGTGCCCAGAGGCATCTTTCCGCTAAAGCTGGGCCCTTGTTCTGAAAAGGCTGGAGAACGTAGACCACAGTAATGTATGCAGACATGCATATTATAGTTTGTCATTTACTTATCCTCCTAGTGGTGCAGCAATAAAATTGCTAGTTATTTGCAATGCTAAGCAGCGCCTGGTGTGGTTTCAAATTGGATGGGGGACCGAGATTCCTGCATTGCCGTGGGTTGGGCTAGATGACCCTCAGGGTCCCTTCCAACTTCAATTCCAGCATTCAAATCCATCACCAAACAGCTTTTACACAATAGGTAGCCTCCTTGACCTATGATTTTTTTGTTTTGTTTTTTACTACGTCGAGATGCTACGAGAAGCATGTGGGTGGTGGCAGTGGTAGGGGGGAAAACCCACTCTCATTGCTTCTGTTGCCATTATAAGACGAAGGTCTGTGCAGTATTTGCTAGATGAAAAATGCATTTAGGGTTTGAACTGCAGAGCTGGGACGGGGTTTAATTCATACAGAGCAGTGGTTTTTCAATCAATCAATCATTTATTATTAAATCCCGAAACATGTTGTGATATTCTGCAGAATCCCCCTCCCTTTGTGTCTCCCCCCCCCAAAAACACACACACACACGAACTGATGCTTAGCAATTTATTTAATAGTTACTTCGATATAGACTGGTTCTGAACATCCAGCTTTGAAGGATTTAAGGTTCCAGGATGCAACTAAACTAGCCTGCATATTAGTGGTCAGGGGTCCCTTTACCTTTACTCCCACTTTTGGAATAGCAGTGCCTGGCGAACACTGGAGAGAGGAGCAAAGTGCCTGAGGTTGGAGGTGTACAAAACCGCAGCCCTTTGGGCTGTTCACGGAACCCAAGGGTTCCATAGATCTTTGCTGGAAAACAGAGGGAGGATGACTAGAATAGTTAAGAAAAAATGCTGGTGCCATGAAAGGCAGAGATGCGATCTGTGGCCATGCTTTGGTTTACAGGCCACATTTGCCCACCAAAGCACATTTCTGGGGCTGTTTGCTTTTAGTGACGCTGTTACCTTTCTCAGCTAACACATCGCAGAACCCGGCGCCATTCCCTGAATTTCTGAAAGCGGTGGGCATTGCTAGGTATTTAAAAGACTCGGAAGACCTGTGACACAAATCTTCATAAGATATACATGTTGATCTATATGCCAAGATGCACATTTAAGCTGACCTTCAGAAGGAAAAATAAACTGGTTCTTTTGTCAGGGCTTTATTAACACGGTAGGTGACTGGGGGTCTCTCTAGCTCCAGAGCAGCACACACAGCTACATTGCAAGCCAATTTTGGGATATTCAAATGCATTTAAGTTTGTTTGGGGCCAATAAACAGCAGAAGGTCCCAGGCTCAATACTGGCATCTCCAGTTAAAAGGATCAGGTAGCAAGTGGTGTGAAAGCTACCGGACTAGATAGAGGAACAGGCTGAGTGGAGGAGGGCAACTTTCCACGGGCATCTTTCATGGATGCTTTAGCTGTGATTCCTGCATTGTAGGGGGTTGGACTAGATGACCCGTGGGTCCCTTCCAACCCTATAATTCTATGTGTTCACACTGCACAGGTGAGCTCCCCAATAGTGCCTACAGATCCAGCAGTTCTGGACAATTAACGCAACCAAGTTGATTCACACACTTTAAACAAGCCAAGGTCGGTTTCTTTGCGATGCCAGGAACATTGCATTGTTTCCAGTGTTGGTCATAGTCAGGCCACATCCACTTAATTACACCACCTTAATTACTGTAATAGCTATGGCTCCCCCCCCCCCAAAAAAAATAATAATATTGGGAACTGTAGTTTGATAAGGGAGCTGAGAGATGATAGGAGCTACAGTTCCCAGAGTTCCCTGTGAAGAGGGGTTGATGGTTAAACCACTTGTTATACCACTCTGAGGACTATAGCTCTGTGAGGGGAATAGAGGGTCTCCTAACAACTCTCAGCACCTTAGCAAACTACAGTTCCCAGGACTCTTTGGGAGAAGCCATGACTGTTTTCAGTGGGTATGATACTGCTTTTAATGTGTAGAGCAGGTGTGGTCTCAGAGTAGGCCCATGACAAGCTTAGGTCCATTAATTTTGGTAGGTTTACCCAAAGCAATCCAATGATTATCTTGTGAACCGTCCTGAGATCTTCAGATGAAAGGCAGTTAGTTAGATAGGTAAAGGGACCCCTGACCATTAGGTCCAGTCGTGGCCGACTCTGGGGTTGCGGCGCTCATCTCGCTTTATTGGCCGAGGGAGCTGGCGTACAGCTTCCGGGTCATGTGGCCAGCATGACTAAGCTGCTTCTGGCGAACCAGAGCAGCACACAGAAACGCCATTTACCTTCCCGCCAGAGCGGTACCTATTTATCTACTTGCACTTTGACGTGCCAGATCATGAAGCCTGAGGCTCCAATACTTTGGCCACCTCATGAGAAGAGAAGACTCCCTGGAAAAGACCCTGATGTTGGGAAAGCTTGAGGGCACAAGGAGAAGGGGACGACAGAGGACCAGATGGTTGGACAGTGTTCTCGAAGCTACAAACATGAGTCTGACCAAACTGCGGGAGGCAGTGAAAGACAGGAGTGCCTAGCGTGCTCCGGTCCATGGGGTCACGAAGAGTCGGACACGACTAAATGACTAAACAACACTTTGACGTGCTTTTGAACTGCTAGGTTGGCAGGAGCAGGGACCGAGCAACGGGAGCTCACCCCGCAGGGATTCGAACCGCCGACCTTCTGATCGGCAAGTCCTAGGCTCTGTGGTTTAACCCACAGTGCCACCTGCATCCAGTTAGTTAGATAGATAGATATAAATTGCAAGCTACCCAGCAAACCATTGGCTTCTTTGGTTATAATGCTGCTGATGGAAGAATATGACATGTATTTTCTCAGATACTATCTGTAGATCATCTTTAGATACTTTCCCCTCAAGTAAATCTGCCAGGATGTATAAAAATGGTTTGAATGCATGCTGGAAGTGTCCACAGATGGAAGGTACAATTTTCCACATGTGGTGGACATGCAAAAAGGCCAAAGGATTCTGGGAGGTGATCTAAGATGAACTGGAGATGTTTAAGCTGACATTAACAAAAAGAACAGAGGCTTTGCTTTTAGGAATAATGGATATTCCCAAGAAGTTGCTCAATCTATTTCTATAAACGAAAACAGTGGCAACAGTAATACATGCGCAAAAGGAGAAGGCAAAGAAATACGAACTAAGGAAGAGTGGCAGAACTAACTGACAGAATACGTGCAGTTGGTAAGTCTGACAACAAAAATCAGAGACCAGGAGGAGTCAGTGTTAAGGGAGCAATGGAACCATTTCGTAGAATACTTTAAGACATAATAGCCAGATAAATCTACAGGTAGGATTCGAACTATGAACAGTGGTGAAAAACAATTTAGATTGAAGAGGGGTGTTAGGAATGATAAGGGGAAATTGGGAAACCATGGGGGGATGGAGGGAAAGTTCATAGGTTTTAGAAAGAATGGTGGTAATTAAATATGTATTAAAGGTTTGGAAAAAATGTTGTTGTTGTTGTTGGACATGTATTTTCCCAGTGCCAGTTACAGTGAGGAAGCTAGGAAAGAAATTGTGCAATGAGGCAGAAAGGCAAAAGGTCCTGGGGTCTGATTCCTGCTGATGGAGCCCCTTGTTCGGAGCTCAAAGGTGACACTGTCTGAGAGGCAAGGAGACCATTCAATTGTGAGTTTTAATGTCGCTGCGTTCAGTCAAGCTGTCAGAAGAACATCAGTCGCTTGAGCCCATCATCTTGAACCTTGGCTGAGCAGCACAAGGCAGGCGGTGAAAAACGGAGCCCACAGAAACCCAGAATCTCTCCGAACAGGAGACGATGGCACCTTCCATGCCAGAGCAAACGCAGCCCGCCCCCCCCCTGCAGCATCCCTGCCCATGGCTGCCTGGTGCTGCTGTTGCCATGGGCACCGTGGGCGTTTGTGGGGGCTGCATGTTGCTGACAGATATTTTTGTTCTAACTAACCAGAAACGAACGATCATCATTGCTTGATTTCTGGGAGGTAAAAGTGCAGCTGGGTATTACCAGAGGAAGGCTTTAGCAGCACAGCTTTGACCCAAGAAATCATCCCGTCCCCCAAATCCATCTCAAGACAGAGGGGAGAAATCTGTGCCAACATTTCATTCTCACTCAAGCCGGTCAAGGGGACTTTGCTTCCTTATCCCACCTCACAAATAAAGAGGAGAGTCTTGTTCAAATGTCGTTCTTTTGCAAGACCACGGCTGCTTGGGTCTCAGAATGCACACTCCGTCCTGCTTTTCTTGCCTTCGCTCAGCAGATGTACACTTCTGTGGCATCAACTCAAAAAAACCTGCTTTTTTGTTTGTTTGTTTCCAGCACAAACCTTGTCCAGTGACCTAAAGGAGCACCTTCTTCCATATCTTGCTCCCTCTCCAAGGAGAGCAAGCTTTGTTTCAGAATCTGCCCTTCCAGGAAGCTAGGTCAATGGCGAGCTGAGCACAGGAACTTTGCGGGTTGCACCAACACTATGGAGCTCCCTAGAAAGAAGCAAGCGGTTTATTGGTTCATCTATCTCAGTATATTCTTTGAGTCCCTGGGTTCTTGGACAGAGAGGCGGCCTTCCAGCCCCATTACTGATGTTCCTTTTGATAGGTTTGCTAATATTTCAGGGGGTCGGATTCGATGACTCTTGGAGTCCCTTCCAACCCTACAATTCTATGTCCAGAATTGGCATTTTGCAGGCAAAACAGGTGTCTGCTGCTGAGTTGCAGCCCCTCCCATAGCCTGTAGGTTTTGTGTGAAGTGAAATTGTGAATAGCTTGATTTTTAGTATTTGGTGTTTTAGGAGTCTATTATAGTTTGGTGTTTTTAGATTATTGTTCTCAAGCTTTTGAACACTGGTGCTGCAAAAAAAGTATTTGATGAAGTGTTGCTATCGAGGGGGGAAACAGTGGGGAAGGGCACATTCATGCTCCTGAGTTTTAGAAGTTCTGATTTCTTAAACCAGAGACAGATAGCCAGTTACCATTCAACTCTCACCAGAGGCAGCCAACATTCTCTAGTCCAACGCTATCTGGAGGGCTGTTCCCTATCACTGCCTTAAGATAGCACCTCTTTCTTCTTTTTAAAAGGAAAAAAGGTAAAGGACCCCTGGACGGTTAAGTCCAGTCAAAGGTGACTATGGGGTTGCGGCACTCATCTCACTTTCAGGCCGAGGGAGCCGGCGTTTGTCCACAGACAGCTTTCCAGGTCATGTGGCCAGCATGAATAAACCGCTTCTGGTGCAACAGAACACACTGACGGAAATCAGAGCGCACGGAAACGCCATTTACCTTCCCGCTACAGCGGGACCTTTCTATCTACTTGCACTGGTGTGCTTTCCAACTGCTAGGTAGGCAGAAGCTGGGACAGAGCAACAGGAGCTCACCCCGTTGTGCGGATTTGAACCGCCAACCTTCTGATCGGCAAGCCCAAGAGGCTCAGTGGTTTAGACCACAGCGCCATCGCATCCCTTCTTCTTGGTACAGAATCAGAGAATTGGAGAGTTGAAAGAGACGACAAGGGTGATCTAGTCCAACCCCCTGTAATGCAGGAATCTTTTGGCCAAAGTGGGGCTTGAACACACAAACCTGAGATTAAGAGTCTCATGCTTTACCAACAGAGCTATTGCAGCTCTCTGTGTCATTATAATAACTACTTGCCCCTGGTTTCATGCATGGAGGGCCTTGTTTCTTCTGGCAAACAGAATGGACAGCTGACTGCACTTTACTGTAGAATGGGGGTCTTTTTCCGCCCGAGGCCTTTCAGGATCTGCATGTCAGTGGTGCATGAGGTTACAGGCAAAAGGGGGCAGAAACAAAATACAAAAGTGGGAGATGCAAAAAACCAAAATACTTGTTACTATTTGGCACAATCACTTCACCCAGGTTGGAGAGCGGAATGCAGAACCCCTTTTCTTGTCAACAGCTGCAGCTTCTCTTTCTGACTCATTCCAACCTCCCCTTAAAGGTAAAGGTACCCCTGCCCATCAGGGCCAGTCGTGACCGACTCTAGGGTCGCGCGCCCATCTCGCTCAAGAGACCGGGAGCCGGCGCTGTCCGAAGACACTTCCGGGTCACCTGGCCAGCGTGACTAAGCTGCATCTGGCGAGCCAGCACCAGCGCCGCACACAGAAACGCCGTTTACCTTCCCACTAGAAAGCGGTCCCTATTTATCTACTTGCACTTAGGGGTGTTTTCAAACTGCTAGGTAGGCAGGAGCTGGGACCGAACGACGGGAGCTCACCCCGCCGCGGGGATTCGAACCGCCGACCTTTCGATCGGCAGGTCCTAGGCTCTGTGGTTTAACCCACAGCGCCACCCGCGTCCCTTAGACATCTCCTCTTAGACATGGGCAAATCAGGGGTCAAAACTAATATGAGTGGTTATATAAGCTAGGCCTTAAATCACCTGGGACTCCTTATTTGCCTGCTTCTCATAGCCAAGGCTGCCCTCATACTGGAGACTCTCTTGTTTAAAGAGCTACAAAAAGTGCTGTTTCCAAACTTTAATAATACACATTTTGCCCTAGTCGGAGCATTGTACAAAGCTAAGGATCATTAACAGAGTTCTCAGCACTTTGGCCAAGGCTTGGTGGAGAATCATGGCAATAAAGCCAACTAGACTGTAATACATCCATCTACATATCTGCCATTAATATCCAGTTAGTTGCAATAGTAGGAATGCTATTCACATAGATTAGAACCACCCTGAAAAGTGATCCTGGAATAATGTTCCAAAGTCTTTATTTACCGGCACATTTGCTGCTCCATTTTGTTGCTGTTTTGATAGTGCCAATCCGTTGTGTAATAGAAGTGGGGGGTAATTGATTTGCTTTGTTGCTTTTGTGTCGATGGGCCACGGCTAATGCGATCAAGAAATCTATCACAACCTTAACAAAAAAAATTACCGTAAATTTACTACATTTTTAGCCTGCTTTCCAGGCAATTATTCTCTTCTGCTCACATTTATAATAATAAAATAGCCCCCTGCATCAGGCCCACAAATCAAAGATACACACAGGAGTTGAATGGAAGGGAAAGGGAGGAGGAGATTCTTCAAGACCAGAATGAAGAGGAAAAGGTCTACACGGACATTTTTATTCCATTTGGAGGGTCAGATTCCCCTTTCCCTTTCTGATATTCTTGCATGAGTTACAGCCAGTGGTTTGTGGCTCTTGGCTGGATCTTGAATGCCCTTCCTTCTGCAATCCCAGGGAGACACAGATTCTAGGTATCTCAAAAACAGCATCCCCCAAAATGCTTAATATCTACCTAAAAAGATTTGCAATGGGTTTGTTTTAGAGAGCCCCAACATTAAAATGTGGGGGTAGGGAAGACAACTAGCAATTGTTTATTAAGCAGGTGACTTCCTGCCACCTGCAGGAAGGACATAAGCCTTGAAAAGGACTTTGCAGTTTAATGGCATATAAATTAGCTTACTGTAGCTACCTTCTAAGGTGATCAAGGACAATGCACTGTGATAAGATAATAAAGCACTTTGAAGGAAGTAGGGATAGCAACTTGCAGCCTTGAGAATTAATCAAACCACCACAAGCTTCACACCAGAGCCACCAGAAAAATGGCAATGGCTCCATTTCTGGGTTTGGGAGGAGAGAGTGAATTCCCTTAACACTTGTTGGAATCTGAAGTGTTTCAGCAAGCGTTCTTCCTGCTTCTAATGGTCCTAAATGGGGAGAAGTGTGGGATACACCTTCCCAATTGCAAGGACCCCCTCCTTTATTAAATGCATCAGCTGCTTCTGGGGATATATCACAGAGACAAAACGGGAATGAGAAGCAAAAGGCCGCAAGGGTGGGGACCTTTGATCACAGTCTTTGTTGCTGATCAGAGGGCAGTGAGCACAACCCCTTTGGTTGTTCAGGTACACCAGTGACCGCTGTTAAACAATTAGGTGCCAACCCAGCAAACTGAAGCTTAAATTACCATTATAACCTGATGACGGCTTTGCCATTGGGATAATTGCCTTCGCCAAGTTCTTCATAGCACATCAGCTGCTTGGATATTTGCCACAACTCACCTTCATAGATCCTGCCCACCTAGCAGTTCGAAAGCATGTCAAAGTACAAGTAGATAAATAGGTCCCGCTCTGGCGGGAAGGTAACCGGTGTTTCCGTGTGCTGCTCTGGTTTGCCAGAAGCAGCTTAGTCATGCTGGCCACATGACCCGGAAGCTGTATGCCAGCTCCCTCAGCCAATAAAGCGAGATGAGCGCCGCAACCCCAGAGTCGGTCCCGACTGGACCTAATGGTCAGGGGTCCCTTTACCTTTACCTTCATAGAAACTTGTGCACAAAACTACACTGTGTGTATGAAGGAAGTGCATGCAGCTGCCTCCCACTGAACGGGCAGCTCCAGTAGGCAAGAAGCAATGCAAAGGCTACACTGAGGTTGCTTGGGACTGCCAACCCAGGGAGCACGTGTAAAAAGGAAACGGCAGAACAGCGTGTACCTAAAAAACCACTTCATATTTCCATGCTTATTTTATCATTGGGACTAGGCAAGGCTGAATGGAGAGGACACATACTGAGCTGCTGCCCCAGGCTGACACTGACATGCAATGTCAGTTGCTTTTCCCATAGCTAAGTGGTTGAGCACATGGCCTGTATGCAGGTTCCAGATTCAACCCCCACGACTTGCAGTTCACAGAAGCTCAGCGATCTAGTGATGGAAAAGACCCTTCCCTTCAATCCTGGAGAACCCCAGCCAGTCCCAGTAGGTAAAGCTGGGCTTGAAGCAGCCATGGTTTTGTGATGTAAGGCAACTTTGTATGTTCAGTCCTCCTTGGTGGGACCTCTAGTTACAAAGCAGAATTGGGGTGTACATAAGAGAGATGAATTCAGCTGCCTCGGTGTACATAAGAGAAAGAGATGAATTCAGCTGCCTTGGTTATTCTTTCAGCAGTGTGAAGAACTCTGAAAGACCTCTTTAAACACGACAACCTACGTAAGTTTAACAAATGCTGGCCCACTGGTGAAAAGATCTAATGTTGATTTTTCTCAGCGCCACAGCAGGAACGCTAAACCAAACCAACAGAGAGACTGAAGCACGAATTATGGAAGAGGTTCCTTTGCATAAGGATTAATGCACGTACATGCATATGCTTTGACATCGCGTTCTTTATTGCAAGCAGGTAAAGAGTGTGTGCTACAAGAAAGAGCCGATGCCAGATCGACAGCACTGTCCCTCGGTTCAGCAAAGACGCTAGCATCATATGCAAACTGTAGCTTGTAGACAACCAAAATGAAGGGAGTGTTGTCAGCAGCTGCCAGAGAACACCCATTTCCAGGTGGGAGTAGGAAGAGATAGGTGGAAAGTAAAAATTAACCATGAGTAAACTTAGACCAAGCTTGGGTAACTTGAGTTCCACCAAGTCATGCATTTTCAGACCTATCAAGTCCTTAACAATGCTCCCTTCCCACCCTACTTCGTTTCTGCAGTCTGATAGAAGTGGAAGTTTATCAGGACCTTGAAGAAGCTTGCTTGGCCTGAAGGGTCACAAAGTGTGCTGACTTGTCCTAGACATAGGCTGCTCAGTGTCATGGCAATGTTGCAGCTTCAGAACTCAGTTGGAACAGAAGGAAAGCCTGGCTGCCAGAAGGCATAGGCTGGAGACTAGTTGGGTAGAAATGTCTCTGCTAGGAAGAAAATAGTGTTGGGAACTGTCTTCTAGTTGGACAAAGCTGGCCTACGAGGGAGCCCTGCATGGAACTTTAAGGCTTAATCGACTGGCTCAGCACAAGGATTGATTGAGAGACGAGGCACTGAAAGCAAGCGACATTTCTCCATCTGTCCCATTTTGAGGGAAGAGGCCAGTCCCCAGTGCTTAAGTGAGGACATCTCACTTTTCTTGTTTTAGAAGAAGGCATTTTGTCTGAGCAAGGACAGCCAACTCTTTGAACATAAATCTGTAAAATGGCAAGATGCTAGCTTTCCCCAAATACCTGTAGGACAAAAAAATCAAAATCAAGTAGTCACTATCTTTGACATTTCACGGCACATCTGTTTCCCCACTCCTACTTCAGCACCATACAAGTACAACAGATATTCCAAGGAAGGTTTTGATCATTTTTTTTAGAATCCAGCACAGTTTAATACCCACTGTTCATGATTGGGGGAAAAAACAAAAAAAACCACTAATCCAGGTCATGCAGTCTTAAGACTATTTTCACCATTAGGAAGCCCAACAGGAGGTCAGAAGGTTGGAGTGGACAGACCTACTGAAGCTGGGCAGGGGCTGGGCTGAGGGGATGTACAAGTCCTGAAGAAACCCATCCCTTTGATATTTGTCAGCAGTCTTGGGAATGCTAGTCCTAGTCAAGCTCATTGGAACCACAAAACTCAAAGTGGTGGACACCCACAAATATTGACCATAAATCATACAAACCCACTGTGCATTAGACAAACAACTTAAGACTGTTGCCTAGTTGATTTTAGGTGCTTTAGATAGAATAAAATTATTGTTTTAAAAAGGAAGGGGGAACGTGTTGATCAGTGGGGACATTCTTTCACCACCCACTTGCCTTCCTAAACAGTAGAATAATGATAGACTGCAGGTAGTAGGTCCACAAAGTGTTTGGGAAACGTACTATTGTGAAATGCCCATTCAGAAGACAAAAGGTGCGGTGACATTCATGTTGCATGTGAGTAACAACCATCCTACTGTCAGGGACTGGTCAGGAAGCTGTGTGCTTTTCTCTCCACTTACTTTTATGCCTACAATGAAAGTCATATATGAATGACATATAAACTACCTGTAAAAATAAAATAAAATATCACCTAGCCTCTCTTTCTACAGCCAACATAGACATCGCAAGTTCTTCGTCATTCCCTTTGTCATGGATCAAGTCATTTAAGAAAGAAACAAAACTGGGTTGTAGCCAACGTAAGTTTTACTCAGAGGAGACCTGTTGAAATTAATGAGCCTAGGTTAGTCAGATCCATTAAATTCAATGGGCCTACTCTGAGTAGGACTAACACCGGACATGATCTTCTGCTTCAAATGGCAACTGATGTCTTCAGAAACAAGCATAGGCCCCTTGCGAAAACGAGTCCAGAAAACTCCTTGGGCATGGTGACTGGGATTTCTGCTGCATCCACCACACTACAGCTGAAAATTTGCCAGCTTCAGGGACCGTTTTGTGATGTGGGGATTTTTTAAAAACAGCGGTCAGACATATTCCTACCATATCTGGAACAGCCACCTTCCCTATTGCTCTCTCATGGTCAAGCTTTCTTTAAAGTTGTCTACGGTGAGCCGAGAATTCAATTGAAATCTTGTACTGGAGACTATTTATCCAGTTTTCTCTTTTGACTTGTCTGAAGTTGTGAGGATTGTCAGATTTGCTTATTCAGAAGCCAAGAGCTTTGTCTGGTATGTGCCCTACATCTCGCACCTAAAAGCCGATATACTGGTGGGCTCAGCTGAATTTTGCATATTGTAATTCTATATTGGGTATCACAAGCACCAAGAATGTCTCAATGTACTATGTATTTTATCGTTTACTTCCCTTCTTAAGTGTAAAATAGTGGAGATAACACTTACGCCTTTATATGGCCCACTAAGCAACTATGAACAAACCTAAAATGTGTTTTACATTTTGACAGGTGATGTCGTTCTTGAAGCTTTGACTTTCTTGCCAATTTTTAATGGCAGACATGCACATAATATTATTAGATCTGGAACGGCTGCTTTCTCTATGGGTCTTATAACAATTTTTTTTTAAAGGTATGTATATTGCCAGAACAATAGGACAACTTCAAGAGCCATGACTTTTCTTTCCCTCAAATGTATTTCTCACTACCCCCTGTAACAGGTTGCCAGTTTTATGACAATAAGCAGAAATAAGATTCTTAAATTCAAATGGCACACTCTGCCTCCTCTGAAGCAGAATTTAGGGGAAGAGCCACAATTGTACTAAATGTGCTCATAGATTCAAGATAACCTGCTGAGGTGGGCCAAGTCATTGCTATCTGCAGTCATGGGCTGTCAGGTAAGTTTAACCCTTTCTTCCAATGCTATCGTCCCATCAAACCCACCCCCAACCCTGCTGCCGCCACCTAAAACGAAAGCTACATTGGCTTTCTACATGGGATATATATTTTCTGATGTAAATAACGGGGGGGGGGGGGACTGTCAGGACTGCAGTGCACAGGGAAAAGTTAAACCC
Source organism: Podarcis pityusensis (assembly GCF_964106645.2). NCBI lineage: Eukaryota > Metazoa > Chordata > Lepidosauria > Squamata > Lacertidae > Podarcis > Podarcis pityusensis. Next base: position 35,337,237 of record NC_138040.1, read on the forward strand.
CACCCTGTGGTCCCGATTTTCCATAAACAGATTTGTTGTTGTTTTGAAAAAAGACAGATAATTAAATACAATCCCACACTTGCTGTATCAGCTAGTTTGGCCCTAAGAGAGGAGGGAGGGAGATAAACTAATGTCTACACTCTGAAGCTTAATATCAAGCACTTTTGGATAAAACTAAGAACAGACTGAGACTCACAGAGACCTGCCGCTCTCTGAGCACCAAGTCATCCAGTCACTGCAATCAGGAGAAGTCTGGCTCTCCCCCCCCCCCCTTTATTTTTCAAATTCAATGCCAAAGCGTCACAGACCACCAGAGATGTACAGTAAAGATACAGCTATCAAGTGTCACCTTCTGTTCTGGCTCCTTTTCAGCTATTAGTCTGAGCCTGCAACATTTACCTCCCACTGCCAGGGCCTCAAGGACCAAACCTAGCAATTAAGATGCTGCTAAAATGACACTGATTGCAGATTGCTGGTGTTTAAAGGAGGCTGTGGTGCCTGGTGCCATTAGGAGATTGGGTTTCCTGAAAGATGGAAGCAGGGACAGAAGACAGCAACAAAGAAACAGGAGAGAATCTCGCCATCATTTGGCCAAACTGCATGTATTTCTGAAAAAGAGGTGGGGGGGGGATACTGCCTTCAATCAACCCCCCTCCCCAAAGCATTCCATTAACAAGAGAGGAGAGGAAATGCTACCAGCAGCTGCTGGTTGCCGTGGTGACACAGTACGTAAGGCTGCTTTTTGCTAGGCTTCCCCCACATACATATTAAATGCACCAACCTGGCGCTGGAGGGAAGGACTCGCTCAACATTGCACTCCCCTCTCCCCCCTCCCCAAAAGCAAACCCACATTCTGGCTATTTTGAAGTCCTTTGTCATTTTGCAAACAAGCCCAGGTAACAAGGCAGGGACAAAGGGGCTGATTGACATCGCTGGCAGGAGGGGAGGAGTGTGGCAGTGGCATCAGTTTCATCCTACTCTCCCCGGCAGGTAGGCAATTCTCCCATCCTCGGTGCCATCATCAAAAGTGCACTGCCCCAGGAGAGATGTTGAACATGGAGGGATCAAACTTCTGGCCTCGGAACGGGGAGCCTTCAGCATCCCAGCCCTTCTTGAGCATCTCGTGGACTTTCTGAAATTAAGACAAGAGTCATGTCACGGTCGTGCAATATACAGAAACCCACCAACTTGATTAATCCTGACTTGCCGGTCAACGGATCAGTTGAATACAGTCCACTGACCGCAGCCAGGTATTATCAAATTATTCAGTGAAACCAAGAATGGCACGGTATAGCTGCCAGCTGCTCTTCCTTAAATTTCATTGCAGCACCATTTGTTAGCAAAGGCAGGAGAGATGGTTCCTTGCTCTGCGGATGGGTCAGAGGCCCATGTAGCAGCATAGCTAAGATTCCAAACAGGAACAGGGATATAAGCTTGGGAAAACTGGGCTTCTGCTTACTTAAAATCCCTGAAATATTTTATTTCTGTTTTAATTTATTTTCTTCTTCTCGGTTCTGTACCTGCAGGCTAACTCTGGTGTTCCACCATTAAGTAATCTTTGATTGCCATCACACAACTGTGCTAGGAATCCTTTTGCTCAGGTGTTCCAGGGAAAAAGCCAAAGAGATATCTACACTGATAAAAGCCTTGGCATTTACCGTATTGGCCTGAATATAAGCCTCAACCCCCCCCCCCCAATTCCAACTGTGAAAAATTAAAGTGCAGCTTATATTAGCGACCTTACAGTATGCAACGCCCCCCCAATCAATTTTAAAGGTTCAGCTTATATTCGGTCTGCGGCTTATATTCAGGCCAATACAGTATGTTCTAAATCCATCTAATTTCATAGTTCACAATGACAGTTAACCCATTTGAAACTAAATTGAAACTAAATCCTTCGAAGACAGAGGTCCTCTGGCTGGGTCAGGATGGTATGGTGATGAGGGACCAACTCCCTTCTCTTGCGGGGGCCCAATTAGTGCCATTGCCTTCCGTTAAGAGTTTGGGTGTAATCCTTGACGCCTCCCTTTCCATAGAGGCACAGGTTACAGCAACAGCCAAGGCAACATTTTTCCACCTTCGCCGCATCAAGCAGTTGGTCCCTTACCTTTCCCGCCCCGACCTGGCCACAGTGATCCATGCGATGGTCACCTCCAGGCTTGACTACTGTAATTCGCTCTACGTGGGGCTGCCCTTGAACCTGTCCCAGAAACTCTAGCAGGTGCAGAATACTGCAGCGAAGCTCCTCACGGGGTCTCTGCCATGGGAGCATATTCACCCAGTGCTTTTCCATCTGCACTGGCTCCCGGTGGAGTACAGGGTCAGATTTAAAGTGCTGCTTTTGACCTTTAAAGCCCTTCACGGCCTAGGACCCTCGTACCTACGGGACCGCCTCTCCCGGTATGCCCCACGGAGAGCCTCAAGGTCCATAAATAGCAACACCCTAGTGGTCCCGGGCCCTAAGGAAGTTAGATTAGCTTCAACCAGAGCCAGGGCCTTTTCAACACTGGCTCCGGCCTGGTGGAACACTCTGTCTCATGAGACCATGGCCCTGCGGGATCTGATTTCTTTCCGCAGGGCCTGTAAGACAGAGTTGTTCCACCTGCCCTTTGGCTTAGAATCAGTTTGATTCTCTCCTCCTCTTTCTTTTTCCTTTCTCCTCCTGTGAAGAGGCTGCATCCTAATGTTTTAATGTTGTATATTAATCTTTTTTTAAATTGTATTTTAATCAGCTTGTTTTTATTATTGGCTGTTAGCCGCCCTGAGCCTGGTCTTGGCTGGGGAGGGCGGGGTATAAATAAAATTTATTTATTTATTTATTTATTTATTTAGCTACAAAACCTGTTGGTAACCTGTTGATAATGTCTATCAAGCCATTGAACAACAAAATCTTAAATCCTAAAAATGCTTTAGAAATATTATAAACTTTTTTTGAAAATATTTGTGGAAGAGCATTTGCTTCACATGCAGAAGGTGCCATCTTCAATCCCCAATACCTACAGGTAGGGATGGAGAGAGACATCTGCCTGAACCTCTGGAGACCCAATGCCAGTCAGTAAGCTAGAGACTGACCAACAGTCGCACTCAGTAGAAATCAAAGATATCTTGTTCAGTGTTGCAAAATCCTCTCCTCCATTTTGATTTGCCATATTTAATATTCCATATTATTTTAATGACAGTTGAATGTTATTTTATTTGCATAGTGTAGATTGTATTATGCAAATTGTCTGATTTATATGATGTTAGCCGCTCTGAGCCCAGCTATGGCCGGGGAGGGCGGGATAAAAATAATTATTTAATTATTATTATTATTTAATTGTTATTATTAGACAGATTCCTTATAAGCAACACAGACTTACTGAAGAATGAACCATGCTACACCAAGGTTGGCAGAGTTCAGGCTTACAATATTCCTCCCCCCCCATAGAATTCTGAGGTTCACCAACCAGAAAGAGGTGCAAAAATAGGAGCAGAGAGAAGTACCAGATTTGGAACAGTAACTTGCTTCGGAAACAGCAACATACTGCACCCCATGAGCCATACAATGAAATAACCTGCATATATGAGAGTACAAATCTACACCAGAGTTACAACAGATCAGAAATGTTAATGCAGAAATCTTAAATTGGCCAACAGAGCTGTAACAAAGCCCATTTCAAAGACAACCAATTAATACTCATTTTACAGGCAATGAACACTGAGGCCTTTTAAAAATACAATTTTATTTGCCATTCAGAGTCAGAAACCCTTGCTGATCCAGACTGCAGTGGGTCCCAATCTATTTTCTGACTACCTCCAAATAAGAAAGGCAAAAGCACATTTCAATAACTTTTTGTGTGCAAGTTCTCTGCTGGGGGCTTCCTTTTCTGTTTTTAGTTGAAAATTTTACGATTCCAGAAATGAACGTGGACAAATTAGAAGCACTCTTCTGACAGATTCCAGGCATGATTTCCCATCACATCCCAACATCCTTACAGAACTTAAAACTCAGACAGGGAGTCTTAGGGGAAGGAGTGACAGTTTTAAAAGCCAGACATTGTTTTCCAACTTAAGACAGATTTTGTGATTTGTGGAACTGTTTCTTCTCAGTAAATCCTCAAGACAGAAATATGCTGAAGGTTTTAGTGGAAATTTTTATCGAATTTTTATTTTCAATTTGTTTGATGCTGGTGAAGATGTTATGACATTTTGTATTTTATATTTGCTGCAAGCTGCCTTGAGCCTCATGAAACAGAGGGCACAGAAAATAGTATGCCAATTTAAGCATACAAACATGGATAAGGCTTTGGATGCTCACTCTAGATTGTGAAATCACACTGAGATGCTTCTTAAGTAGTGAAGAATAATAAAAATATCATAATCAACAACAACGAATAGCTCATTATGCAACAACATACATACGTGTATTGGGAAGACCCTATTCTTGCAAAGACCTCCCTAATCACTGAGTTTAGCATAATGGATGATTGCTGCAAATGGTGCCTCCTTGGACGATAGATCAATATTGACAATTAATATAGCATTCCCCGTTGTCATTCTGCATTTATGGAATTAATATTCGTTGGATATTCACAAGACTCAATAGCCTAGCTCATTTAGAGGGGCTATTAAAACTTTCTTTTTCAGCAGGCTTTTACATTCCAAGTGTGATGAGAGTCAAGTTTGGCTGGAATTATTCTCTTTGCTGTTAAAATAACACAGCTGATTTAGTCTGTATTTTTAATGCACATTATTTGATATTATGTGCTTTAATGCACATGATCTGATATTATAATATCTCTGAGTCCATTTTTTTGAATTCACCAAACTGAAAAGAAGGTTATAAGTAATCTTATAAATACAACAGTGTATCTTTTTGCATGTACAAATATAAAGCAAAATAAATAATAGAAACATAGAATTATAGAACGGTGGAGTTGAAAGGGACTCTAGTCCAACCCCCTGCAATGCAGGAATCTCAACCACAGAACATCATACGTGACGACATCAATTGAAATGCCAAAGGTTTCAGCGTAGGAGAAAACGTGCTTGCTCCATCTTCCGTGTGACAGCCCTAAAGATATCTGAAGATGGCTATCCTATGTCCTCTGAGTCTCCTCTTTTCCAGACTAAACATACTCAATTCCTCAGCCGTTCTTCATCAGGCTTGGTTTCCAGACCCTTGATCATCCTGGTTTCCCTCCTCTGCACACATTCTAGCTTGCCAATATCCTTCTTAAATTGTGGTGTCCAGAACTGGACACAGTACTCCAGGTGTGGTCTGACCAAGGCAGAACAGAGTGGTACTATTACTTCCCTTGATCTGGACACCAAACTATCAGGACGCTCCCCTTGATGTTACAGCCTAGAATCACATTTGATTTTTTTGCTGTTACATCACATTGTTGACTCATGTTAAGCTTGTGGTCTACTAAGACCCCTAGATCCTTTTCACATGTACTGCTTGCAATCCAGGTGTCCCCCACCTTATATTTGTGCAGTTGGTTCTTCCTGCCTAAATGTACAACCTTACATTCATCCCTACTGAAAATTATTTGTTAGCTTTGGCACAGTTCTCCAATTTGTTAAGGTCATTTTGAATCCTGATTCTGTCTTCAGCAGCATTGACTAACCTTTCGAGTTTGCTATCATCTACAAATTTGATGCGTATTCCCTCAATGCCTTCATCCAAATTGTTTATAAAGACGTTGAACAACAATGGGCCCAGGACAGAACCTTACAGCACCCCACTTGTCCCTTTTTCCCAAGATAACGAGAAACCATTAGAGAGCACTCTTTGAATTTGGTCAGTCAACCAGCTACAAATCCACTTAAGAGTTATCTCATCCAGTCCACATTTTACCAGCTTTCCTGGTATTGATGTCAAGTTCACTGGTCGGTAGTTACATGAAACTTCTCTTTCCCCCTTTTTGTAGATGGGGACAACCATTTGCCTGCCTCCAGTTCACAGGGATCCACATCACCTGTTCTTCAGGACTTCTCAAAGATTATAGACAGAAGCTCTGAGATTACATCCACAATCTCCTTTAGCACCCCTGAGTGCAGTTCCCATACCACCTCTTTTCCTATGCTGGGTTTCAGCTCTCTCCCTGCATCCTTTATTCTGCTATCACCAGGTTAAGCACTGTTTCCTTTAGGGCAAGGACAAAGTGTTGAGCAGTTCTGTCTTCTCTCTGTCACCCAGTGGCATTTCTCCATCTTCTCCACACAAGGGACCCACCACTTGCTTGCTCTTGGCTTTGAACATAGCCAAATCAACCTTTTATGTTATTTTTAACTTCTTTTGCAATTTCATTCTGAGCTTTGGCCTGCCTGACCTTCTCCCTGCAATTGCTGGCAACTCATGTATACACTTCCTTCATGATTTGTCCTTCTATTTCTTATATATGCCCTTCTTACACCTCAGCTCATCTGCAAGCTATTTATGCAGTCTTCCGCTTTCTTTTCTTGTTGGAGTTATCTGTCTTTGTGCCTTCAAAATTTCACCTTTAAGAAATTCCCATCCATCTTGTGGACTCCTTTGACTATTTCTGATGAGAGTGCATGTCCAACTACACTTAGCTTTCCCTTGCCTGTGTATGATAAAACCTGAGGGCATGATCACTTCCTCCCAAGGTTCCTTGTACTTTCACTTTGTCGATCAGTTCTTCCCTGCTGGTAAGGACCAGATCCAAGGGAGATGACCCCTTTGTTGCTTCTTTTACCTTTTGGGAAATGAAATTGTCAGTGAGACAACTGAGGAATTTGTTGGAGCTTACATTCTTGGAAAAGTCTAAGTTCCAACAGCTATTGGGGTAGTTGAAGTCTCCTATGACTACTATATCTCTTCTTTTTGAATGTTTGGTAATCTGCTCTAGAAAGGCATCATCCAGGTCCTCAGCAAACACCCACAGTAAGGTTGTTCCCTACAATTTTTACCCATATATTCTCAGGCTGCCTTCCACATTCCGAGTCATGCTGAGATCGAATGACCTGTTTAGAGCACAGCATTTAGGAGTGACATTTGGTACACTCTGGTATTATCATACAGATGACAAATCAAAGGAGTAAAAACACAGAGCTGGTTTTGCGCCGATCTGGATACTTTCCATATTGCTCACAACCAAAGAGCGGAAAGTGGAGTTTTACTGCCATTAGCCCTGCACTCGGAAGATTACAGCAATAATCATTTGGCTAATGCCATAACACACCAGAGACACAGATGCATCTGGCAAGTCTCTCAGAGAAAGGTTATACATTAAATGTTCTACACCTAGATGCCGTTTTGAGCACTGAAAACAGTGGCATTAAAATCAGGTTTGCAAATGAGTCTAGAAAGGATAATTTTGTTAAAACTCGGAACGTCTCCCTGTTAAAACAGCCACCTAGATGATGTTCTTAACTGGAACTCCCCTAGTAAAAAGAAGCAGAAATCAGGCAAGTGGTTATTTACAAAATTGATTTTGCTTACTACACACAAGTCCTACTTAGGATATTTGCTCCTGTATTATATCTGCCATAAAGGAAGATTTTCTGGAACTGGATCACAGAAATTCCCAGGAACTATTTCACACAAGTAGAATTTGGCATTGTGTTTTTTATTCTTTCTTCCCCTCAAGCTGTGGGAGGAGCCCCATGTTACCTACAATGGAAGTGGGGGAACTGTCCTCTCCTTGAAGGACTATGCAAAGTTACCCATTGTGATTTGAAGTCTGAGCTATGGCAGAACCAAAGTACCACAATGATCCAAACAGTCTACCTACTGCATGCAGCACATTAAGAGAAGCAAAGAACTGCATGGTCAGCAAATCAAACAATTTCCTAATTAAGAAACATACCATCTCATGGCTCTGTGGCTTTCCCTGCAGCTTTTGGTGGTAGTCAAAGGATAGCCTGTCCAGCACAGCATGCTCTTCTTCATCCACCGTAGCCATTGAACGTTCTTTATTGATTTTACCAATGTCAATCTGCTCTTCTCCTTCCAAGATGGCACTCCACCAGTATTCACCTACTTTGCTCAGGTTAATCTGGGAACAAAAAAAGAAGCAGCTGTAGTTCAGAGCTAGACAATCAGCAGCAGCCGGACCTGGTCTAGAGAAATATGTCACAGAATCATAGAATTGTAGATTTGGAAGGGAGCACAGGGGTCATCCAGTCCAACCCTCTGCTATACAGGAATATTTTGCCCAATGTGGGGCTCGAACCCCCCAACCCTGAGATCTCACCCTTTGAGTCTCATGCTCTACCAACTGAGCTATCTGTCCTGAGAGTCATGGCTATGTTACTTAGAGATCTTAAAGGAACAGACCAAAAGAATAACCAGAGTTCTGAGGAAAACTCCAAATGCAGGGACACAAATCCCTGTGCCAGAACAGAATTCAGCTGCACCTGCCATTCTAACAAGGATCTAGAAGAAATAACTTATATTATCATCATTTATCCTTTGCCAGAATAGGATACATTTATCACACATTTGGAAACCAATTTCCCAAAAACTTTGCACATTGACCTCCTCCCTGCTTAAACTATCACGACCATTTCTAACAAATGTGACACCAAGATTATTCCATTTCTTCCCAAAGGGCCTCAGCTGAGAAACAGTCTGTTTTATATGGATAAAGGTGAGTAATAATAGTTAAAAATTTACGCTGCTTTATTAGCACTTATTAGACTACTCCGTGATCACTGAAGAGCTCCGTTGTGAAAGCCAGAGGAAGTGTTCAAAATTATTCCGCATACTCCAGTTTTAACTGTTGTAGACGTGTGCCGTGAAATCCTAAGGATGTATACTTTGAAGTATGATCGGTCGTATTCAGTGAGTTTTACGCACAGATTAAGAGAACGCAAGACTGGAGCCTTTGGACAGAGTTCATTACCATACCCTACATCGCTTATTACGCATCGCTTTGTATAAGCTCGGTAAAGTTACTAGCCTGCAAAAAATTGCACTAGGCTGTAAGGTTCACAGCAAAAGGGGAGCAGCCAGCACAGAAACACTAGCTAATTTAAAAATGCCTTCTATCAAGCGGACTGGCAGAGGAGTAACAGAGCAAGCCATTTCTCCCTCTGCCAGTCTGCTGTGCTTCTGCACTCGTCACAGAGGAACAGGAATACCATCTTCTACGGTTAGCATGGCAACCAAGTGGGCTGGCAGATCATACCCTCCTCTACCACCCACCCACTTGCCTGTATGGAATTCCTGGTCACTTCTGGCTACTAGGCAAGCTGTTAAATACAAGGCTGTGTGGGCATGAGAATAGGTATCGGAATTACATGGTGCCTCTATCGCACTTTACAATGGATCACTGTATTCCTTACTTCAATAGACATCATGTGTGTTACTGTGCTAGTACTGAACATCCAGAATTTCCAAGGGAATGAATGAATCATAGAATTGCAGAGTTGGAAGGCACCCTGAGGGTATTTTATTTTATTTCTATTCCGCCCTATACCCAAAGGTCTCAGGGCAGTTCACATAAAGGATCACATACATAAAATCAAAATCCAGTAACACCCCCCCCCCCAAAAAAAGCCAGCATTTTAAAAAGGGTATAGGATGTAGATCAGGTCAGGTAAAGGCCTGGTTAAAAAGGAACATTTTTGCCTGGTTCCTAAAGGTGTACAACGAACTTCCCTAGGGAGAGCATTCCACAGAAGGGGAGGAGGAGGCACACAAATAAGGGCCTCAGAAGATGATCTCAGGGTCCGGATAGGTTCATATGGGAAGAGGCAGCTCTTGAGGTATTGTCGTCCTGAGGCATTTAAGGCTTTATAGGTCAAAACCATCACTCTGAATTGGGCCCAGAAACTAATTGGTAGCCAGTGCAGTTGCACCAGAATTGGCGTCATATGCTCAAACCGTCTTGCTTCGGTGAGCAACCTGGTTGCTGAATTCTGCACCAGCTGAAGTTTCTGAACCATCTTCAGAGGCAGCCCTACGTTTAACGCATTACAGTAATCTAACCTTGAGGTTACCAGAGCATAGACAACAATAATTAGTCTATCCCTGTCCAGATAGGGGCGTAGCTGGGCCACCAACCGAAGCTGATGGAAGGTACTCTGGGCCACTGAGGCCACCTGGCCTCAAGCGACAGCAAAGGATCCAGGAGGACCCTCAAACTATGAACCTGCTCCTTCAGGGGCAGCATAGCCCCATCAAGAGCAGGCGACCTCCCAGCCGTCTGGTCTGAGGAACCACCCACTAACAGTGCCTCCGTCTTATCTGGATTGAGATTCAGTTGTTGGCTCTCATCCAGTTCATTATCGAGACAAGACACTGGTCCAGCACTTCCACCGCCTCACCTGCAGATGTAAAGGAGAAATAGAGCTAAGTGTCATCAGCATACTGCCCACAACGCACTCCAGATAACGCCACCCAGCAGTTTCATGTAGATGTTAAACAACATGGGGGATAGAATTGAGACCTGCGGAACCCCACATTGGAGGTTCCATGGGGCTGAAAAGCATTCTCCAAGCAACACCCTCTGCAATGCAGGAATCTCAACTGAATCATAATATAATGCATATCATGCTTGCAAGGAAACATGCTCAAAAGGACATTTCAGCGCACCAAGAGGGCACTGCTATCCTCCTATGCCCTTAAAGGGGGGGGGGGTAATTTCTCATTTCATTTCACCAAATTACTCTGCAAGCACAGCTTTGGGGTGGTTTCAACACCTGAGTTTCAGCTGTGTTATTGCCTCATCTGATCCATATAGCCAATGGGGCAACAGCAAGGCAGGTTGGCAAGAGCAGACATCACCATCTCTAGAGTGACGCCTGTGTGCCAGCAAGTCGGCTTCAATTTCAGCACTAAACAAAGCACAAAGCATGTAAAATCTCTCACAGGACTATCTCAATGTACCCACCATACGCAACATGACAGGAAGCACCCCATCCGAATTGGTATCGCTAATCCTCCCTTCCAGAGACACAATCCAAGCACACTGATTGGCTATGAGTGACATCATGCCCAGTTTTGTATAGCCTAAAAATTCAAGGGCCTGATTAATTTGCAGAGATAATATATAGCCATAAGTTATGGTGGCAAGAGGCCAAGCTTTTCAGCTATTACTGAACTACGCTTGGATACAGCCAATTGGCTTTTGGCTTCAGTCAGTAACATAATCCTCCTCCTATCTGGGCCAATATCACAGAGCTGGAAAAAAGGTACAGGAAAAAGCAACTAAACCAAAATCTATTGGGATGCATCCCCTTCTCTATGAAGAAAAGTTAAAGCCTTTGGTGCTATTTAATTTAGTCTGGGGGGTGGGGATAAGATCAAGGTTGGCATAAGATGTTTCTACACACACACTCTCTCTCTCCCCCCCCCTTCTTCTTCTTCTTCTTCTTCTTCTTCTTCTTCTATCACTTGTAGCCAAGTAAGATTGTCTTCCATGGACACGTTTTTGGGTTTGGGATGGGTTTTTGGAAGACGCCTGTGCGTGAATTTGTTTTATGCGTGTAGATCAGTGCACATTGACCAACGCACAGTCTTCACAATAAGGCTCTATTCCAATGGGATGAGTATCACGGCAACCGGTAAATTCTTATCTGAAGCCTTCATCTTTCTTCAAAGCATTGTAACATACCGCTTGTTATCTTCCACCTGTTCTGCCATTGAGGACTTCTTGGATCATTCTTTGTCTAGCTCCTCCCCTTTGACCTTACCGCCTTGGGTGACCCTGCTGGTAGTACGAGACTCCCGATGGCTTCGCTCACAAGGGTCATAGGAACATGCAAGCCCACTCACCACAACAAGGTGATGATCCTGTGAGTGAGACACACACACACACACACACACACACACACACACGTGCACACACACACACACACACACTCTATATGAGCTGTGTGGAAAGTAACTTCTCCTTGTCTCATACTACTAGGGAGCACCCAGTAAAGATAATTTGCAGAAGGTGAAAGCAATTCATCTCCTAACACATAGCTTGTGGGATCCATGGTCTTTCCATAAAGGACAACTGACAGATATGGCAGCCAATAGAGCCTCCACATTCAGGGGAAGTATTGATGCTGGGTATCAGATGCTTTCCTGATGTGCATCCTACTATTGTGCAGGGAGGAGAAGGAATCTGGCTGGATTAGGCAACCTTTGGGGCAGGATCCAGCAGAGCAGTCTCTGAAGTACATTGATTGGGAAATTAATATAATCTCGGCTAACTCTTGGTGGTGCAGTGCTTTGCACCAACCAAGAGAGGCACTTCACACTTTGCAAAAAAAAAAGCTATTGCACCAAAGCCCTGCAAGTTTCTTCCAAAGTGCACAGGAGTGGGCGGGAACAAGGCTGAAACGGGTTACACTTTTAGCTGCCACCCCAGCTTGACGGGGCTGCATGGCCTGGGTGCACTTGGAGATGCAAGAATCTGTTCCATGACAACAAAGAAAAAGTAGCTTCGGAGAGACAGTCTGGCAGGAAGAGAAAGCTGCTCTTTGCGAGGCTGCCGGGGAGAGAAGCAAAAAAGGTCATAAATTCCATATGCTGCAAGGAGAAGGTGAAACGAAGAGGCGAGTCACATATTCACTTAAACAACTTGTTTGTCGGCGGGGTGTGGAGAGACAGGATGCACCACAACAGCCCAGACGAAGAGAGCTTCATCTGCGGTAAAGCAATCACACCAGCATGGTATTTCTAAGAAAAGTTTGCATAAGGCGCTGGGAGGGAAAAGGTCCATCTGAGGAAGATTGTGGGAGCACTCTTTGCCTTGGGAACTGAAGCTGCAAAAAGGAGGGCGTTCCAAGGGGAAATTGTTGCTTTTCTCAGAGGAACCCCAAAACATAAGATAAAATACTTCCCAAAATTGCTATCGTTTTTGAGATTGCTGTGGTTCTAACCTGCAACATACACCTCTCCTTAAAGATCTTCAGGAACTCCATAGAATGGTGAGGATTGCAATGTCTTTCCGTATATGCATGATGCAGCCGCATTTGTAATACTATTTGTTCAGATTGATACTCTTTCAGATTGAAAGAATTGTAGAGATGGGGTGGTTTAGCTGTAGCCCTCCAGCTGTTGCTGGACCACGCAGCATGGCCAATGGTTAAAGACAACAAAAGCTGTAGCCCAGCATAATCTGGAGGGCCACAGGAAAGCCACCACTGGAAGTGCCAGGAAAGGAAGACCAAAATGAGCAACAGTTTGGAGCGCCTTCGGGGGACACGATCGAGGTTTATGAAATTATACATAGTATGGAGAAAGTGGGTTGGGAGAAGCTTTTATACCTCTCTTTCTCTCTCCCAACACTTGAAACCCAATGAAACTGATTGGTAGGCGATTCAGGACATACAAAAGGAAGTACAGTGGTACCTTGGGTTACATACGCTTCAGGTTACATACGCTTCAGGTTACACACTCCACTAACCCAGTAATAGTGCTTCAGGTTAAGAACTTTGCTTCAGGATAAGAACAGAAATCGGGCTCCGGCGGCACGGCGGCAGCAGGAGGCCCCATTAGCTAAAGTGGTGCTTCAGGTTAAGAACAGTTTCAGTTTAAGAACGGACCTCCGGAACAAACTAAGTACTTAACCCGACGTACCACTGTACTTCATTACACAAAGTCGAACTCATTTTTGGAATTCACATTGGCTCAGAATGGTACACAATGTAGTGATGACACTGGCTCAGAATGCTTTAAAAGGGGTTCAAGACCCCCTTCCACTGATTTCAATGACATAGGCAATTATTTTCCAAAACCCAGAATCCATGCAATAAAAGAAACCATGTCCAACTCAAGCAAGGGTTACTGCCACGACACATTTGACCTTTGCATCCCCATGAATTTATACCCTTCCTGCCCGCACGTTTACAGGTCAATTCCGCACCTAGAGTCTAAATGTAATTTGAAGGAGCCCTAGGCGATTTTACTTTCTCTTGAAATTTTACAACAGTCCCAAAACACACATAAAACAGAGCACTTGAAAATGTTCAATAGCTGAACCGCTAATAATGTTAGGAGGATGGTTGAAAACAAAAGTTGGCAATGCGGCATTGTGAAAAAGTTAGGGTTGTGCTGTCACCATTCCAACCAAATAACGTACCATCCCATCTGTAGCACAAGATGGCTCGGTACAAACCGTGGTTTGGCACTATGTGAACATGCCTTATGCTTGCATGCTCCCCCTGCTTCTCCTCTTGTGTGTTCCAATTCAATTAAGCAACTTCATCTTTCAGTCATCTAGAAGTGGGATCTTAAAACTGACAAGTTATTTTCGATCACCTGAAGATAAAACCTAACTTTCAGCATTTGCATGCCCTCCAGCCACTATATAGTATTATCCAATTTGGCATTTAGAACACCACTGAAAATTAATCTCCAGGTTTGCTAATATGAAGGCTATCAGCCTTCTCTTTACGTCAGCAATCTGCCTCACCAGAGATCTGTGTGTTCTCAATTGTACTAGAGACAGATCAAAGTAACTGCTAGGTTTTGTATTTTTCAAAATATGTGGGAACAGCCATTGTTCCTTTGTCCCAGCAGCCTCTGCATCCTAAAATCAGTTTACACCATGAGATTACCCTGCCCTGCTGCAATCTTTGGGATTTTTTTTCTTCTGAAGTGCATACTACAGTTTGCCATTATATATAAACTGGAAAGCTATAGATCACCTGCAAATTAGGACTAGTTCATGCTAAAGAGAAGGGGAGTAGGTCTATTGGGAACACTCAAAGGGGAGAGGGAAGTGACTGAGCCTAGAGCACATTCTTCTGATAACATGGGTTTGAATTCTGAAAAAGTAATCTGGATAGCAACCTTTACTTCCTCACAGCTCTTCTCTCAAATCATGCACTTCTATAAATACTATGAACTTGCATAAGGTTTTTATTCAAAAGATGTTGCCCGTAATAATCTTGTCAAATCACTCCTCTCAAAGCAAATATATATATAGTGCACAGGATGTATTCTTTAGATAATTTCCAAAAGAGGACAATAAACGTGGCATATTATGCACGAACATTTGGAAAGTTTTCAAATTAAATTTTTCCTAAATCAATTTTTTACTCAGCTGTTATCAGGCAGCGTTTAAATGCTCAACACTATAGCTGATATTGGGGTTCCTCCCCCCAAATTGAGATGCTGCTGCCATTGTAGCATTAGGAGGGTTGAGATTATTTGAACCTGTGAAATGGTTTATTGAACTGAGCCATTGGGACATTTATAACTTTTATTCTTGTAGGAGGTTGCGATGACCAATATGCTATGATGCTCTTTGTCAGTTGTATAGTTCTGTTGACCTAAAACTGAATAAAACATTTATATATATTTTTTAAAAAAGATGGAGAGAGGTTTTTCACATACATTCTAACCAAGCAGGTTTTTCCCGAGAGCTTGGAAAGGGGAGAAACAAAAGTGTTGTGCCCAACACCCAGCACTGGTTGCTAAAAAAAGCTCCTGTGAATCTATTTTGGTCACACTCTTTGACACACTAACTAGCGTAATGGAGAAGGGTCACACACAAAATTATTATTTACAGGACCAGAAGTTTGGAGAAGTTCCTTGTTCTCCCTTGGTCTTGGTTCTTGAAGCACAGTACTTCCTTTAAATAATTCTGAAAATGCAGTTTCCTCTTAAGTCTGCAATACTTCCTTCCTGTCTAACAAGGTTTTCATTCTGTCAGAAAACAACACCTAGTCTACTTTGGGGAAGGAAGGAAGGAAGGAAGGAAGGAAGGAAGGAAGGAAGGAAGGCAGGCCTCACTGCATCTATGACAACCAGTTCCATGATATATGTTGCTAGAGCCCCCAAACTCTAAACTGATTGTGAAGCCAATAAGAGAACAAATTTGCAACTGCTGATGGAGTTTTTCCTCTGCCTCCTACTATTCAGTTACTCAGTCATCCTCTATACAAAGAGGTCCAAATGCCAACACACTTATTAATTAGCAGATCCAATTAAAATCAGGCATGTGAGTATTTTGATTATCCATAAGGCTACTTGGGAGCATGGATTCTAGAATTTAACATCTTGAGTCTCTTGAACCCAGGAGGGGGGGGGTCAACACCAGTTGGATTGTCCACTCTCCCATCACATGAGACAGACAGACACCTTCTCCTACTGGAAATCTCCCAGTCATCTTTTTGGATAATGCAATATCAAACCTAAAGATGATGAAGTTAACCACCAATCATTGCAAAAGATGGTAAGTCCTCTAAGCTGGTCCTAGGGCTGGATCAAATGACAGCTGAGTCAGGGTAAGATAAAAGCAGTAGGCTGAGTGGGTTTAAGGCATTAAAAGATGCTGCTTCTCTAGAATTCTGGAATTCTTACTGACATTAGCAACAGCTCCCTGAAGGAACTAACAAGCATTAGTCACTTGGTTTAAACCACACAAGCAATGGTCTTAGGATGTTTTCAGCAGTGTTGACATTTTGCCACTGCTTTATACCATGGGATACAGTTCATAAGGTATCCAAATACATTTTTGGGAGTCACAGAAATACATGGATATTATGGTAACACCATATGTTCACAAAGGTTTTTGTTTTTTTTACTACATTTCTTATTTCCAATCCCGGCAAGCAATCAGAAAAGTGAACAATCAAAATTTGAAGCCAACTCCTGTGTACTTGCCTATCATCCTAGAGGTATCATTTGCAAATTAAACGCGTGGGCAGACACACACTCGGCAGCAAAACACAACACTACCAGCACATTACAAGAATGCCTGAACAGCTACCAATAGTAAATAGATGACATCACTGAACACTGGAGGATAGCTTGCCAATGCACTGCTGCAAGCTAAATATAATTATATGAAATCCCCTCCCCAAACTAATCCGCAGTTTTTTGTTGAAATCCTTTCAACTCATTTAGGACAAATTCACTGTCCACACTGTTGTATATCCGCATCTGATAAGTGGAATGAAACACAACACTTTAAAGGTAGGCAGTAAACTTGGCTCACAATAGTGCTATTCCAGAATTATGAGAGTTCACAAGAATATGTTCCTTATATGTCAGTGCAGACCAGTACCTGCAACTAATCTAAGTCACCTGAAACCACACTGAGAATGGAAAAGGTTAAATCCAGATCTGGAGAGATGGCAGGACAGGGCCTGCAAGGACCAATGCTTGGGCCTCCATCACACCGAAAATGCGATAACGGGCAAAGACCTTCATTTGAGCAGCATGTGAAATCAAGTGCCACTTGGCTAAGGCCTCAGCAATTGCCTAATTATCACTTCAAAAAAAGAGCTTGCAGCAGCAGATCAGGATTGCTGCACCACCTGTCATTAGCACCAACTATTGCTCATTAAACCCAAATTTCTTAACTTAGCCGAGCCATGCAATTTTTTTTCTTCTGCAAAAATTTTCAGTAGATACCTGCAACATGCCCCCCCCAAAGCCCACCATTTTCTCCTCTGATGTTTAAAGGTAAAGGTAAAGGGACCCCTGACCATTAGGTCCAGTCGTGGCCGACTCTGGGATTGCGGCGCTCATCTCGCTTTACTGGCCGAGGGAGCCGGCATACAGTTTCCGGGTCATGCGGCCAGCATGACTAAGCCGCTTCTGGCAAACCAGAGCAGCGCACGGAAATGCCGTTTACCTTCCCACCAGAGTGGTACCTATTTATCTACTTGCACTTTGATGTGTTTTCGAACTGCTAGGGGGGCAGGAGCCGGGACCAAGCAACGGGAGCTCACCCCGTCGTGGGGATTCGAATTGCCGACCTTCTGATCGGCAAGCCCTAGGCTCTGTGGTTTAACCCACAGCGCCACCCACGTCCCTCCCCTGATGTTTAGGAGCACACAATCAAGACACTGCACTAGAGTTTAGAAGAAATCCCAGACCCAAGGGAGGCTGAACCAAAAATGAGTCAGCTCTTTCTTCCTTGCCACCTTCATGTCTGGAACTCCCACAACACCTTCTTGTTGGCACCCCCATCTCTCTCTCTCATGGAAGGCACCCTCACTCACAATCCTCCTAGTTCTCCCCTTGGTTCTCATCACCTCCTGAAACTAAGCCCAAGGACATGGAATTGAAAGGAGGTTCTTCATCTGTTTGGTGTCGCATCTTTCTTTCTAGCCTTCCATGCATTCAGGTTTAAATTGTAAGCTCCTAAGGGCAGGGATCTGTCTTTTTTTTTACTCTGTAACACAAACAAGGATGCTGCTGCGTTTTTATATATAAGAAACTGCCATGGACTCAGGTTTTATGTGGAAGCCACAAGCCTAGAGCAATTGTTGCAAATATGGGCTAAAAAACTGCCTTGTAGGAAAACCTTGTAACGAAAGTTTGCATGGAGAAGATCCCAGTTCCAATCAATGGCACCTCCAGACAGGTCTGGAAAGATTCCTGTATGAAACCTTAAGAGAGTTGTGTAAGACAATGCTGAGCAAGAGAGACCAGTGGTCTCATTTGGGATCGTGCAGCTTCTTACATAGCAAGGTTTACCTAAGCCCAAGGAGATATGTTTCTGTGTACTGCAAACAAAAAATATCCGTTCTGATACTCCTCTATTTCTGACCATCTGTGCACTAAACCAGGAGATTTTATGTTATTGTTTACTGTATTTTGACCCCACCATTTCTGCTAGTAGCTCAGGGCAGCAGACACAGATCCCCACCTGAGGTTCCCCAATGAGCTTCATGGGCTTTAAAGGGAGATGAAAATAAAGATAGGAACTAACAATAAGGTCAAGTGCAGAATAAGTAAGAAGCAGAAAGAAAAGGACAAAGCAGAAGGAAGCATACAGCCTAAAGATAGAGCAACAGCAATCCTCAAGTTAAACAGATTGGGGCCCGATCGGTGTACTCGCGTCCATGCAAGAAAAGCAGTACAGCACATGCAAAATAGTAAGTGTATGGAGTGATCTTCTGGTGCTGCTAATTCGGTAGCTCTGTAGCAGAGCTAAGGAAGCAATGTCTCTGTTCCAGCCTTCAAGAAGAACTCTTGGCTTCCCCAAATCAACCCAGAAGCAACTAAAGCTCAGAGATTTTCAAGGGGGAAGCAGACATGTACCGAGAACACACATGCACAGTGAAAAGGAGAAGTTGTGCTTACGAGGATACACTTTCCTGGTTCCAGACTCCAGACAGAGTTCTCTGTGTTGATCTTGTGAGTGAGGGTGCCTTCCATGAGCACACGCGGCCCACTTCCCTCCACCACAGCCACGCAAATTGAACTACTACCGATGTTCACAGAAACCTGGAGGGAGGAAAAACAATAGATAAGAAAATTAGAAAGGTAATTTCACCCTTTGTTGCTCCTTCCAGATGACCTGAATGGAATTACAATGCGGGACAAACAGTGAGGTTTACAGTAAAAGGTAAAAGTACCCCTGACCGTTAGGTCCAGTTGCGGACGACTCTGGGGTTGCAGCGCTCATCTCGCTCTATAGGTCGAGGGAGCCGGCGTTTGTCCACAGACAGCTTCCGGGTCATGTGGCCAGCAGGACTAAGCCGCTTCTGGCGAACCAGAGCAGCACACAGAAACGCCGTTTACTTTCCCGCCAGAGCGGTACCTATTTATCTACTTGCACTTTGACGTGCTTTTGAACTGCTAGGTGGGCAGGAGCTGGGACCGAGCAACAGGAGCTCACCCCTGTTCGAATCGAGGGGATTCGAATGCTGACCTTCTGATCAGCAAGCCCTAGGCTCTGTGGGTTAGACCACAGTGCCACCCACGTCCCAGAGGTTTACAGTGAGTAACTTAAAATATCTCTTATCGTTTGTTATCTTGCCTTTCGTTTTTACTATAAAGGGCCCAGGGCCACTTAAAAAGACAAAACACAACACAGGTTTTGTTTTAAAAAGAACAATGATGGCATAGTGAGAGACTAGGACTAAGAAGACCCTCTCAGATAAGGAAAGCTATAATTAAGCTGTCATTTCCACCATTATTCCAAGGTATAGAGGCTTACTAAAGTAACCCTGATCATTCTAAGGGATCGAGACAAAAATAATTTCTATACATTAAAAGAACTCTTTAACATATCCTAGTGGAATTCCTTCAGTTAACAACAAACAAAACAGAGTGTAAATTATGGGGGAAAGCCTGCAAAGCTTTCTTTCACTCCTATAGACATCGGGTCCAGAGGTTCTATGATCAGTACCATGATTGTGTACAATTGTCATGATGAACAGTGGTGACTGTCATATGGAAAATCCAGCAAGATATGTGGGGCAGGTGACTTGCCGCTTGTCAAGGGAGGCAAGGGCAATAAAGTACTGCTATATATTCGGTCTTCCTAGTCCTATATTTGGGAACATGGTGATGTGTGGTGAGGAAAGAAACTGACTCTCATATATGGTCTTCATATTGAAAACTAAAAAACCCTACCCACTCCCCTAAAAATCAAAGTCCTTAAAAGCATGAGAGTTTGCAATAGATATGCTTGCATGTTTTTGAAGACTTTATTCAGAGTTTGGATCTCACTTGAAATGTTCATGTGCTATCATTGTTTAGGTAACTTTTAGTGACTCATCTTCTCAGAGTAAGAAGTAAACAGAGATGGAGACTGCTTCAGTAAGTAACTGTGTCGCAACTGCATTTGAAAGATGGAAAGAACTAAAAATAAAATGGGACACTTTTGAGAGAAAATTGTCTAGAGCAGACTATCGAGTCTTAGAAGAGATGAATACCTTGTGCAGCAAGCCAGGAATGGAAAAGTAGGTTACTAATCCAGAACTTAGAAGAAATATGTATACTAAAAAGGGTTGTGTGTGCCTGCAAAGGAATGTCAGAAGGAGCTGCTTATCTTGCAACAATTTAGTCTATTTTTAGAAAATGTAGTATTAAAAGAAGCACTAACAAAAAACCAAAACATAAGTCATGAGGATAATCTTAGAAGAAAGCCCTGGGGAAATGGGAGGAGGAAAAGATGATGAAAGGAAAATGAGCTATAGGGCAGAATTTATCATTATACTGTAATGTGCTTTGCTTTTGGGACCTGATTTTTGCTTTATTGGCACTGTCATGAGCATAGTTCCTTCCAGAAAGACAGTTGAAAATATGTGAGGACCATTACTTATGCAGAATGAAGCAGCAGCAATGAAGCCCCACTCTGACCACAGGAAGTTCTGTTTATCAGAACCCCAACTTATGTTTAGCAGAACCCCAACTTTACCTTCCAGTGACCACAGTTCTTCTCCTGACCTAGTAAGGACTAAACCTTTTGTAAATGCATAGAATATGCGCAACCCTGCAACTGTATTGGACCAAATAACATAGCCTTTTCATCAGATTGGCTGGTCACAAAGAATTTTGATCACTGGACTGGACAGACTGCACAGCTTGCTTGTATGCTGTGCATGACACTGTTGTTGCAGGCCAGGTTTTCACAATCAAAATAAAGTTCCTTGCTTCATTTATCAACAAACAGCAATAGTGGACTTATAAAAGTGTTATAAACAGGACACACTGCTATTATGCTATGATTTACACTTTTTCGTGCACTACTGAGACTATGTATACTATGAAAATGAGGAGCCCAGGGTTCCAACAAATTAACCTTGACAGTGAAAAGGATTAAAAAAGGGTGCAGATTTGACACACACAGAGCTCAATAGCTGTAACAGCATTTCTTCAGCTGGGCAATTAAGTGCTGAGCAGGCACACAGGGGGAAGGAGAACGCAGTTATAGTCCTTTCTAGCCCCCTCACAAATGAATGCCATTCACAATGCACATCTGGAGGAGGGAAGTAAACCCTATTGTGTTTCTTAAAAGCAGAACAAAGATTAAAACTTGAGATTTTGGTTCAGCTATAGTTATCACTCCAGTTGTAACCCACAAGTACGGCACATTTGAAGATGTGCTGTAGCTGTGCAGGAGGCAGTGCATTTTCAAAATGTAGAATCAGATGTTGACGCTTCAGTTAAGAGAATGTCACAGGCCTTAGAGAGCTCAGAAATTAAACCCAACACTGACTTGGCTTTCAACCTCAATTGCTTCTCGCAGAAATGTACCCACAAACGCCCACTGAAAGCATAGAAACAAGTCAACAAAATACTCTCCCTAAAATGAGAAGTGTGTGTGTGTGTTGTAAGCAAGAGAACTATTTTCTTCTACTTTCAAGCTTTCAGTGAACAAATCAGAAACTGAGATGACAGGATAGGGTTAAAATAACAAAGGAAACCCCATTCCCTGTTCTTTTTGTTCTGTTGCACTTTATATAAGGTAAACATAGCATTAAAAACACCAAATCAAAGGGCCAACAATGATTGAAATAAAAGCATGTTCAATCAATTTAGGTTTGTATATTAATAAAAAGAACAGTGCTAAGCTAGTTCTGTTTTCTGATTACAAAGATTAGCCTTCCTTCAGTGAAACTGGGTTGCTGTATGGCAGATGGATTCATATTCAGGAACACAAAATAAAATGAGATTGAAAATAACATGAAGTGACTACATCAGTTATCAAACTGTGGCTTTCAGGGACAGTAAGCGTACTCACTGCTCATGCTAGGCTGCTCATTAAAATAAAATAAAAAAGGACTGAGGGTGAAAAATAGAACCACAAGCTCTCTATGATTTATTGCTGCCCCCTTTTCTCCAAGCTAACTGAACCCTCGCCGTTCCTGCCTAGGTCCCTCTGGGCTCTTTAAAGAAAATCATTCTTCATATAATGCATAAGTAATTTATGGAGTTTTCTGCCACAAAATATGACCGTGGTCAACGGCTTGCATTGCTTTAAATGCAAATTTATAGCGGACAGGCCCTATCAAGAGCTATTGGCAAGGACAGCTTAATAAAGCCTATATATTCAGAGGCAGTCTGACACCAGATGAGGGACAAACAGCGGAGTGTGTAAGCATCCAGCTGGCCATTGTGAGAAACGTTATCCTGGTGTAGATCAATCTAACCCCGGAGGGCTCCTCCCTATGTTTTTCAGTGAATAATAAGATGTCTTGGTTCACACACAATGCTAAGCCACAGTTTAGTGTTATATGCATGGGTACTGGGTTCTTGCACTCCCCCTTCTGTTATCCTCCACCCGCTGAACTGCAAGGAGATTGGAAACTTTTGCTTCTGCTTTCAGCTAATTTATTCATTAGGTCCTGAGAACTGTGGTTTGTGATAAATATGGTTTAGGGAACTAGCCAGGATCATTAACTACAGTGTGAT
Source organism: Podarcis pityusensis (assembly GCF_964106645.2). Lineage (NCBI taxonomy): Eukaryota > Metazoa > Chordata > Lepidosauria > Squamata > Lacertidae > Podarcis > Podarcis pityusensis. Next base: position 35,360,296 of record NC_138040.1, read on the forward strand.
GTATGGTTTTGCTTCCCTAAACCATAGTTAACGCTAATCACAGTTTGTCCAGGTTTGGATATAAATGAGCAACCATAGGCAGTGAAAAGCAGAAATAAAATTTTCAATTCCCTCCTTGCGGCAACTCCAAAGGAGTGGGGAAGGAAGGGAACACAAGACTGATGCTTGCTATTGCTCGTGCACATACAACTGAATCATGGTTTAGTGTACCATGTGAACACGCCCAATGTGTTTGTATTTAATGTCATGCAAGAACAGGAGGTTGGGAGAGAAGAAAGAATACTGCAGATCGATCCCACGCAAGGATTTAAACAGAGGAAAATGCAAATAAACTAGCCATGAGCATGGCAAGTTCACAGCAGGAAGGGAAGTTTGTGCTTTATTGCACCCCCTGCCACGCTTCAACATCTAGGCCGACATTCTGAAATTTTGCTTTGTCGTAAGGATGATAAATAAATTGCATTTTGGGCATGCATATCTGTGGTATGATAAGGTCAAATCACATAAAGCATTCAAGAATCATATTGTCAGGAAAGCATTGTTTAATGTATGGATAAGATACAAGGATTTATTGGAAAATAAAACCCCAAGGTGGCTGTCACCGATGGAAGCGAAAGCTCTGAAAAGGCTCAATATGGAGGCCAAATGGCCAAAATATTGGGAAATTTTGGAACAAGATGGAGATAGACTGAAATTACAGAGTTTTGAAAAATTAAAAAATAAAGTGCGAGACTGGCTTCATTATTATCAGATAATGGAGGCATATAATTTGGACAAGAAAATTGGCTTCCAGGTGGAAAAATCAAAATTGGAAACAGAACTGTTAGAACCCAAAACTAAGAATTTGTCAAGAATGTATAACTTGCTGTTGAAATGGAATACTCAGGATGAAACGGTGAAATCTGCTATGATTAAATGGGCACAAGATGTTGGACATAACATAATGATGGCTGACTGGGAACAGTTATGGACCACAGGTATGAAGTTTACGGCATGCAATGCCTTAAGAGAGAATATTATGAAAATGATATACAGGTGGTACATGACCCCAGTCAAGCTTGCAAAAATCTATCATTTGCCCGATAATAAATGTTGGAAATGTAAAGAAACTGAAGGTACATTCTTTCACCTTTGGTGGACGTGCCCAAGGATTAAGGCTTTCTGGGAGATGATCTATAATGAATTGAAAAAGGTATTTAAATATACCTTCTTGAAGAAACCAGAGGCCTTTCTCCTGGGCATAGTCGGCCAATTGATGCCAAAGAAGGATAGAACTTTTTTTATGTATGCAACAACAGCAGCAAGAATACTCATCGCGAAGTATTGGAAGACACAAGACCTACCCACTCTGGAAGAATGGCAGATGAAGGTGATGGACTATATGGAACTGGCGGAAATGACTGGCAGAATCCGAGACCAGGGAGAAGAGTCGGTGGAAGAAGATTGGAAGAAATTTAAAGACTATCTACAGAAATATTGTAAAATTAATGAATGTTAGAATGATGTTGGATAGAAATTAAGTGGTTTTCAGCTGTAATACTATAAGGGAATATGAAAAATGGATTATTAATAGGTAAAAATTTAACGTTACAATATTTTAAGATTAAAGACTAGGATAAACAAAGAGGGTAAGGATTTGCTGAACCAACAAACCGAACTGGAATACAAAAAAGGGAGGCGTGAGGAGGTCCGGGAAACAAGTAAATGAAAAATAAGTAATGGAAAGATTGAGTTGTTTTTAACCATTTTTATTTTGTATTTTCTTCTTTTTTATTTTTATTTTGTAATATTTTGAAAATCTTAATAAATATCTTATAAAAAAAAAATATTGCATTTTGAGCTTCCTCAACGAGCTGCCCAGTTACTGTTAAGTGTGCTATCAACTCTTACCCCTAGGTCTGTACTGTCAGTGTCAATTAATGCTCCTGCAACAACAGGGCTATTCTGACATGACAAAGAGCTGTGTAGGTTGAAGCTGATGTACAAAACTAAGTGTGCTCAATTCAGCTGCCCTGAATAAACCGAGGGGAAGAAAAACAAGCCTTTTTTCCAGATGGAAAAACACACGCACACACAAAATATCACTCCTCCCCTCCCTTCTTTTAACAGCTTCTCTGATAGCAGGAAGTGAAAATAAGCCCTCACTCTAACCACTTCAGTCAGTAAGTCCGTCTGTGTACCTCCCCCTCAATAATGGGGCTGCAGTAGAGATATGCCTCTCTCAGACTGACAAAATAAATTACATCATTCTTCTGTCCAGGGGAAAAAATATTGTGTGTGTGTGCGTGCCTGTGTGCTGAGGCTGAGGCAGAGAGAGAGAGAGAGAGAGGGAGGGAGAGAGAGAATGAGAATTAAAAGGGTGCGGAATTTCCACCGTCACCACCTGGGAGCCCTTAATGTTACAAACTACTAAATGAACAGGGAGGAAAGATGAACCTGTGAAGGAAAGTTAGTTTTCTTTTCTGCAACCATCAGGCTTAACATAAACACCTTGGGCTTCTCCACAGCAAGGTGATCACATGAGGTTTAGTGATGCTGGCCTGCCTTCCAAGGAGAAAGTTGGATAGCGAAGCATGCTTAGACCAAGGAAACCACATGGAGAAAAAATATATGCCTGCATTTGCTACGTGCTACAGCAGCAGATACTGTCTCTATCTGCATGCACCCTGCAAACAGTCTTTGCTTGCAGAAGCAGAAGATTCTCCAGCAAGCAACAATTAAAAATACTTCACACTCCACAAGGCATGAGTCCCAGGGAACACAGCAGAAAAGGAATCCTGGAAAATAACATCCCCCAGGAAAAACCATCTCAACATCAATGAGGCTGTTTACACAATAATGGTTTGATATCTTAGATCAACAACACTGAGGTGATAATCATGTAAAAGGTACACTTTGCTGATCAAGTTGGGCTCTTGCACTGTGGTTTTATAGAGAAATGACAGCCAGCCAGCGGAGATGATAATCCTACGGTCATTTTTCCTTAGATAAAAGAAGCAAATTAGGACCTGGCCACAGTGCAGTGACTTTCAATTCACTTTACACATTCAAGGAGGGATGAATCTGTGTCAACAAGCCAGAAACAAAAGGGGGGGGGAACCTTGGGTAGTTGTCCCAAGGCATTTCAAATGTAATATTTATGGGTGCAAAAATTGCAGGTGGTCATGAAGGTGGTCTCCCTGATTCAATTTTAAGACTACTGCAAACTAAAGACTAGGGCTTTCCCATTCTGTCCAGCAACATCCACACACTATTGCCAATGCTAGCTGGCAGTCGCGCTCTCCTGGGTGTCAGGCAAAAGGAGGTCTTTCCCATCGCCTGCTCCCAGATTCTGCTAACTGGTGATGCCAGCGGTTGCCATTTGTTCTACCACTGAGGAATGGACCCTTCTTTTCTTTTGGATCTCTAAATTTGTTTAGGTACAGGTCTATTTTGCATAACTGTGCAGAGAATTTTTTGCGGAGGGGAGAGCAAAAACTGTGCGAAATGTTCTGCTGATAGATCAGAAGCAGAGCTCTGAAGTGTTTGGTTAAGTATGGAGAAGAACATGCAGAACAAGGAGCGCCCTGCTAACAGCTGTTTTCTACAGGCCTCTCAGCTACATGCCTGCATTCTGCTGCAGTCGAAAGGCAATTTGGTGTGGCCCTCTGGTGGACAGATAGAGACAACTACAGCATAAAGTACGCTTGTACTGACCCCGACCAGCATCTCTGTCCCATGCAGGCAAGATATTGGGAGAGATTCTCACCCACAGTGGACCACCCAACAACCCAGTTCCTCATTCGTATTACCTGCTTGCCTTTCAGAATGTGCTTGGGCACTGGGACTTTAATCTCCAGATCACTGTAGTCTTGGGACCAGGCGTAATTCTCCCGCACTGCTCCATTGTAACTGTCAGGATTTGCCTGGAACTGCTCCTGTTTCCTGGGAGAAGAGAGTAAGAAGCTGGCTATTAAAATGGATGAACGGAAGAAAAGTCAAAGACCAAAGAAAAGCAAACAAACAAAAACAGGGACAAGCTGCAAGCGAAAGCCTAAAATGGTGCTAAGGTCTACTCTTATGCACCCAAGGAAAGCTCCAGGAGCCTCAGTGGACAAGTCCACATGCCTTTATATCAACCCTAGGATATCCTTTTCACTCCGATATGGCATGGGTAGTGCTGTGGTCTCTTGGGCTTGCTGGTCGCAAGGTCGACAGTTCGAATCCACGTGATGGGGTGAGTAGATATATAGATACCGCTGTGGTGGGAAGGTAAACAGCATTTCTGTGCGCTCTGGCACTAATCACAGTGTCCCATTGCGTCAGAATTGGTTTAGTCATGTTGGCCACATGACCTGGAAGTGCTATCTGCAGACAAACATCAGCTCCATTGGCCTGAAAGCAGAGATGATCGCCGCACCTCATAGTTGAATCTGACTGGACTTAACCGTCCTGGGATCCTTTACCTTTTGCCTTTACCTCTATTAGATAACAGGGAAAACAGCATGAAAAAACTTTCCCTCTCCCGGCCCCCAGCCCCTCCCCCAATATTTACCTTGCATTTTCCATCATGCTAATCCATAAGGATGACAAATCTGCTAGGTTAAACTGAGGAGTGCCAGCTGTTGTGCCACTAATAACATTTGTATTAAAATGGCCCGAGTGGCTTCTCCAGAGAGCTAAGACTAGCAAGTCACCCTTTAGTTGCCTCCAGTGCCAGAAAGTAAAGCATTGCCAATGTTGTGGGGGGCTGCGGTGGGGGGGGGGAGAATTTGCATTTCACATCATGGGACTCAATCACACTAAATGCCCCCCTCCCCACTCAATTCTGTCTAGCTTTGGGTAGCCTCCAGACAAAAGAAAAAGGTTAAAAATAGACTAAGCAAAAGGACAGCTGCGGTCAGTCATGGTAATGTGGAAAAACAACAAGAGGCAAATGCTTAAAAACAGGGACAGGACAATGGAGGACAGTGAACTCTGGGGGGGGGGCAGGAAATAGGCAGGCAGCACTAACTTTACACAATTTATTACTTTTTTATGACAACTGGATTTACTTCTACTATTTGAGTTTGCTGAACAGGGTGACACATGAGCCATTGCGACAGAAGATTGGAATGGCATGGCCGGCACTCAGTGCTGCCCTTTCCAAGTCACTGGAAAGTAGGTGCACACACTCCTTGGCCTGGTATCACGCAGTTCCAGGATATAGAAGCAATCTCAGTTTTCACAGAACAAGCCTCTCTTCTCGCCCTGCCCCACCTCCCAAAGCGCTCCCACAGGTCAAAACAAAGGTATACCTAAGGAACATCTCCATAACACTAAACAGGTTCACACAGTCCATTCTTAAAGCATGGAAGGAAAAACAGGCAAACTGTCCCCACAACCCCATCCCCATTAACCCCCCCTCAACAGTTTCACCCCCCACTATTCCATCACACAGCACAAAACTTGGCAAGCCAAAGGCCTATACTGCCTACCAGACTTCTACAAAAATAACAAACTCTTGTCGACACAAGAAATACAAGATAAACTAGGGGACTATAAATATAAATCGGGGAGCTTGAAACTCGAAGTATTTAAGAACGAAGAAGCTCACGAGCACCAATCAATCCTCTAACTTTAGAAGAACAAACATTAAAAAGTTTGCAGCAGGCCAGGGAAATGTTTGGGCATTGCTTGCCCTTAAAATGATATGACTGAACAGCAGGGTAGTCAAGTTGCAGGAAACATCAAATTCTGGATGGTAGAAACTCAAACAGATGGTAAAACCTCCAAAAGAGTCAAACTGGGTGACTAGGCAACAGAACGGCAGCTGGAAGTACAGCACCCTAATTTTACCTTTCTACTGACAATGTATAATTGGCTCTGAATATCCAGGAACGTTCTTTGTCATAGTGGAAAGTTCGCTAAAAATGTCAACTCACTGTGCTGCACCAGTGAAAAGGGCAGAATCAGTGTAAGGAATTATTAGGAAAGGAGCAGAAATAACATCATGCACCTTGCCATTGCAGTGCAGGCCTAGCTAGAATACTGTGTACAATTCTGGTTATTCCCATCTCAAAATAGACATTTCAGCTTGAAAAGGGCAGCTAAAATGATCAGAATTAAATCATCTTCCCTAAAGATTTTGGGGCCCTGTAGTTTAGGAGAGACGATTAAGTGGTGGGCTGGGAGGAGAAGAGAGGCCTCTCAGATCCTGAATTGCTGAGTCAATTTATATGCTCAGACAATAGGTAAAGGTAAAGGGACCCCTGACCATTAGGTCCAGTCGTGGCCGACTCTGGGGTTGCGGCGCTCATCTCGCTTTATTGGCCGAGGGAGCCGGCGTACAGCTTCCGGGTCATGTGGCCAGCATGACAAATCCACTTCTGGTGAACCAGAGCAGCGCACAGAAACGCCATTTACCTTCCCGCCAGAGCGGTACCTATTTATCTACTTGCACTTTGACGTGCTTTTGAACTGCTAGGTTGGCAGGAGCAGGGACCGAGCAACGGGAGCTCACCCAGTCACGGGGATTCGAACTGCCGACCTTCTGGTTGGCAAGGCCTAGGCTGTGGTTTAACCCACAGCACCACCCGCGTCCCTTACTCAGACAATAGCAATGACCAAATTTTCATTGGCGCTCCATTTGCTTTGGTTACTTGGATCGGATTCACACTTTCCATGATAGGGCTAACATAGTTTTCAAATTATACTTTTTCATTGCACTGTATTTATATGCTGCCTATTTACCCCAAGAAAAGCCCCCAAGGCAGCTTACAAAGAAATGTACTTGCAAACAGTTCAGGTAGGTAGCCGTGTTGGTCTGACACAGTAGAAATATATTTTAAAAAATTAAAAATTGTCCAGTAGCACCTTAGAAACCAACTAAGTTTGTTCTTGGTATGAGCTTTCGTGTGCATGTACACTTCTTCAGATTGCAAACAATATAGATGATACAGATTCAAAACAAAACCTTAACATTTCAAAAGCCAAATGCGTTCTTGTTCCTTCCAAAAAGATGAAGAGCATCCCCCCAGAAAAATGTTGAGCGAGCAAGAGGGAAAATGTAAGTAGCACTTTCTCTTTATAAGGGTCCCAGGCAGGGCAGTGGGGCAAGGCAGGTTGGGGAAGCTTGTCCTTTGTGGTTCCAGCAGTTTCTCCCTTGTAGCAATAGGCTACAACAGGGGCACCCATCTAATGTCACCATGACATCAGTAACCCAATAGGGCTTGCTGTAAGAACCAATCAGTGCTATCAGGAAAACTTGTTTGGAGCAGGGATCCACTCGCACCTATCGGGGCTTGCTGTCACCGATGATCAGTGCCAACAGCAAGCCTCACTTGCCAAATAACAACTGGGAGCGCGTTTTAGGACTCCCAATTGTTCCTTCGGCAGCCAAGTCTTTGCCTTCTCCCAAGGAAAGCTAATAGAAACCCTAGTTTTCCACCCTCAGCGTCCACTAATAATAATAATAATAATAATAATAATAATAATAATTTTTATTTATACCCCGCCCTCCCCAGCCAAGGCCGGGCTCAGGGTGGCTAACAAGCAATAATAAAAACAAGTTGGAATGAATACAGCTTAAAAACAAAATTAAAATACAACATTAAAATATTGAAACATTAAAATATTAAAATGTAGCCTCATCTCAGGAGGAGAAAGGAAAAGAAAAAAAGAAAGAGGGGGAGGGAATCAAATTGGTTCCAAGCCAAAGGCAAGGCGGAACAACTCTGTCTAACAGGCCCTGCGGAAAGAAATCAGATCCTGCAGGCCCTGGTCTCGTGAGGCAGAGCGTTCCACCAGACCGGAGCCAGAGTTGAAAAGGCCCTGGCTCTGGTTGAAGCTAATCTAACTTCCTTAGGGCCCGGGACCACTAGGGTGTTGCTGTTTATGGACCTTGAGGCTCTCCGTGGGGCATACCGGGAGAGGCGGTCCCGTAGGTACGAGGGTCCTAGGCCGTGAAGGGCTTTAAAGGTCAAAAGCAGCACCTTAAATCTGACCCTGTACTCTACTGGGAGCCAGTGCAGCTGGAAAAGCACTGGGTGAATATGCTCCCATGGCAGAGACCCCATGGACCGTAAGACTTACTATTATAGTGATACATAAATCCGCTTTGATAAGGCATTCACAAAATGCAAGGATTACCAAAACAGGCCACCAAATTGACCTCTAATCGACAATCCACATGCATCAATCCCTCTAACAGGCGACTTAAGTGGCTTGTGCTGATCACTAGGGATGAAAAATGGGTGCATCCCGTTAAGAAACTGAAGGTGACTGCACAATTATGTTACTGCGGAACCCGGGGCAGAGTGCGGATGCAAGCTCTTACTCTTACTTTGCAACAGTAAAATCCAGTCTGATAGATTCGCCCAGCACACTGCTCAGCTCAGAAGAAGTACATCAAGATTGCCCTGCCTGGCATCCAGGCTAAGGGATGAGGCCCGACTCGTGTGGTGCAATTTCAGCTTAGAAAGAAAGAAAGAAGTGGGAGAATTGGGGGGGAAAGTCTGCTGGTGGCTGGCAACATTTTGTTTTAATTTTAAAATGGGTTCTGAAATGGAGCAAGGATAAGGAGGGTGCTGGAACAGACTTTGCAAAAGTTCCCTCATTGGAGCTCCATTTCCATGGAGACAGTTGTTATGGCAGCAGAGAACAAACCTGGCTGATTCCAGCTTCCTAAAATGCCTAGAGACTACAGGAGCCAAAAGGGCTGGAGGACAAATAGAACAGAGAAGCAGGGGGAAGCTATCAGATTTACAATACTCCCTCTCTCTCTTTCCTGGTAAGTGTAATGGATTTCAGGAGGATAAACGGACTAATACTCTTTAAAGCCTGGATGACTTTGAGAAGCTTCAGTTAGTGTTGAACACAACAGTCTGCCTCCTGACAAATCAGGAGCACATGGCACCCACATCAGGTCTTCACCATCTGCCAGTCCTGCCTTTCTGTTGATTTTCAGACATGTATCTAGTTGCTAGTTCTGACCTATAAAACCCCACAGAGGGCACTAAAATATTATTTCCTTAAGCACAGGGGACAAGATATGCATGTGTGGTCCCTCTGAAATTAGAATTCAGAGTTATTTAGTCTCATTGGCTTATTCGTCATTATATCTAGGATTTTTCACCATGTTCAAAGGCTTGGATTAGAATGATTTCAAGTTTCTGCAGGAAGCAAGGAGAAAGAAGATATTAGCATTGTTTGCACCAAGAAGCTGATGGATTCTGTTAATTTCCAGAGGCTATTCTTCCAAAGGCCTAGACTCTCTCTCTAAAGTAGGAAAACGGCTTGGTCAACTGACATGTTCACCCTGACATGTCTTAGCTCAAGTTTTACTGAAGGATTATGGGAGATGAAGCAGTGAGGTCTGCAAAGGCAAGAGTGGTGGAAGACCAGTCTCAAATTCAACCAACTGTAGTTGACAGCTAGGGCTGCCTGCTTTATTCGGTTTAGTTGGCAATCAACTAAATCAGCTGATGAATTGATGAGGGTGAAATGTAGCCACAGTATGGCTGATTATCAAGTGTGTAAAGACACATTTATTTTTTAGGGTTCTTGTATGATTACTTTAACCACAGTATTAAAGATCACCATGTCTTTTGGTTATTAAACTGTCAACTTTGCTTACGTTTTCTTTAGTATATCTAAAAGCAATATGTACTGAGGTTTTGATGGCATGCACATTTCCTGAAAATGCAACGCGTTAAAAAGGCTCATGATCAACACACACACACACACACACACACACACACTTGGCAGTCCTACTTAGAGCCTATGTAAAGACATATTTCCTGCAGTGAGGGCAGTACAACTGTGCACCCTAGCAAAGAAAAAATGCTTGCATGTGCTCCAGCTTAAGATTCCACTTTGATTTTATGTCCCATGACTGAAACATCTGGGCCCTCAGCTAAGTGCTGTTGCATGAATCACTTTCAGCTACAGTAACCTGTAGACAAGATGCTTAGAGAACTGTGTGGCCTGTTATTTGTTCCCTTTATAACTACATGCTAGGACCCCTTTTAAGGAAGGATATATTATCCTCCGTATAGTTAAAGCTATGGTCTGTATAGTTAAAGCTATGGTTTTCCCAGTAGTGAAGTGAGAAGCTATGGTTTTCCCAGTATGGAAGTGAGAGCTGGACCATAAAGAAGGCTGATCGCCGAAGAATTGATGCTTTTGAATTATGGTGCTGGAGGAGACTCTTGAGAGTCCCATGGACTGCAAGAAGATCAAACGTATCCATTCTTAAGGAAATCAGCCCTGAGTGCTCACTGGAAGGACAGATCCTGAAGCTGAGGCTCCAATACTTTGGCCACCTCATGAGAAGAGAAGACTCCCTGGAAAAGACCCTGATGTTGGGAAAGATTGAGGGCACAAGAAGAAGGGGACAACAGAACGAGATGGTTGAACAGTGTTCTCAAAGCTACAAACATGAGTTTGACCAAGCTGCGGGAGGCAGTGGAAGACAGGAGTGCCTGGCGTGCTCTGGTCCATGGGGTCACGAAGAGTCGGATACGACTAAACAACAACAACATATTATCCTCCTTTAAACGGGACAGTAGTAAGAGGAAACCTTCTGAGACTTTAGATCAGGCTTCCTCAACCTCAGCCCTCCAGATGTTTTTGGTCTACAACTTCCATGATCCCTAGCTAGCAGGACCAGTGGTCAGGGATGCTGGGAATTGTAGTCTCAAAACATCTGGAGGGCCGAGGATGAGGAAGCCCGCTTTAGATATTACCAGCTGTTACCCAGTGTTATCCTCCTTCCTTTATGCTAGCAAAGAGGTGGGCAGTGGCTGTGTAACTCTGGGCATGTCTAGACTCAAGGTTTCTTTACGCATTCCAGTCTAGTTTCTAACCAAGTTTCAGGACTGAAATTGCTTTGGCAGATTAAGTGCTTCAGAAGTCAGGAGAAAAGTTGTGAAGCTCACTGGGTCATCTTGGGCCAGTCACCTTCTCTCAGCCTAACCTACCTCACAGGGTTGCTGTGAGGATTAATCGAGGAGGGGGAGAACCATGTACACCTCCTTCAGCTCCTTGAGAAAAAGGTGGGATATAAATGCAATAAATAAATAGAGCAGCTCTCTTATTTTCCAGGGACCCTTATACCATTTGGTACCAATGACCATCAGATTCTGTGATACTGTTTATGTAGGTTATGATTATGGTTTCCAAGGTGTGGTATTGGGGAAGTTCCTTGTGGGCCACTGCAAAGGTCACTTTTGACACCACAAGGTTTAAAATATACTGTACATTAAACTTTGGGAAGAGATTGCGATAATTGTAGATCATTTTTTTATCTGGTCGCTCATATTTTTTACAATAATTTTCATCTTATTTTTGTTAAGTTTAAAACCTGCTACCTCTCCAAATTCAAATATTTGTTCTAGAACCCTTGGTACACTGGCCATAGGTTCCTCTACAGATATCACCACATCATCAGCAAATGCCTTAAGTTTATATGCTCTCTGCTCCACTGCTCTCCCTTTAATCTCTTCATCAGCTCTAATTCTTCTAGCCAGAACCTCTAAAACCAATATAAACAATAACTGGGACAGGGGACAGCCTTGTCTTGTCCCCTTAGTTATCTTAAATTTTTCTGTTAAGACATTATTCACTATCAGCATAGCATATTCGTTAGAATAAATTGCCTCAATCGCTTTCAAGCATGTCTCTCCACAGTTCATATTTTCTAAAGTTTTTGTATTAAAGTCCATGACATGTTATCAAAGGCCTTCTCTGCATCTATAAACATCAGTGCTGCTTGTTTATCATTTCTTACTTCTAGGTATTAAGAAAAGCCTAGAAATTGGGGAGGGATGAACTTGTCACTTATGGGGCGGATATCTGTGATAAAAATGAATTTGCTACCAAAAATGTTATTTCTGTTTCAAACAATAGCAGTGATCTGCAATACAAGATGCTTTAAAGAAGGGCAGAAAGATATTACAAGATTTATCTAGAAGGGGAAGAAACCAAGAATAAATTATTGACAGACGTGTGATCCTGATGAGTGATTTTTGGCAATCCCCCCTAAAATAAGCTCAACAACTCTGGGCCAAACCCCCCCCCCCAATAAAAAGCTCAACAACACTGGGCAATTTCCCCCCATTTTCTTAATTTGGAGTCCCCAAAAATAGGGGGCGTCTTATACATAGGGGCGTGTTATACACGGAAAAATGTGGTATATGAAAACAATGTATCATTGGTATTTAACTACTAGTTAATTAGCTAAAATGTATAAATCAAAATCTAAAACATGCTGGAAATGTAAAGAGAAAGAGGGTACTTTTTACCACATGTGATGATCATGTAAGATGATAAAGGACTTCTGGGAAACGGTATATAATGAATTGGAAAAAAATGTTGAAAACAACTTTTCCTAAGAAACCAGAAGCTTTTCTCTTAGGTATTATAGGTCCAGAGATCCTGAAGGACCAGTTGAAACTATTCATGTACGCGACCATGGCTGCGTGGATTCTGTTAGCCCAGAAATGGAAAGATGGTACAACTCCAACCAAGGAAAAGTGGCAGATAAAATTGATTAACTATGCTGAGATGGCAAAACTTACAGGAGGAATTAGAAACCAGGAAGAGGCGGTCTTTAATAAAGAATGGGGGAAATTTATAATCTATTTGAAAAACTATTGTAAACAGTTACACACACTGGTAGGATTGACAGAACACATATAGTAAAAATTAGAACTATGGAATGATAAAGGATTTATAAGAATAGAGTTATTAAAGAAATGCAGAGGGAAAAATCGTTAAATTAAGATCCACAATTGGGGGGCGGGGAGTCAACTGGGATTATATATTTATGTTTTTATTTTGCTTGTATATGTAAAATAGAAAATGCAAAAAAATATATATATATAAAAAGAGTGTCGTTCCCAAGGAGGTATTTTGATGCTGTGATTGGAGCAGTACAAATCTTGATAAAGCAGGAAGGCTGATGGTTGCAGTTTTGGGATCTGAATGTTGCCAGGGAAAGAGGTCCTCCTTTCTGGAGGACACATTTCTGGACAGTGAGATAGTAATTGCGGTAAGGAGCATGTTTTCCACTTGCAACTGCCTCAGTATTTAGAAAATTAGGATCTGGCCTTTATTATATATGCACTGCTCGTGTCACTTGACTGCTGTGCTGGGTTCTACCTTATTACTGCACTCCACCAACAACTGGGAAAAAAGAGCTAACTGGACAACTGCAGAAGATCACCGCTGGTGTTTTAAATTCCAGATATGGTTATGTATGTGCAGCCTAAACAAAATAAAGAATTCATTCATCACTCTCCAACAGCTTAGGGCTTGTAAGTTCCACACATCAATTAAGCCATGCTCAGGGTTTGGTCATCAATGAGGGAAAATACTCGCAAGTATCCATCTCCAAGTTCACCAAAGAAGTGGGTCCCAGACTGCACTGCAGGCTTGATCTGAACGTCAGTTTAAAAAGCTTGAAGACTCATTTTCAAAGAAGTGGAATTCCTCTAGCACAGAGGTAGGAAGCCTCAGGCCCTAGCCTCAATAGTCTCCTTAGGTCATGCCCCTACAGGCCCCACCATCCTCACCTCTGCTTTGCACCCTCCTCAAGGGCTTTGACTTGCTGGAATGTAGCTGCACACTTAATTGTGATTGTGTCTCTCGCTTGCCTGGATGAAAGATAAGAGAGAAACTTCGGGCTTTTGGATGGCTGGAATGCAGCCTACTGCACAAAAGAGTCACATCTACTGGTCCACCCACTTTCATCTCTCGTCACACTCATGGGTGACCAGAGAGGAAAAGTCATGGGTTTTTGCAGACCCACAAGCAAAAGCAGAAACGTGCAAGTGGCAGATTGGGAGCGGACAAGCCTCAACGGTACCAGAAATTGCAAAGCAAAGCTACTGTAAGAAACATCAGAATATTGGGGGGGGGGGAGTAATCTAGAACTGGACAGATGCAGGGTGGCAAGCTTGTTTGTTAAGAAGCATCTTCAGAACAAGCAGAAAGTACCCAGGGTGCTTTAGGACAGTGATAGCCAACTTGGCGCCCTCTGGAAGACGTTGGGACCCCAGCTCCTATCATCCCCAGCCAGTACAGCAGATGATCAGGGATAATGGGAGCAGAGGTCCAATAACATCGGGCTACCCATGCCTTAGGGGAATGAGCTGCTGTTGGCACCTTACAGACATTCAGGGAATGCATTTCTGGGGATCAATCCTGCCTGTGCTGGAGACAGAGGGCAAGAAGGATGTCTACCCAGAAGACAGACCCTAGGAAGAACAATCATGGCAATACAAACCACCTGCCATGCCGGCCACCTAAATAAGAGCAGAAAACCGCAGCAGTGGCCAAAAAATCAAAACTGTTGAAACTGTAGGAGTAGAGGGTTGGGAAACGTCAGCTTTTAAATAAAGGGTTCAGCATTGCTCATACTTAGCTGATGGTAGTGGGGATGATGGGTGCGTCTATGTGTTCCGCCTTGTTCTATTTTTGCTTCAATGTGTCATGGGGTGGTGGTGAAAGCTTTTTTTAAAATTATTTATTTAAACCAAACATAAACACCAACAAATCTGGTGTTCATCTCCTTTCAACAGCCATGCTCATTTGTATCTATCGTTCTTTCTCCTCCTCCAGCCCAAGAGTCCACAGGTACGATGTGCCACTGGTGAGCACAGTGTTGGGAAGAATTGGCATCCTTCTCCTGAGTTTGGAGGAGAGAAATGACTTTCCCAGACAGTATGTAGAGCCGTGCAGATGCATGGAAAGCAGTGAGATTCCTTGCTGCTTTTCTGAGTGCGTGAAACTCGGAGCAGAGCAGAGCTGAGGAGGGCAGCAGGGACTTCTTCATCCTAAGTTGCCTGGACTTGAGCACCATAGGACATCAAACAAAGCACTGTCTTTTCCTCAGCAGAAAGGGGGAGTCAGCTTAACTATCAAGGCTCAAAGTTGAAGCCTAGAGTTGCTGTCCCTCGTGATTTCATTCATTCACTCTGTGTATATGGCACAGAACTTGGAATTCCCGAGAATCTTCATTTATCTCCTTCTTTTTTTAAAAAAAAAAGGTGCCTTCCCAAATTCATGATTTGATGCAAATAGTTGCAGATCTACGTAGCATGTGTAAAGTGATTTCAGCATTCTGGAGTGGTGTTCGCCTGCAGAGTTCTGTTCTTCCCACATTGCTCCCTGGCAGGCCGTTTTACTGCTCCATCTTCATTTCTTCTTGCACATTACTAAAATACTCCAGATTCTGCAAACACGGGGCTCCACGTTTAGCTCTGGCAGCAGAGACCACCAGTAAGCAGAATCCACTAAGCCGAATCAAAAGATTCTGCAAACACTTAAGAGATGCTCTTCGGAAGATGCAAACTGAGCAAACGCATGTAAAAAACAACAACCTGGCATGCATAAATACTACCAGCTGACAGAATTCAGCATTTAGCACATAATGCCTGGTTAATTATTTTTAATGCAGATTTTTCTTTCAAAAAACAAACATCCTGAATAGCCCCCAATATGCATTTTTGTGTTTTAGGAAAAGTTCTTTATAGTATTAACAATGACTTTGCTCTCTCAAACCACCTGGGACCTGACATATTTTGAGTTTGCATGCTGCTAAAGGTTTTTATTACAGTGGTTTAAGAACCATATTAGACATGCAGGAGATTTCATATATGGACAGGACAGCAAATGCATGGCGGAGCCAGGGTGTGGTGAAGTTTGTCAAAGTTATACCCAAAGCTGGCAGGAGACATTCTCCAAGATGTTTGGAAAAGGTATTTGCCATCATCTGCTACCTACTCCTTTAAGTTAGATATGTCAAGGGTTGAACCTGCATACAGGGCATGAGTCCTACCTACAGCAATAGCCCTCATCACACATGCCCAAAGAGGTTCCTTCATCACTTTTCTGCTGCTTAACGAGCCCTTCAAATCAGCCTGAAGTCTATTTCAAGGAGGGCAAAACAGAAACCCCTGGTTGCCACTAGGCTGTCCCCAGGCACTTAAATTTTTTTTCTCTCTAAAGCTACTCATCTAAACAGGAGTGAAAGGATAAATCTTCAAAATTTGAGGCTGCAATCCTAAACAAGTCTACAAGGAAGTACACTTCACTGAAAACAGTAGACCTGCACAGGGCAGGTATCCTTTCAAAGGAAAGGAGTGGGTCCCAGATACTGTACCCACTTACTCTGGGTTACCCAAAAAGCACAGCAAGAACACGGAGTTAACAGCAAAATGATTCAGCTAAGAAATAACCAAGTTTCAAGCTAGCATGAAAACTGCATGAGGTCCTTTCATAGGCCTTCTCAAAGCCTGCACGTAGGAAGCCTGGCATTTCACAGAAAGGCACCCTGCATAGCAAAACAGACTGGAATTTATTTCAGTGGTCAGGCATTTAAATCATCTCTTTGACAGCAGCCTACGGCAAGAAGAGCCCATCAAAGTAATTAACTAGGAGGTCAGAAATGCAAAGGAATGAACTGAGGACAGTAAGGAACATTTCATACGAGATATCCCTATTGATAGATGAGCAGCAATGGAAAGCAACTAATATAGTATTTTTCCTGAAATTGGTTCTTCCTCAACTGTCACCTAGGAATGGGCATTCCACCAAGGTACCTAAACTAGTGCCATCCCTGTTGGTTGTTAAAAGAAATGTAACTTTAAGAAGTGGTACCCAAATTTGCTTGTTTCCTTTCTCCCGCTCCATTCCTTTTTCCATTAGAATTTTAAGGCCATGTGTTTAGATTTTTATTGACTTCCAAGCTGCTCTAGGAGCCTTTTGGCTCAAGAGAATAAATACTTGGGTGTTGCACCAAGATTCTAAGAAGACACTCCAGACTTCCTTGTGCAAGGCCACAGAAGTACTCAACACTGCTAAAAAGCCACTAAAAAGCCCCTTAGAAGTCTGAACAGCCCCTTAGAAAGGGACCATGGGTTACAAATCAATAAGGTTAATAGAGCGAACGTGTCTCAGAGAAGGATACAATAGCACCATCTACTGGTGATCCGGGGAAGACACAAGGCTAAGAAAACTTATTTGACCATGAGTCAATAAAAAACGTTTTTGCTACTGCAAGATACGGGGTGTGCAAATATACACCGAAAGGACTCACGTGTTTGCACATCAATTGGACGTACCTATAATGGTCACTACCTGCATGACACGAAGTTGTCACTGCTACAAATGCTGCATTATGTTCAATTATGGCTAGGGTGGGGAACCTGTTATCTGACTACAGCTCCCATCAGCGCCAGCCAGCATGACCAATGGTCAGAAATGATGCACTTTGTAGTCCAACAAGATCTAGGGGGCACAAGGTTCCTCAGCCCATTAACTAACAACATTTGGAGGCTCAAAGCTGCCCAGCCCTGGCTTAAGGACACTGAGGTTCCTGTTATACATCCAGCGAGGTTGGATCAGGATTAGGACACCACACGTGCTGGCTTTCTAAAGTAACCTTTCTGTTAATTCTTTTACAAATCAGGGAATCATCATGTTTTCAGAATGGCAAGCAAGTTACGTCACATTGCAAAAGAACACAACTTATTATTTTCAGCTCATAGATGTGCTTGTCAATTGCATACGATTTGTGGCAGAAGAATGAAAGCTTCCTGATTTAATTTATGACAGGGCCTGTGTTAAGGACTTAACTTTGTTGACACTGAATGGCTAAAATGCCGCCTTTAGCACAGGGGTAGGCAACCTAAGGCCCGGGGGGCTGGATGTGGCCCATTCGCCTTCTCAATCCAGCCCACGGACGGTCCAGGAATCAGCATGTTTTTACATGATTAGACTGTGTCCTTTTATTTAAAATGCACCTCTGGGTTATTTGTGGGGCATGGGAATTCGTTCATTTCCCCCCAAAAAATATAGTCCGGCCCACCACATGGTCTGAGGGACGGTGGACTGGCCCACGGCTGAAAAAGGTTGCTGACCCCAGCTCCACAAGTCCACTGACAGAAAGATGGACTCCGCCATCGCTAGGAAATTTGGGCCGAGGGCAGCTCACACAATGCTTACATACACAAACTACCAGAAAAGAGACTTTAAAGACTGTATCAATACATTAGAATTAGAATCAGGCTTTTCACCCAAGGAGGACCAATTTTATTTTATTTTTACTAACACT
Organism: Podarcis pityusensis; assembly: GCF_964106645.2. Lineage (NCBI taxonomy): Eukaryota > Metazoa > Chordata > Lepidosauria > Squamata > Lacertidae > Podarcis > Podarcis pityusensis. Next base: position 35,378,375 of record NC_138040.1, read on the forward strand.
GATTTCAATGGGGGCCTTTTTCAAACCTAGACATCCTGAATTACCCACTTCCAAAGCCACAATGCTGCAATGAGGGAACCAGAGTTTGTTTTGGAGAGGGTTTCACTGAAGTTTCTCCATTTTAATGAGCAATGATTTTAAGCAAAGAAACCATGTTTTATTTAAACCAAGTCACACGCTGTCCTCTTGCCTGCAGCAAAGGGAGTCTTTTCTTGGTTAACAAAACAGCAGGAAGAGAGAGAGAAATGTAGGTTCAGTTGGGCTTCATGTCCTCATTTCCAGAGTTAGGCATCCAGATCCCAAAGCAAATAATTGATATGGAAGACATGATACACTCAAGCTCTGCAGCTGCATTTATATTTCCAACACCCGATTGAAGTTGTAAGGCTTCATGAGTACAAAAGAAAGTTATGGGCCTTAATTTTTTCAATGGAACAAAAGCACAATCCAGCCTTACTCACTGGCCAACAGGAACGTTCCTCATTACTGTGGTAACCTCGGGTTAAGTACTTAATTCGTTCCGGAGATCCGTACTTAACCTGAAACTGTTCTTAACTTGAAGCACCACTTTAGCTAATGGGGCTTCCTGCTGCTGCCGCGCCGCCAGAGCACGATCTCTGTTCTCATCCTGAAGCAAAGTTCTTAACCTGAAGCACTATTTCTGGGTTAGTGGAGTCTGTAACCTGAACCATATGTGACCTTAGGTACCACTGTATTAATTAATTAATTAATTAGTTAATAATTAATTATATACTGCCCTATACCCGAGGGTCTTATATACCCGCCCTATACCACTCAGGCACAAGATACAGCATATTTTAGGAAGCCAAAGCTTAATTTATAGCCATTTGAAGCCCACTTTTTTCTTTTACTGGATATCAAACACAGCCTGAGGCAATGTGGAATCCAAGATGAACTCAGTTGTGGTCCCTGTTTGATTACAAATGAAAAATACATTTCAGAATCATGTCCTGACAGTTTGTTTTCAAAATATATGTATAAACTATGCAAGTTACCAGCGCCAATTCAAATAAAACAAGCAGCATCGAGTACAATATCTTATACTGGACCCATTAAAACAATGGAAACACATTCTTAGGCCCAAGTGGATAGGACAGAAAAGATGCTATACATTCAGGATGATATCAAACAATTGGCTCCATCTTGTACCCCATCTGGATAGCTTGTAAATGAGAAAGTGGTGGTGGTGGGTGGAATAAGAGGTACCACGTAACATTTTGGATCTGCGTTACAATTCCTCCTTTGGACTGTCATGCATGCAAATTCAGTGTGCCGCTATTCATACAACTCCATCTGGAAGTACCTTTGAAAATTTCAGTTTCTAGGTGTGGCAGAAGGTATGGCAAAAGTAAGCCCCATCTACCTTGAACCTAAGAAAATAATCTCTCTTCCTTGGGTTTGATTATCTGTATTTGTGACAACAGTGTCAGGCTGGATCTGTGCATCACAGACTGTACCATTTCAGGCTATGGGGGGGATAACTTTTGACTGCCTCCCCACCTAAAAGATCACTGGCAAGTAGAATACTATCAGGAAGTGTGGCTCTAGCCTAGTTCTAATACTATTCTGTGTTCAGAAACAAAACAACAACAATAACAACAAACTAAGAAACAACAACAACAAATACCCTTCCTATCTGACTGGGCTGCCCCAGCCACTCTGGGCAGCTTCTAACAGGTTCCACAGGGTTGGTGCCACTACCGAAAAGGCCCTCTGTCTGGTTTCCTGTAACTTCACTTCTCACAGTGAGGGAGCAACCAGAAGGCCCTTGGAGCTCAGTGTCCAGGCTGAATGATGGGAGTGGAGACACTCCATCAGATATACAGGGCCGAGGCCGTTTAGGGCTTTAAAGGTCAGCACCAACACTTTGAATTGTGCTCAGAAACGTACCGGGAGCCAAAGTAGGTCTTTCAGGACCAGTGTTATATGGTCCCAGCAGCTGCTCCCAGTCACCAGTCTAGTCGCTACATTCTGGGTTAGTTGTAGTTTCCAAGTCACCTTCAAAGGTAGCCCCACATGGAGCACATTGCAGTAGTCCAAGTGGGAGATAACCAGAGCATGTACCACTGGTGATATAGGGCGCAGGTAGGTAGGGTCTCAGCTGGCGTACCAGGAAGTTCACATCAGGCAGCAGTGCTAACCTTTGGGCCTTCAGATATGGTTAGACTACAGTTCCTATCTACCTGACCACTGGTCATGCTGGCTTGAGATGATGGGAACTATGGTCCAACAACTTCTAGAGGGTCAAAGGTTAGCTACCCCTGACATAAAAGACCGTTCAGAGTTGTAGTCATCAGCTTACAGTCTGTTAAATTATTCCAGCATTCTACCTCATTACCAGGGAAACAACCACCAGCAGTCATACATCAGGGAAACTGAACATACCTGCAAATATAGGCTTAACGATGCAAATGTGCAAAACATATTGTTTTAAAATAAAGCCCAACCCACTTTAAAATTGACTGCATGCTTCCAAAACTAGCATTTGTGATTCATGCATGGATTTTCAATGAACTAGCACCCAGAGGCTGTAAAATGCCAAAGAATTAAAGTTTAAATAGCAGGTCCTTTTTGACTTTGTTATCACATGGTGCCACAACATAGACATAACACTTTGATCAACTTAAAAAAATCTAGGCTTCCAACTGTTTCCAGCTTCAATTTTTAGAAGCCAGCTCCACATCTTGATAGTTTGCCAGCCTACCCAGTCAGCTGAGCATACATCTCTCACCCTAACTCAACACCACATTAACAGGTGACAAGACAAGCCTACCAGAGAGCCAAACTCAGCAGACACTATCAGTATTTGCCTAGCAATAGACAGCTTGCTCTACTTACGCGTACAAAAAGTAGCAGGGGACTACAGACCCAATACGCCTGGTGCCCTAGGAGGAATGACCAGTAGCACATTGAAAAGAACTTAAGGAAAGTTTCAATGGACAAAATCATCCTTTGATCGATAGATGAATCTTTTTATCCCATGTAATTTTTTTCCATTCTGACTCACTGCACCTAATCCAGGATTGGGGCATGACTGACTAACACCATCAGAAACGCAAGCTTTTTAAAAGCACAATCTCTTCTGAAATATATAGGTAGGTTAAAAGACAAACCTTGGTTTTTCTGGTTATTGCAACATACCAGCAGAGGACTGGGACACCTTTTTCAGCCCCGGAAGTGCATTCCTTTCTGGGGAACCTTCCAAGTGCTGCACGGCAGTTGAAAGCAGAGCTCTTCATGCTGGGACTTATGGATGGAGATATATATATACCATGGAACACTATCCCAATACATGATCACAGCAGTGAAACTTTTATATGTACAAAGATGGAAAGATTGATCATTACCTACCATGGAGGAATGGTTGTCAAAATTACTGGACTTAGCTGAGATAGCAAAGCATATACCTGTTGCCTTAACATGAAAACAGCAACAACTAGCTGCCACATGGGTTGGACCCATAGTTTACTGAGATCTACCTTGATATGCACCTAAATAGATATATGCCATTAGGTAGACACTTGAAAATACCCTGGCATGAACCTCCACTATAAACTTATGATAGAGAGGTAGAGGGAGTCCTTCTGAAGCAGAAGTATCTCTCACTGCAAAGCCCAACAATGACAAACTTAATGTATTTGCTTTGTTCTTCATATCAAAGGCCTGCAATGTCATAAATTCCTTCCAGTAGCACCTTAGAGACCAACTAAGTTTGTTATTGTTATTATAGTTGGGTCTCTAAGGTGCTACTGGAAGGATTTTTTTTATTTTGTTTCGACTACGGCAGACCAACACGACTACCTACCTGTAGCTACTGCAATGTCATGTCGCTGAACTACGCATTCCAGCAATAATGCCTAGTGCCTTTACCAAACCTGTGGTATACTGAAATAGGCATGTGTGCTAGAAGTTGGTGCCTTTTAAAGATATCCTGCCCATCTTACTTTTACGTTTCTAAGTTTACAGCTCCAATTCTGGGTCACAGAAAGCTTCCAGGCAAGCAACACTTTTGAAAGGGAACAAACAGATCTCACAAGTGTGTTGATTCTGCTGTTCCAGCGTAACCCAGTTTTGCTTAATATAGCAGCTCCTACTATTTTCTCCTACCATGGAGAGGACAGCCAGTTCAGCTCTACTTGCAAGCAATCCCTTGTGGTTCAACTTACAAAGGCCACCATCGCTCCTGGTTCTACTTCAGAAACCTCAACCGCTTATGCTGCGCCACACTTCTCTGAAAAGAGCTTATACTTGCTTCTCATCCCTCTTTTCCAATAACTTCACGAGACGCAACTCTTCTAATACTAGGCCTTAAGAGAGATGTAACTTAGACCCCAGTTCCATAAATGGGATGAAGAAAAGACTAATTTATGCAGCTAAATACACCGTGGATCCTCTTGCTCAGACAATTATCACCCAGTAGTTTGTATTGTTGTGCTTTTGATTTTTTAAAAACTTCTCCCCCCCCCCAATGCCATGGAAGTGCCAATTTCACTTTAAGCGCCTTGCACTCAGGCCATTCCACACCAAGTCAAATTACTAAGAAAGCTGTCTGACTTCCAAAGCGTCTGCTGTGCCAACAGAAAAATAAGGCAACCAAGAGAGTTCAGCCTTCTACCTAAAAACAAAGGCGCAAATGAGAATCGGGAGTCAAACAATGTAAACAGAACTCAGGAGGCTGACTGATCTGTGGCACATGTGACACTATTTTAAATACTGTGAGGCAAATGTATGCAGAGTAAAATCTAAAAGAGGGCCAAGTGAGAAGGCAGCACTCAAAATAAAAAAGGAGCTGAGCTCAGACATCGAGAACGATGGAGAGAGCTGCTTGTCAAAGCAGATGGAAATGTCTGGGCACAAAGAGTGTTGCAATTCACAGCCTCGCACTACCCAGATGGCAATAAAACAGGCACTCTTTATTCTCATCTTTCTGAAGTTGGAGACATGAAGATCAGATGGCAACATGTCCTACATAGGATCTTTTAGGGATGGAAGCCAAGCCAATATAGGCTTTGGCAAGAGATCAGAAAAATGATATCCCATCTCCTTCCATTAAGCATTTGTTGCAATACTACTCAAAGTTGTGATGTGCTGCATCTAAATGTAAGACCAGAAGGGAGGAGGAGGAAAGACTACATTGTATGTGTCTTGTGATAATGAGAGACCTCTATATAGCTGCCAGGATATGATTACTTTGTTGGCATATTGCATGAGAAAAATATACTTTGAGATTAGATTTTTGTTTCATCCTTGCCATCTTCCAGGAGGAAGAACACGGGTGAACACAAAAGGTTTTAAATTTTAGATTCTACTTGTACCAAGTCTATCTAGATCAGTATTGTCTAGACTGACTGACAGATTTTCAGCATTTCAGACAGAAGTCTCTTCCATTCCTATCTCGAGATGCCAGAGATCGAACATGGGATCTTTTGCATCCAAAACATGTGATCTATGGCTTTCTCCCAGTCACGTGGGAGACACACACATTTACCACCACTTCTGTGCTTCTAAGTTCTAGAAAAACATACAAACCCACCCTCTTTCGAAAAAGATAAGGACGTTTCGGGAGATAAGAATGACCATCCTACACTGGGGCTGTGCACATTTGTGTAAGGTGTTAACAAAGGTCCAAACGCTTTTAGCCAGCTGCTCTTGTACTCCACTTGTATATTTGATTTGGCCTGGAAAGACATTCATCACAATTACTGAAAGTGGCAGTAATTGAGGCATTTCAACTAACAAACTAATTCAGTTTTCACTGAATGCATATTTTATCGTGCTAGAACCTGATTTGTACAGAAAGGGCTAGAAAGTACATGGGGATTGTTTTGGTTAAATGTTAGAAAAATGAGAGAAATTTGGGCATTCAGCCTTCAGCCCAGGAGCTACCACCACTCGTACACATATAAATAGTAGAATCATAGAATTGTAGAGTTCTATACCAGGGTCATCTAGGCCAACTCCCTGCAATGTAGGAATAAATGATGCACCTACACATATTACTGCTCCCTCAAACACATTATTACTTATTATTTCATAGCTGTCAATGTTTTCCTTTTTTTTAAAGGGAAATTCCCTTATTCCGAATAGGATTCCTCGCAAGAAAAGGGAAAGTTTACAGCTATGTATTATTTTCTTTCTACCATCTAAACATATCCCACATTTAAAGAAAACACCATATTCCTGAAACTACAAGAGAAAATATACTGACTTTTTGTACTAAATAAGAAGCAGAGATATAAGCACACCTCATCTACATACCAGATGAAGACTAATAATGTTAATCTTATTCACAGTTTGCAAGATGGTATATTAGAGACATGTTTCAACTTCTGGGTGATGAGACTTGGGGAAATTATGTTGTCTTCATGTAAAGAGAGTTGGAAATACTATTGCAGAATTTCAATTTCCATCCATTTGTTGCTAGAAATGAACATCATAGCACTGTTTAATGTTTGGATAAGATACAAGGATTTATTGGAAAATAAAACCCCAAGGTGGCTGTCACCGATGGAAGCGAAAGCTCTGAAAAAGCTCAATATGGAGGTCAAATGGCCGAAATATTGGGAAATTTTGGAGCAAGATGGAGATAGACTGAAATTGCAGAGTTTTGAAAAACTAAAAAATAAAGTGCGAGACTGGCTTCATTATTATCAGATAATGGAGGCATACAATTTGGACAAGAAAATCGGCTTCCAGGTGGAAAAATCAAAACTAGAAACAGAATTGTTAGAACCCAAAACTAAGATTTTGTCAAAGATGTATAACTTGCGGTTGAAATGGAATACTCAGGATGAAACGGTGAAATCTGCTATGATTAAATGGGCACAAGACGTTGGACATAACATAATGATGGCTGACTGGGAACAGTTGTGGACCACAGGTATGAAGTTTACGGCATGTAATGCCTTAAGAGAGAATATTATGAAAATGATATACAGGTGGTACATAACCCCAGTCAAGCTTGCAAAAATCTACCATTTGCCCGATAACAAATGTTGGAAATGTAAAGAAATTGAAGGTACATTCTTTCACCTTTGGTGGACGCGCCCAAGGATTAAGGCTTTCTGGGAGATGATTTATAATGAATTAAAAAAGGTATTTAAATATACCTTCTTAAAGAAACCAGAGGCCTTTCTCCTGGGCATAGTCGGCCAATCGGTGTTAAAGAAGGACAGAACTTTCTTTATGTATGCTACAACAGCAGCAAGAATACTTATTGCAAAGCATTGGAAGACACAAGATCTACCCACACTGGAAGAATGGCAGATGAAAATGATGGACTACATGGAATTGGCGGAAATGACTGGCAGAATCCGAGACCAGGAAGAAGAGTCGGTGGAAGAAGATTGGAAGAAATTTAAAGACTATTTACAGAAATATTGCAAAATTAATGAATGTTAGAATGATGTTGGATTGAAGTTAAGTGGTTTCTAGCTGTAATGGTAAAAGAATATGGAAAAATTGGATTTTCAATAGGTCAAAACTTAATGTTATAATATATTAAGATTAAAGATTAGGATAAAATAAGGAGGGAAAGGAATTGCTGAACTAATAAATTGAACTGGAATACAAAAAAGGGAGGCATGAGGAGGTTCGGGAAACAAGTAAATGAAAGATAAGGGATGAAAAGATGGAATTGTTTTTAATTTTTTTTGCATTTTGTATTTTTCTTTTCTCTATTTTTCTTTTTCTTATCAATGTAATCTTTTTTTGAAACTTTAATAAATATCATTTAAAAAAAAAGAAAGAAATGAACATCATAGCATCTTGCTTAGCCAGGCTCTCAGCAGCAAATTTTGTCTGGAGGGAAACCTCAGAGACCTCACATAACTCTTCAATATGCTTTGGAGTCTATGTTATCCATTTAGTGGATGCCAACACCACCCAGTGGCAAGCTTATACCAACTACAGCAGTTCTGCAAGAAAAGTTGGGTGGAACATCTCTGCACACAATTCTTGAACTTTTCAGCAGCAAACACCTACATATTAGCTAAACAAGATGAAGACATTATTGACCAAAAGCTGTACGTTTAGAGAATCTTCGGTTATTAGTCTACTGATTCATTAATATAACCCTACTGAATGCTAGGACCAGTATGAGGGCCAGACCTTGATGGCTGCTTCACCTGGTGGTATATTGCAGGTGAAACCACCACTGCCGAGTGTCTCTACTATCAGCACCAAGTGTGTGAGGGACAAACAAGCTGCAGCCAGGTGCTGGCAGCAGAGGGACTCGGCAGTGGTGGTTTCACCTGCAATATACCACCAGGTGAAGCAGCCATTAAACTCTAGCCCTCATACCACTGAGGGAGGAACATCAGCCTCAGCCAATGTAGCTTGTTCCTAGCTTGGCTGCCTACACAGTGTAACAGAACTCCCACCTCTCCTCCAATTTGCATGAGCCAGAGGTGGCTCCTTTGCACTTCTCTGTTCAGGGGCACACAGCTGCCTGGGAGACATCGGGGCTCGCTCAGCTGCAGAGCAGGAGCCTTCCTGCCCCCCAGCTGAGCAGTGCAAACAAGCTGCGTTGTACTTGCCCCCAAGGCTGTGGAGTGAAAGAGCCTCAGCTCCCGTAGTGAGAGCTGCAGCAGTTTCACCCCACAAATCGCAGGCTGGGAACAATGCAGCTCATTTCAACATTGCAGTGTATTGCCAGATCGTGATGTTTGGGCTGGCTAAAGGCAGATCAAAGGGACAGCACTGCTACCCAAATGAGCAGCATGATTCATATAGCACATTTCACACCTTCAAAAAGCCTGCTCCACACATACAGCCTCAGTAATTCTTACAAAGCCCTATAAGGTAGGTTGATCATTTTTCAAATAGAACAGCGGTTTCCCCAAGATCAAGCCAATGGCTAAGGCAAGATTTGCAGACCAGCTCTTAGCTCACACTCGTCATCACTATGTTAAACACTGCTTTGCTTCCAGAGTAAAAATGCTCCATCCTCTCATACACTAACACTAGAAAATAGTGCCCAACAGGATCTTTTCCCCATGTAGGATGCTAAACCCATTCCAACACTCCACAGGCAATTGTGAAACCATCTTGTTCAGTGTTTGGGATGCAGAGATTGGTGGTTTCTGGCTTTCGGCAAGCTGCCTTTCCAAACCAACAGGAAGTGCAATGTCCACAATGGATGTCAGGATTCTAAGAGATTCTCATGACAGTAAAGCTTCCCCCATCCTGCAGCCATGCCATCAAACTGATACAGAGCCTCATTTCACCTTGCCTTCCTAAGTGATTAGACTACCAACAAAGGACTTACATGGCAGTACACAAAAGCTTTTAAGTTATCAGTACCTTGAGAAATACACTCCCCAGCTGTGTCACATTCTGCTGCTAGCACACGCAGCTTGGGATGTCCGTAAAAAAATGCATTTCAAAAATTACATTTCCAATACAGTGGTACCTTGAGTTAAGTACTTAATTCATTCCGGAGGTCCGTATTTAACCTGAAACTGTTCTTAACCTGAAGCACCACTTTAGCTAATGGGGCGTCCTGCTGCTGCTGTGCCGCCGGAGCACGATTTCTGTTCTCATCCTGAAGCAAAGTTCTTAACCTGAAGCACTATTTCTGGGTTAGCGGAGTCTGTAACCTGAAGCGTATGTAACCTGAAGCATATGTAACCCGAGGTACCACTGTATATTTTTGTCTGTATCACACATACAAAACTCCCTAACACGTCACAAAAAAATTCATCCAAGGCTAATGAGTGTCTACTTGACAAAATTAAACATAATTTGCCTTAGTTCCACTCTGAAGTACTATTTCCAAGGTGATTAGTCTTTAAACACTGAAAGCATCTTCCCAGACCCATCTTTATATTAGCAGAAACTCAGAGAAACATAATGTAAGTGATAGGAACCAGGCATGGGTGTTAAGAGACGAGTGGAGATATTTAAGAATCAGTCAGCAACACAAGTTATCCCTGGAAAAGCTAGAAATTCTATTGAAAAATAAACAAAATAAATGTTCAGCTTTTGGGTTTCACCTACAATGAAGAGCAGCAAGAAGAGCAAGAAAATGCACATATCAAGCACATAATAGACAGCGGGTTCCCCAATACTTGCAAATTAGGCAAGGTTTCTCCCTAAAGCCACCACAGGCCAGTATACTTGTTGTGGTGATATAACTAGTTTGGCAAGTGTACATCAAATAAATTCCACAGAGTATTCTCACCAAGATTTACATACTCTGTGGCAGCCTCTCGTTTAAGCCTAGTCTACACATTCAAGAGAACAGGCCACACCACTTTAAACTCCCAGTGAAAAATCTTTTAGTTGTTTACTCATACAGAAAAAAACCTGCCTTGATAAAAGAAATCTAATACATCAAGGAGGGAGATTCCAGCACAGCCCTTTGTCAGCTCTGCTGGTTTTCTACCTATACAGTAGTGACTTTGATGTGGGAGAGCATTCAAAAGCACAAATCTTGCAACTACATTCAGAACTGGAAAAGGGCCATAGGTCAATAGTAGAGAACATGCTTTCCTTGCAGATGGTCTCAAGATCAGTCTTGGCTTCTCATTTTTTAAAAGTACCAGGTACCAGGTGATGGGAAAGAACTCCACCTGAGGCACTGAAAAACTTCTGCAACTCAGGAGTGGAGCGATGCCATCTTTTCCACCACCTCTGCCGTTTACTATCGCATTCTGTTGCACAGACAACGCTCCTGTTTCTTCCAAGCAATAGGCTGCCAGGCCCATGGCTGATGCCACCATGCAAGAAACAGCCACATGAAGGCTTAACTGTTAGCACATTTCTGTATATATCCAAAAGGCTGCTGCATAGATTCATCCATTGAAATAGCACCGAGGCCCCTTGCTCACAGATAAACATGTTTCCCTAGTAGCCCTCTTAAGAAAAATGAACCCGTCCCAACCCTACAGGCTAAGCCATATTATAGATACATTGCCAGTTCATTTCTCTTCAGCAAAATGTTCGACGAGGTCAAAGCACCATAGCGGTCACTCACCTGGGCAGCTCTGCTGGCTGACTTTCTAAAGGGGCAGCAACAGCCTCCGGTGGCTCCACGGCTGCATTGGCGGCTTGTGCATCTACTTTCTCCTCCACTGCCACGGGCTCCTGTGACTCTGTAGCCTTTCCACCCTCCGATACAGAGTCATCACCCACGGCTGCACTGATCTCAACCTCCTCAGCTACAGCTGGCACCACCTTCACTCTCTCTCCTGCAGCTGTCATGTCCTCCTCTCTTTTCTTCACTTTTTCCTCAAGTTCTTGCTGTCTTCTGTCATCATCTTGGCGGGCCAGGTGTTCAAAGTTTTTGAAAGCCTGAAAGTGATACAGCAAACAAAGCAACAGCCCAACCATTAACCTATAGATAACCGTAAGAGAATGGATGGAAAGGGTGTGCTTTTTTTCAGAGGAGTGACATAACTGCTCCTTGAAACAGACTGCTTCATGGATGACCTACAGAAACAAAGCCATTTATATTTCTAACAAAACAAGTGCTGAAGTTTTGGAAGGACAACCAGCCCACGGTATTATCATTGACGAATGGGAAATTATGCAGAAAGAAGAACTATACTAAACATAAACTTCTAGTGAGATGCTGTAGGGCAGTGGTGGGGGACTGGACACAGTCAGCAGGCCAGATAATCATCATCATCATCATCAATTTTTATTTATACCCCGCCCTCTCTACCCAGGGCCAGGCTCAGGGTGGCTAACACCAAATATGAATTACAATAAAACATAATAGAAAAAGAAAAAAGCCTCACCCTTCATTGGCACTCACCTGGCAACACAGTGATGGCAGGTGACCTTTCTTTGAGCCCACACTTTTCTTTGGAATACCCAACAACCTTGTCAAGCACTCTGTAAGGGACCTGAAAGCCTTGCTGAGGGCCTTGCAAAGCACTATATTGTGAAAAGCCTTAAAATATTGACCAACCAGCTATTTGTCAGGTCTTCTGAAGCCCCTTGCAAAGCTCTCAACAAGACCCAACAGATGATACTTGGGTCTTGCAGAACCCTTTGCAGGTTCATCAACAGTGCCTGGAAAGCCTCTTTCTGCTTGCTACCTACCCCACACATTACCTCAGGCATAGGGGAGGTGGGCATAGCTTGGCCAAAATGGCCTTGCAGACCAAATAAGAAGGCCTGGTGGGGACCAATCAGGCCCATGGACTAAAGGTTTTCCACCCCTAATGTAGGGTTTCCACAAAAACTCAGGGCCATAGATAAAAAATGCAAGTAGTCTCTTTAAAATGCCACAACAGTATTTGTTGTATGTGTTCGGTGTAACAGACCTGTTTAGATACCCCTACAAAATTAAAACATAATGACACGTAGCCTTATATGCAACCACCTGCCTGGTCACTATAGACAACAAGGAGTTACCTGAGTCCACTTAAGTGAGCAGGTTACAGGAAAAAGGACATAGCACTCTGTCCCTCCTCTAGCAGCCCACCTCATTTCTAAGCTGGGCAAAGTCCTTCATAGAGAAGATAAAATGCAGATTTTAAGAAAATAACAAGGGCCATCTAAACTGCCATAGGGATGAGGGTGAGGCAGAATAAATATGAGGCACTCCACTTGTAGCAGGCTCATCTTCCTCTCTAATTGCCATGTGTTAACTCCCACCCCTATCCGAACGAGACATTGAACAAAAACATCTCTACCCGTCTCATAGCCACATGCACACAGGGTCAGTTATTTCACAAACACACTTGGATCTAAGTGTTTAATCTATTCATCCTTCTGATGCCCAGTTTTTAGAAAGCAGCTGACAAAAATAATTCAATAGCCATTCTAGGACAGTCAACTGTTCCAAGAATAGACTGGAGAGGTCAGGCTGAAGTGGATATCAATCTGAAGGCCAGACTTCTGTCTGAGACAGCATTAACAAATGCACGTAAAAAAGATACATGGGTAAGATGTGGGCAAAACCATAGTCCAGTTCCAAATTGCAACCTGTAGTGTGCAGTGAAAAAGCCAAAGCCTGCTGCATTTTCATCAGATTTTATACAAGAAAACCTGGGAATCTAGGAAGAAGAACAAGCCTGGAAAACAGCTACATGACAGCAGTAATGGGATCTAAGGAAGGGACAATGCAGGAAAAACAGCTAATTAATGCTTCTGTCCCACTACTTGCCATTGGGATCTTCTCCCTCTCTTTTAAAAGTAAAGGGGTATGTGGGTGGGTGTGACAAGAGTGAGAGAGACATGAAATTAAGAAAGCACCTTTTCAATTTAGAACTGGGTACAAAAGAAAACTTTATTTAATCATACTCCTACAAGGAAGTAAAAGAAGCCCTAACACAGCTTTTATTTCTAGTTATCAAAAATAAAGCTCTTCTGGTGAGAAATTTAAAAAACTTCAGAATTACCTTTTCTCTAGTTTGGTTACAGAACTCTTTAGAGCTCTAATGCTAAAAAGATAAGCAGTTCTAGAAATCAAAGGTGATTTTCAATGTTAGTCATACCTGAAAACAGACCCAATGAAGTCAACGGGCTTAAATAATTTATTGGTACATTAACTTTAAATAATAATAATTCGCTCAAATGCATTGTCATTACCTTAACTAAGATATATTCAACTTTAATAATGGATCCTTTTTTAAAAACGGTCTCTTATTTCACAGGAAAAGGTTAGACTTTTGCCACAGACGCCTCTTAATTCCAGTCATGTATACAAAGCCATTGTATATCCACCATCCGATAAACCACAAAGGAGAGGGATTCTTAATTATATTTTGGAATCACTAAGATCTTGCAAGAGAATGTTGGGTCTCATTGTTTCACTGATTTAGCCCCTTAAGAATGTGGGATATCCTATATTTAAACCAATATACACTGTGAGAAGGGAGAAGAGCACCCATACACCTCAAAAAAAAGTACAGCTGGTGCAAATTACAATTATTTTTAGTCTTATTTATGTTTATGGAGATGACAGAGAAAGTCACTTTACATTTCTGGCACATTATAAATTTAATTAATTAAGGCTGCAAGCTTATACCCACATATGGGAGTAGGCATGTAAAAGGTTGCACTTAACTCTCCACTTAAGACAGTGGATAAAGAGCAAGAATTTTGCATCCAGGGAACCAAGCACCCAACTGCCAAAGGTGGGTGAGCACGGTGAGCTAAAAGAGGATTAAAAAAACCACAATCTAATTCTTATCACTCTAATAAAGATTGGGATTGGAATGTGAATGGACTGGAGTGACAATGCCATCATAGGGCAATGTGTCAGAAAGGAAATTAATTCTGTTTTGTTTTATGTAAGCCATCATGGGAATTGTTCCAGGTGAAGAGGGAAAATAGAACTGAAACATATATCTGCCACCTAAGGATCATACTTTATGCATGAAAGTGGGCTCTAGCCCAAAAAACATAGCAGTGTAATTCTGAGTTTTGTCTGTGGCACCTTAGAGACTGTTTGTTGAGTTTGCTGTGACAAACTGACGCAGCGACTCCTGCGGAATGCGGTGTAGTTGTTAATGTTGGGCTAAGACTGGGAAGGCTCCAGGTTCGAAACCCAACTCAGGCATGAAGCTCACTTTGAGCCAGCCTCTCTGTGTCTCCTTTCTCTCTCTCTCTCTCTCTCTCTCTCTCTCACACACACACACACACACACACTTACTCTGTGCCTAATGTACCCCCACTGGGATGCTGCGATTATTAAAACGAGGGTGGAAAAAGATAACCCTAAATTCATTGAAGCCAGGGGGGAAAACATCTCACAGTGCAACAAATATCTGTATAAACAACAGATCAACTACTGCAGCACTTTAAAAATTGTCTGATTTGTTATTCTTTATTAGGCCTCATACTCACTTGTCTCCAAGCGACTTTGGACGCATTTTGTTGTTGTTCTGAAATGCAAACCTACCTTGTAACTGTTCAAGAAACACCCTATAATTCCTTAACCATATACGGACAGAAAACAATCCGCTCCAATAGAACCCACCACAAGAAAATCCATAGCATAAGGCTTCGTGGACTAAAGCTTCCCTTCCACCTACAAAAGCCACGGAAATAAACAACTATCTGACTTTTAGAAGACATCTGAAGACAGCCCTGTTTATGGGAGTTTTTAATGTTTGGTGTTTTATCGTGTTTTTAATATTCTGTTGGGAGCCACCCAGAGTGGCTGGGGAAACCCAATCAGATGGGCGGAGTATTATTATTATTATTATTCCAGAATAAATCTTTATGGAGTCTTCAGAGATGCCCTGCCAGGACTGTGCTGCTTTTTTTGTTTTGTTTTGCTGACAGAAAGAGTTAAACCTCCCGGAAATGGCTACCTAAATAAGGATTCGTATGAAACGAAAACAAATAACTCTTCATTTTGAGCGAGGGGCAAGGGAGATGGGCGAGGAGCCCCCAGCCTCTCGGACTCACCCGCAGCGCCATGCACTTGGCCACCCCCGGAGGGAAGCCGAGCCGGTCGGCCGGCTGCACCAGGAGCCGGTAGAAGTCGGTCTTTCGGTACAAGAAGCCGAAGAGGATGTTCAGGAACTCCTGGACGTTCCCCACATGCTGCAAGATGCCCAGCAGCGCCTGGTCGTACATGTCCGTCATAGCGGCCGCCCGCTCCATGGAAGACACCCGAGGCCGGAAGAGAGGCCTGGTCGAAAGACGCCGGAGGACACGGCGAGGCCGAGCGAGCGGGCGACCAGCCTCCCGCCCCCAGCAACGAGCGCCTGGGAACTCCGACTGGAGAGTCCGCCGCTGTCACGGCAACCCTCACTCGGTGGGGCAACCCGGTGACGTGATGGCAGCGGGCACTTCCGGTCCGGCGCGGAAATGGGTCCGTCCCCGAACAGCTTCCCGGCGCGGCGGAGCCGCAAGGTTCCGCTTGGGCGTTTAAAACGGGCGAGCGTCTTCGACGAGGAATTTACTACATCCCTCCGCGTAGTGGAAGCAACTTTATTGGGCTCTGCCCATTTACCTGGGAGTAAGCCCCGTTGGGTGGCTTGCTTCTGAGCAGACGTGTGAGGTTGAATTATTGTTGTTTCTTTTTTAAAAATAAATATTTTTTATTATTGTTTTGACAAAGTAGTAATCATAAATGAGAATAAAAACCATACCCCACCCCCGAGACCATTGCATTGTACTATCCCGCCTCCCAAAATTTCATCGCCTCTTGCGATGGTTTGACCCCCTTTCCTTTTTAACAGTAGAAATTATGCAAACACGTTCCAGATTTCAAAATAATTTCTCCTGCATATTCCCCATTTGCCTGGGAGTAAGCCCCGCTGGGTGGCTTGCTTCTGAGCAGACGTGTCAGATTGCATTATTGTTGCTTATTTTTTTAAAAAATGTTTATTTTTATTTTGACAAAGTAATAAGAATAAATAAATAAGAATAAAAACGTGCACCCCACCCCCGAGACCATTGCATTGTAACTATCCAACCTCCAAAAATTTCAACACCTCTTGCGATAGTTTGACCCCTTTCCATTTTAACAGTACAAATTCTACAAACACCTTCCGTATCGCCTCAAAATCATTTCTCCTGCATATTCCCTATCTTACCTTAATAGCACATTAATTTATTAAAAGCTATATCCCACACGTCTTTATACCATTCTTCCATTTTATATTCACCTTGCCCCTTCCACTTCCTAGCTATAATAACTGGTGCAGCTGTCAATAAATTTGTGAGCCATTCCTTCCTAGACTGTTTATCTTCCACCCCATTGTAAATTGGTATAATGCTACCTCTAGACTTTCGATCAGCTTTAACTCAGTGATTTCTGTTATCTCCTTGAACACACTTCACCAAAAAATTGTACATATTTACACCCCCACCACATGTGAACATAAGTCCCAGTTTCCTGTTTGTAACGTTATTATCATCATCATTATCATTGATAGCTTGCATTCAAACCATTTCCAGCACCGTTTGGAATACATGACTGTTCTTTCCCCCTGAGGTGGTATAATAGACCTGCAACAGTTTTTTTAATACCCCCACACTTTTTTTAAATCACCTGCAAATAGAAAACTTGCATATTCTAACTGCCTTCTAGCAGACATTTTACCTGTAGGGCTAATTTCCTCTTTGCAGAGAGTGGGTCCCCCCCCCCTTTATGGGAGCATTAAAAAACGACATCATCCACCTGTAGTCTGAAGTGTTAGAGCCCATACTACCTTCTTAGCATTATGTTATCATCAAAATTATCACATTAACCCTACTGTGTGGAAATCCCTTGCAGACAACTGCAGTGCCTGGAGACAAAGATGCCTTTCCCAACACAAAAGCAGGACCAGCACTCTTCCTGCATACTGCCTCTGACAGGGAAGGTACAACATTGCCATTGGAGCTAGTACAGTGGTGCCCCGCAAGACAAATGCCTCACAAGACGAAAAACTCGCTAGACGAAAGGGTTTTGCGTTTTTTGAGTCGTTCCACAAGACGAATTTCCCTATGGGCTTGCTTCGCAAGACGAAACGTCTTGTGAGTTCTTGCGAGTTTGTTTCCTTTTTCTTAAAGCCGCTAAGCCGCTAATAGCCGTGCTTCGCGGAACGGATTAATTTCGTCTTGCGAGGCACCACTGTACCCTTATTGTCCATGAAGTTGTCTAATCCTCGTTTGAAGTCATCCAAGTTGGTGGACATTACAACTTCTTCTGAGACCGAAATCCACAGTGTAATTATGTGCTGTGTAAGGAATTACTTTCTTTCCTCTGTGCTGTATCTTCAAAGTGGATATGTACAGTGGTACCTCGGGTTACATACGCTTCAGGATACATATGCTTCAGGTTACACACTCCGCTAACCCAGAAATAGTGCTTCAGGTTAAGAACTTTGCTTCAGGATGAGAACAGAAATCGTGCTCCGGCGGTGCGGCTGCAGCAGGAGGCCCCATTAGTTAAAGTGGTGCCTCAGGTTAAGAACAGTTTCAGGTTAAGTATGGACCTCCGGAACGAATTAAGTATTAACCCGAGGTACCACTGTATATGATTACTGCCTAAAGCAGCCATAAGCTGCAGCTCTGATTTTAATGAACATCAAAACTAGGGGAGGATTTTTAACTCTTTGTCCCTGGATTACTTTTTCAATCTAGCCCTCCAACACCTCCCCACAAGCTGCTATTAACCCTGTAGCAGGAAAGATACAGTTGTATGTATTCCTTACCAAAGGAGACTGAGGCTGGATCTACACTGATCTGGAAAACGCTGTTAAAAAACAACCCAACACTTTAAGAAAAATATTCCTCCCAATAACTCAGAGTAGATCCGTTGCAATTAATCAGCCTAAGTTAGTAATGTCCATTAATTGCAAAAGGCCTGCTCTGTGTATGGCTTGAATAAAGCCCCTTATCTGTTTACCATTTTGTTTGCAAATTGCGAACCTTTTTGCAAACATAGCATGAGTGAATTTCAGATAGCACATCCTCATTTCATACTCTGACCACGTGAGAACTACTAAGTTAACAGAAGGAATTGTGATAGGAGAAACTTGATTTTAGGTTGAACATGGCCAACTAACAGGTAAGATTGATAAATAAGCACTTTTAAGTGCTCTGGTCTAATGTGTCCATCGTATAGAAGTTCCATCAACTTGACAGATTTCTCTTTTGTTTAAGGAAACACCCTGGCAAGAGCAGTCAATAGATTAGAGGACGGATATTACGACAAATGATATTTACAGGTTCATTAATTTGTTCTTGTACAGTGAAACAGAACAGGCACATTGACTTCCAGACAAAGTGAATTATTGTTTCATTTAATTTGTTCAATGTCCCTTGTCTTATTAGTCGTCACTAACAGTTTTTCCACTTGCTGCCATGGTCTTACAACAGCCCTCCAGAACCAGGAGTCTTCCAGTCTGTATCTCTCCCTCATCACCACCTTAATCCTCTTCCAGAACTTCAGGGTGTGCCAATGTTTCAAGCTGAGATCTAAACCAAATCAAAGCGGGTCCTCAATACCTACTAGGTTCCTCATGTCCATTGACAACTACACTGATTCTGGTGGTCTCAGTTACAGAGCACAAAGGCATCTCTGTTGCAAATGGAGGGTAAACGATGCATGGAGACGCAGCATGGCTTGCTTCTGGACTGTACATCGTAGCTGTCATTTCTGGTATAGATAAGGAATGGCTTTCTCGTATTGCCCTCCACTTGGTAAACAATCTGCAATACCTGTAAAGAAAAAGAGATAATCTCTCAAGCATTATCCATTTAATAAGTGATATACATAATACAATCCTGTGTGTTTTGATTCAGGAGAATGTTCTGCTGTGTTCAAGGGACCTTATGCCCAGGTCACTCTCCACAGCAGGAGTGTGAAACATTTTCCAACCTGAGGGCCACATTCCCTGCTGGGCAATTTTCCAAGGGCCACAGGCAGAGGCAAGAATGGGCAGAGCAACAAAATGGCTGCAATGCCTCAAGGACTGCCCCTTTCCATATGAACATACCTGGACACTGAGATCATCCTCTGAGGCTCGTCTTTGTGTGCCTCCTCTCCACAAGAGGTCCGGAGGGTGGCAACACAAGAACGGGCCTTTTCTGCACTGGCCCCCCCATTTGTGGAATGCTCTCCTCAGGGAGGTTTGGCTGGCGTCTTCATTATACACCTTCAGGCGCCAGGCAAAAACGTTCCTCTTCAGCCCGGCCTTTAGCTGACTGACATCTGATGAGCTTTGAAATGTGTTGTGGTAGGGGGAATTATTGGTTTGTTTCTGTTCTTATTTTTATGATTTGTTTTGGGGGTTTTTTAATTGTAATTTTATGCCGTGAACTACCTTGAGATCTACAGGTATAGGGCGGTATATAAATTACCGTATTTTTTGCTCTATAAGACTCACTTTTTCCCTCCTAAAAAGTAAGGGGAAATGTGTGTGCATCTTATGGAGCGAATGCAGGCTGCGCAGCTATCCCAGAAGCCAGAACAGCAAGAGGGATTGCTGCTTTCACTGCGCAGCAATCCCTCTTGCTGTTCTGGCTTCTGGGATTCAGAATATTTTTTTTCTTGTTTTCCTCCTCCAAAAACTAGGTGCGTCTTGTGGTCTGGTGCGTCTTATAGAGCGAAAAATACGGTATTACTATGACGATGGTGATGATGGTGATGATATCTTACCTTGGGCTCGTTTCCATTCATACACCCCCCTCTTTATCCTCCTTCCCCACAAGCCAAGAAGCAGTGTCAGAGTTCAAGGATACATTCCAGTCCGGGCAAAAGCACTCCAGGGGAGTGCGAAGCAGGACTGGTGAGGGATGTGTCAAGTGGAGAGGTGGCGTGGCTTGTAGAGAGTCCTGAGGGCTGGACTGAGATTCCCCCTCCCTGTTTCACCCTTAAAATAAAGCTTGCAGCATCCTTCTGTTAGAAGAATTTTAAGGTCTCAAATATATATTCATTAATGCACACATATCTAAATATATAATCCATGTGTCTGAAATAGTACAGGAGTGCAATCCTGAAGCCATTCTGACTCTCCTGGTGACCTCAAATACTCCCTGCTGGAAGGAAGACAAATGGGGAAAGTCTCCCCATTGTCTTTTCTCTTACAAATCCTGTCTTAAAGGTGTATTTGTGTATGAATAGGGTGAGCCTGAGACCCGGATTCAGGAACTAAAGTATTAACGATCATGAAAGAATTGCCAGGCTGCCCAGGTAATGCAATCAGCGACCCTTATCAGGTATCCTGGCATGATTTCTGCTGTAGACCACCTCCTATGATGTATGTATGACGATTTTGGGGTGGTCTTTGGCTAAGGTGGTTGGGCAATGTCAAAAGTCCTTAAAGGTTCCTGCACACTTCTGTTCAGAGTCTCTCTCTCCTTGGAAGGAGGGAAGGAAACTCTTTTGCAACAGAAAAATAAATATCTGCCTTGCTTTCTACTGGATCATGCCTCCATCCATTCTTCTCTGACCGATCATGGAGTTAGGGTACTCGGAGACCCATGGGGAGTTGGGCAGCAAAAGCTAAACCCCTATATTTACATCACTTCTCACAACAGGAAGTCACCCTCTACTGAATTAGCCCTTTCCCTCCACCACATCCCCTCCTGTTCCTCGTCCCCACCTGGACTGGGCCATCCTCTCGCGGAAGAACTCGGTGCAGAAAATGACAAGGATGGGGCTGACACAGCTGTGGGCGTAGCTGAGGCAAATAGTAGCCTGGTACAGATAGAAAAAGGCGGCAGAGGGTGTGGCATTGAGGTTGACCAACTGCAGCACGTGGTACGGAGTCCAGCAGACAAAAAAGGCAGCCATGATTGTGAGGGCCATGCGGGTCACCTTCCGGCTGCGGGCAGATGGCTTCCTATGCACCCGGCGCATGGCACGGAAGAGGTGCTGCAGAGTCAATGAATACAGTACAGTGATCACCAGCAAGGGGAGCAGGAAAGCCAGCAATGACTGGTACAGGGTATACCAGTATATACTGTGGGGACCTGGTAAGTCAAGGAGGCAGATCTCCGTCTTGTTGTCCCAGTGCACCCGGGCATAGAGCATCGCAGGCGTGGCCAGAATCAAGCTCCCAGCCCACACACCAGCGTTGATCAGAGTTGTGCACCGCAGGGTCCGTTTCTGGCCGATGGTGGACGAGTACACAACTGCCACGTACCTGGAGAGAGAAATGAACTGGCGTCAGGGATACAGGAGACACAGGGCGGCACATTCCACAAAGGAGACAAGGCATATGTCCAAATATCCACAATAAACGTGCACAGTGACCATGGTAACTCATTGTTGGTGATTATTGGAGGGATGCGCTGTGTAAAATGGTTGCTGGGACTGTCATTTGCAACGGAAGAATCGGATGGGAAATAGAGCAGCTGTCCTTTTTTCTGCAAATATAACAGAAGGGAAGACAAACCTTCCCAGCTGACATTAAGACTATCCCATCGATGCTAACTTAAACCTATAACTTAATATGCACAAATAAATGAGATTGACAGTAATAAGCCATGTGTTTAAATGTGGAAAGGGCAGCGAGGACTTCACACTACTGGGTAGTGGGTGGTAAGTGTTTTGTCCCTGCAGGATCCATCTGTTAGCCTCTACACCACAGGGATATAATTTAAGAGGGAAGGAACATCGGCAAATATCAAGGATTTCTCCAAATGACAGTTAATACGAGCAATAATTTATTCCGCTTTACTGCCTATGCCATAACTTTCCCATAAATCAGGCCTAAACAGCTGGTTGCTTCCAGATCAAGCATGGCACTCCAGCTGCAAAGGGGCCCAGTGTCACTGAATGACTTTCCAGGATTTCAGGCAAACATATTTACCATCTCCTACTGCAGTCTTTGCCAACCTGGTGCTTTCCAGATGTTTGGACCACAACTCCCATCAGCCCCAGCCAACAACTATGCTGGCTGGGGTTGATGGGAACTGTAGTCCAAAATACCTGGAAGGCACTAGATTGTTGAAGTCCAATCCTTCTCACTGGAAATGCCAGGAACTGAACCTGGGATTATCAGCTTGCAAAGCAAGCACTCCGCCACAGACCTATGGTCCTTCTGAGTTGCTTCTGAATTAGCATACCATGTTCATCCCGCTCTTCTACCTTGGCTCCTACCTGTCTACACACAGCAGAGTGACAATGCCCACGCTACTGAACTGGTTGTTGAGGTCAATGGTGGTCGCAGCCCAACACAGAAAGTCTCCAAAAACTCAGCCTTGCTCCTGCAGAAGTTGGTGGATGACAAATGGCATACCAAGCAAGAAGAGTAAGTCAGCTACTGCCAGGTTCAAAATGTAGATGTCGGACACTACCTTCTGCTTGCAGCCCAGAATGACCGAAATCACCATCCCATTGGCCAGAACACCGGAAGCACAAATAAGGGCATAAATGGCGGGCAGCACAAAGCGGACAGCTGGCCCCGGGAAGCTGCTGCCAGCAGCCAGCGTGTGCTCACCACAGCCTGGTTCTAGCTCACAATCCCTTTGAGAGTGGTTTAGTATCCATGGATTAAGAAGACCAGGAGATATGTTGAGGCCAGGAGAGAAGTCGCGGACTCTGTCCAGCGAAAGTGCCATGATGGGCCCTGGGCAAGGGATGGAGCTGTCCTGGTGAGCCAAGGAAAATCCAACATGGCCATTCAAAGGAGCAGAAGGCCTCTGTGCCGGAGATGAACACCAACTCTGTGTCTCAAAGCCCAAACTGAAACAATGCCAATTGCCTCCTTCCTCAGTAGAAGCTCTATGGTTTGATGCTGGTGTGTACAGGGATAAACCTTGAAAGACTGTTGTTCATCTTTTGGCAGGAGACTCAGCAGCTTGGCTCCATTGTACATGGTTCTTCTTGTCTTGTCTTGGGTGCCATCTAGAACACTCTAAAGAGGAAATGTTCCAGTTGCCTCTTGGACATCCTGGAAGACAAATGAAGGACTTAGGAACATAGGAAGTTGCCATATACCAATGATTCATTTACACTGATGGGCAGCAGCTCTCCAGAGTTTCAGCTGGAATATTCCCATCCCTTCCTGGAGAAGTCAGGGACTGAACAGGGCTGACGCTCCACCACCAAGCTATGTGTGTCCTTCCCACTTACCGTACATTAAAAGAACAGCCAGCTACCAAAGTCAACATCCATAAACTGTCCATTCATCAGAGGTAATGAAAAGCACGTAACATGGGGAAATCCAGCCATACGGGCATGGTATAAATAATAAATTGTTGGTTGTTTTGGTGGTGGTGGTAGGATATATTACCACATGATTCCACAGATTCAGCTAACAAAATTTTATGGTTCCTTAGTGCAATCCAGAATGGAAAATCTGTGTTACCCTCCAGATGTCAGTGAACCACAGGTCCCATAATCCATGAACATTTTCCATTTTGGCTGGGGCTGATGGGAGCTGGACTTCAACATCTGGAACATAAGAAGAACCCTGTTGTATCAGGCTAAAGGCCCATTTAATCCAGCATCCTGTCCTCCCAGTGGCCAACCAGTTGCCAATGGGAAGCTCAGAAGCAGGGCCTGAGCATAACAGTATTCTCCCCGCTTGCAAATCTCAACAACAGGCATCCAGAGGTATACTGACTTCAACAGTGGAGTTAAGGCATAAACATAATAGCCAGTAGCCACTGCTGGCTTTTGTCACCAGACTCGGCTCTAGATAAAGGAGTGTTCCATGCAGCCCAATATCCAAACAGTGAGAGACTTCAAGGGTGCCAGCAATTACCTTGTGTTAAGTTTCCCTTGGAATGAAAGTCACAGGAGACTGTGGTGTCTTTTTGATATATGGTTTTATTTACACACACACAATGTGAGCATAAGATGGAAGGGCTCAGAGCATCAGCTCTCGCTGCCCCACTAGGTTTTCAGGAATCCGCCACCAAAAACCATAGCTTTGGTTTCAGCACAGAGTGCAAGGCCAGCCCCTGTGTCTTTCCCGCTCTAGGTGAGATTACACCACACAGGCCCCTGGTCTATTGATCGCCAACCCCTAGGATGACCTGGTATCCAACCACGTTGGTGGGGAAGGCTAATCCCCGCCTTCTAAAAAAGCATCACTCACTAGTTAAGTATTTCTATGACAACACATATATTCTTGATCAACTATTTAGACATGTAAATAGGATGCTTAAGAGGCTGCTGGCGAGAACCATTAGCTTCATAAACAGACTGGTTTGTCCACTCAATAGTTGCTTCTACTGCAGGCTCCTGTCTTACAGGTATAACCACAGGTTTGGCGACCCCAAGACATCATCCACACACACACACACACGGAGATTTCCTGCCTGATTTTGTGCCCGGGGCTCAGTGGGCAGCAGAGAGTCTCCCCTTGGTTAGGGTTACAACTAAAACAGTGTTAGGGGGCCCTCCTTCAACCTCAAATCCACATTATCCCATCCCCAAAAAGTCTTGACAGTGGGATGACTGACCCTGACTCCACCGCTGCTCCCACTTCAGCTGCTGGTCCTGTGGTTAAAAGCCCATTCCTTCCATGTCCCCCACCTGGTGGGTTTGGATACATCACACAAACCCCGGGGAGTCTCTCTCATGCACCTCAAAAGATGCTACCTCAGTTTCCATCAGGGGTGTCAACTTGAATAAAATATTTGGGAGGGGGGCAGGTAAGCATCACCCACCCATAATCAATCACATGAACACGGTGCATGCACATCATTTGAATGGCAATGCCCATCAACTTTGGGGTGGGGGGCTGGACCCCTCAAATATTTTAAGGGGGGGTCCAAAACCCCCTCGGCCCCAGCCGTTGGCTCCTACGGTCCCCAGTAGCACAAAAAATAATTGGAATGAATTATTCGTGTTATTGAAGCACTCACACGTTCATCTTCATGGGATGGAGGAGGGGAGAGGCAGAAACGCTCACACCCCACTAAAGAAAAAACCGAGGCGCAGGTGTCCCGATGCGGGGAGGGGGCGCGGCGGCCGGCTGCCCGTTTACAGCTCTACCTCCCTCCCCTCTCGAATCTTGCCTAAGCGGTGTCACTCCGCTTTCCTTTCGAGCGAGATGGTTCCAGTCCAGCTTGTCCCGGGAGCAGAGGGACATGGTGAAGAAGTAACCCCACACGCCCCCCTCCCCTGTGCCTCGTGCGTTTACCCTTCCGTCAAGATCTCCGCGTGTACCTCCTCCTCCTGCTGCTGCTGCTGCTGCTGCAGACGCGTGTTCGTGTGGATGCGCGCGGCGCGCCTCTCTCCGAAGCCGGCTCTCTCCCTGGCGCGCGCAGTCGCCGCCCATCAGTGGATCCTCTCGCTCGCGCCTTTCTCTGCGTTCTGCAACAGTTTGCAGGAGAAGATACGAGCGGAGGAAGGACCGTGTGGGTTTCTGTTTCACCCAGCCTCAGAGACGCCTTCACCGCCTCGTCCGGCATTTCTACCCGCCCCTCGCTCTCCAATGCCTATTCCCCTCCCTTTAAAAAAAAAAGGAGGGGGGAGAAAGAAAAAGCAGACATGGATTCGCATTGGGCTGAAACTTCTCTCTTCTGATCTGAAGCTCTGCACATATGGAAAGATGATGGTGTAAGATGAAAGCACTCTGCAAATGCTCAGGGCATGCACTTTTCCAAACAAATGCCAATGACTTTTCCAGCCAGCTTTTACTCCAAGGAGCTTGGCTCAGGGCCAGGATACATGCCGGCCACTTTGTCTGTCCCCCATACTGCCCCCTATCAGTCCAGTCCCCTTCCCCTTTAACTAGGGTCTTGGTCTGCCACCAAGAAAATCCTTAATAAAAAGCAACAAAACATCCAGGAGCCTGGTTGGGAGGGCAGTGAATGGCAGCCAGCATAGCTGGGCTGGTGAGGACTCCTTCCCTTTGCCAGGGCCCAGCCTAGCTGACTGCAGGTGCCAGGATGGCCGAGCCACAGGGGGTGTGGGTTTTCTCTGCAAGAAGAGGGCCTTTAAGAGCTGTCCAGATGCTTGTGGAACAAACAAGCCAGCTTTCCCTCTCCCATCGGCGCCGTCAGACACTTGCACAGTATAGCTGGAGCACCGCAGAGACAAAAGTGCAAATTGGAAGCCCCAGCAGCTGCAGAGAGGGTACGTGGGCTGAGTCATCCGTTCATCCTGCGCCTTGCTGGCATCGCAGTAGGAAGGGGGCGTCAAAAACGTTTGACAGTTCAGCCCCTGCCTGTGTGGGTGAGAGGGTGGAAGAGCCAAACGCAGTGCTACAAAAAGGGTGTGCTGAGCAGCTCCAGCAGCAAAATTTATTTGTACATTGGTACCTCGGGTTACAGGGACGCAGGTGGCGCTGTGGGTTAAACCACAGAGCCTGGGGCTTGCCGATCAGAAGGTCGGCGGTTCGAATCCCCGCGACGGGGTGAGCTCTTGTTGCTTAGTCCCTGCTCCTGCCAACCTAGCAGTTCGAAAGCACATCAAAGTGCAAGTAGATAAATAGGTACCGCTCCGGCGGGAAGGTAAGCGGCGTTTCCGTACTCTGCTCTGGTTCACCAGAAGCGGCTTAGTCATGCTGGCCACATGACCCGGAAGCTCCCTCGGCCAATAAAGCGATATGCACGCCGCAACCCCAGAGTTGGCCACGACTGGACCTAATGGTCAGGGGTCCCTTTACCTTTATCTTACCTCAGGTTACAGACGCTTCAGGTTACAGACTCCGCTAATCCAGAAATAGTACCTCGGGTTAAGAACTTTGCTTCAGGAGAGAACAGAAATTGTGCCGCGGTGGCCCGGCAGCAGCGGGAGGCCCCATTACCTAAAGTGGTACCTCAGGTTAAGAACAGTTTCAGGTTAAGAACGGACCTCCAGAACGAATTAAGTTCTTAACCTGAGGTACCACTGTAATAAGAATATTGGAAGATGCCTTGTACCATGTCAGCTTGTTGGTCCGATTTGGTCTGGTGTGGTCTATTCTGACCAACAGCAGGGGACCCTCAAGATCACAAGTAGTAGGGAACAGATCTCAAATATTCTCCTTAGGGAAGGTGGAGAGAGAACTATTAAATAATCCTCTCCATCAGGACGAGGGAGGGAAATAAGTGCTACAGCTTGTACAAATCCACCTTGCTGAATGCCACAGCTGCCCTTCCCCTCCATCCTTCTCATCAGCAGGTGACCCGCTGGCACAGAGATTAAATGCTAGCAGATTTGCTGCTAACATGTGGCTTTAATGACACCTACTGGGATCTGCTTCTTCCCACTCAGAGGCATCATAAATGAAGCCCCATCATGCTGTGCTCACTGAGTCCTTCTCCCGCTGCCTTTCCCTGCAGCGCCAAATGGCTACTTTTAGAGAATGCTTTTGCCAGTAATTTGTGCTTGACGGAGCGCCAACAGCTCTGCACATTCAAAGCCAGTAAAAAGTATCCAAAAATTTCAGATCATAGACCATGAAGGAATCCATCCTGCTGGCTTTCTGGGGTGAGGAATGAGTCTGCCAGTAATGGGATGTTACAGATAGGTAGCCGTGTTGGTCTGCCATAGTCAAAATAAACAAAATCCTTCCAGTAGCACCTTTAAGACCAACTAAGTTAGTTCTTGGTATGAGCTTTCGTGTGCAAGCACACTTCTTCAGATACACTGAAACAGAAGTTAGAAGGATCTGGCAACTTCTGTTTCAGTGTATCTGAAGAAGTGTGCTTGCACACGAAAGCTCATACCAAGAACTAACTTAGTTGGTCTTAAAGGTGCTACTGGAAGGATTTTTTTATTTTTAGTAATGGGATGGTAAGCCCCTCTCCTTATTTTCTTAAAGGGACATTGCAAAGCTTTTTCGGTGGCATTATGGGTAGTATCCAATGCTAGTCACATTCAGAGGAGACACCTTTAAATTAATAGATGTGGCTAGCTTATGTCCATTGATTTCAGGGAGTCTAGGATTCAGTGGGTCTAGAAGTCAGTAGGAATTCGATCCTGTATTGTACAGTAAAGGTTACAGACCTCTCTGGTTTCCAATTGCAGGGTGGGAAAACTCCTGTTTGATGGTAGGCAGCAGTACATTTGTGCAACTGTACACAGTTCATTCTCACTGGGTGCAACTGGAAAATTTTGCCGATCAGAAGGTTGGCGGTTTGAATCCCCATGACAGGGTGAGCTCCTGTTGCTTGGTCCCTGCTCCTGCCAACCTAGCAGTTCAAAAGCACGTCAAAAGTGCAAGTAGATAAATAGGTACCGCTCCGGTGGGAAGGTAAACGGCGTTTCCGTGCGCTGCTCTGGTTCGCCAGAAGCAGCTTAGTCATGCTGGTCACATGACCCAGAAGCTGTTTGCCGGCTCCCTTGGCCAATAAAGCGAGATGAACGCCGCAACCCCAGAGTCGGCCATGACTGGACCTAATGGTCAGGGGTCCCTTTACCTTTAAGGCATGCAGGGGAATGGAAGTACAGTGGTACTTCAAGTTACAAACACCTCAGGTTACAAACGCTTCCGGTTACAAACTCAGCTAACCTGGAAGAGTTACCTTGAGTTGAGAACTTTGCCCCAGGATGAGAACAGAAATCGTTTGCTGGCGGCGCAGCAGCAGCAAGAGGCCCAATTAGCGGAAGCGCGCCTCTAGTTAAGAACAGTTTCAGGTTAGGAACAGACCTCCAGAACGAATTAAGTTCGTAACTAGAGGTACCACTGTAACAGGGCAAATTATTATTGGAGGAGCAAAGGGCATCCTAGGATTGAGGCAGGGTATCTGCTGAGGCTCCACAACGAATTAGGAGACCCACAGGCAAAAGCCTCTTGCACCTGCTTCCTCTCTTCACCACTGCAACCTGCTTGCTGGTTTCACCTGCCTCTGGCCTGGCCCAGACAACAGTGGGGGTGAGAAAAAGGACCAGCAGGTGCTGATGCTGCTTTCTTGCTCATTTACTGTCTACCTGGCAAGCAGGTGGCAGGTAGCAATGATGAGGAACAGCCAGTAATCATGGCAGCAAGGAATATCACCAGTAGAAAACCAGGTCAGTAGTTGATGGCTGATTATGTCAATCTGTGCCTCCACCGGCCATCCTTTTTTGACAGGTCTGAACATCTATTTTGTGATTGGTGGGCCTCAATAAATTTCAGCCCTGTAGGTAGAGAGTTTGAGAAGCTCTGTTCTAGGTTACAGAAGATGCTACAGACACTGTTATAATGTGAGTAAGGTTGCTTTGATCTGCATTAATAGGCTCAATCTCTACAGTTTAGCCTGGACAACTTGATAAGCGAGCAAGGACAACAATAGTACATAATCGCTTTTCCTCGGCTCTGGAATGAGTTTTTGGAATGTTAATACTCAGTGGAGCTGGGGGAGGAGAGAGATGGCAATGAGGAGATTTTGACAGCTGGAATTTGTGCAACAACAAAAAAGAGTGGGGAAGAGCTGTGAACTGAATGCTAATGAAGCGCCTTAGGTTTCAGTGGCTCTTTGGGATAATAGAGGCTATGCTATATGCCTGGGTAGTCTGCTTGTTCACAAATTGCTTGGCTTGTGTGTGGTCTCAAGCTGAGCAGGACTGAGTCTGGACAGGTGACTGTCGGGGAACCATGTGTAAATCTGCCTCGGCCTCCCTGGTGGAAGGAACGCAGGCTACTCAACTCAAACTCGGGGTAGCCAACCTGGAGGACTTCAGGTGTTTTGGACTACAACAACTGTCAGCCCCAGCTAGCATGGTCAATAGGCTGGAATGATGGGAGTTGAAGTCCAAAGCCTATGGAGACTACTGGCATTGGTTTAGTCCTTTCCCTGGAAAGCTCACTGCTCAGGGAAGTAGGAAGCACTGAAAAAGCAACAGTGATCACAGGAGCCAACTCCTAGGGACCTAGGGGTCTTCACCCTCTCCTAATAAAGTATAGTGGTACCTCAGGTTAAGTACTTAATTCATTCTGGAGGTCTGTTCTTAACCTGAAACTGTTCTTAACCTGAAGCACCACTTTAGCTAATGGGGCCTCCTGCTGTCACCGCACTGCCAGAGCACAATTTCTGTTCTCATCCTGAAGCAAAGTTCTTAACCTGAGGTAATATTTCTGGGTTAGCGGAGTCTGAAACCTGAAGTGTATGTAACCTGAAGCATATGTAACCCAAGGTACAACTGTATTTGGGGGCCTCTCTCCAAGTCAAGCATAGGCTAACTCAGCCCTCCAGATGTTTTGGGACTACAACTCCCATCATCCCTAGCTAACAGGACCAGTGGTCATGGATGATGGGATTTGTAGTCCCAAAACATCTGGAGTTTGCCTATGCCTGCTCCAAGTCAATGAAAAATGCAATTCAAATGATGCGTGTGCGCCACATCGTGTGATCGATTGTGCGGGGCTTACCTGCCCCCCCAATATTTTATTCAAGTTGGCACCCCTGGCAATGATTCAAAACAAATTGCTCCAATCAAACAAGAAGACCACACAAGTCAGTGGAGGCTGGTGCATTAGGGCAAATGGTACACATCCCAGCCAAGTTCATTTTGTCCTCAGGTAGCCTCTTCCTCCACCTTAGTCTCAGTGTTTGTATAATTCAGCAGGGAGGAAGGTGGGGACAAAAGGATTAGTTAGCTCTGGCTATCGTTGGTTTTTACCCTGCCTTACTGTTGATCCCAAGGGACGCGGGTGGCGCTGTGGGTTAAACCACAGAGCCTAGGGCTTGCTGATCAAAAGATCGGCGGTTCGAATCCCCACGACAGGGTGAGCTCCCGTTGCTCGGTCCCTGCTCCTGCCAACCTAGCAGTTCGAAAGCACGTCAAAATGCAAGTAGATAAATAGGTACCACTCTGGCGGGTAGGTAAACGGCGTTTCCGTGTGCTGCTCTGGCTCGCTAGAAGCGGCTTAGTCATGCTGGCCACATGACCTGGAAGTTGTACGCCATCTCCCTCAGCCAATAAAGCGAGATGAGTGCCGCAACCCCAGAGTCGGCCACGACTGGACCTAATGGTCAGGGGTCCCTTTACCTTTACCTTACTGTTGATCCTGGCTCCACATACTGTCCCCCCCCCCCCCATATTCCATTGGGCAGCAGCACAGAAACAGATTTTGAGTATAAAATTGTGTCTTCTGAGATCACAGGGGCTCCTTTTTAAAACAGCCAACTTCCTAGCCCTCATGGGTATAAACATCTGCTCAAAAACATGGGAGCAACACCTGTTAAAATCTCATAAACCATATGAAGACCTGAGAAGGATTCCCAAGGGCTAATTCATCTCTCTCCAGTTAGCTGAAGAAAAAGAATACATTAAGCAAAAGAAGCACTGGTATGCAAATTAGCTTCATTTGCAACATTTCCTCCTGAGATAAATGTGGCTCGCAGGGGGAAACTCCTTCAGGGAATAAGCTTGCGAAGGTGTTGGGTATTACTTCATTAATTGCTGCAGAAAACATGCATTTTGTGTTTTGCTGGGGCCATGGATTTTAAAAAGACGCTACACATTTCTGACTGGTTACATAAAGTATGGGACATTATGGGAAATAATTAATCTGCTGTATTGGGTTAAGAAAATGGAAAGCCATCACTTTAAAAACCAAAGCTTTCTAACATACTAAAGTGGGACCTGCAAAAACATGTTGCCCTATACTGGGCCGGTCCTACCATCAGGCGAAGTGAGGAGGCTGCCTCAGACAGCAGATGCTGAGGGATGACAGCAGCAGCAGCAGCTCCTCTCTCTTCCTGCCCTCCCCCCACCCCCACATTTCCCATCAGTTTTTTCCAACATGGAAGGATTCGTGCATAAAATGCTCCATAGCAAATATTCACTTTCAGATCTGCTTCAGTTCTTTGGGTGGGGGATTTTTCACCCCTGTGGGAGGACAAGGCAGGCAGCATAGCAGTGTGCATTATGTTCAGTGTCCCCGAAAGAAGATGGTGCCACTTCTGTGCATGTTCAATGGTACTAACCACCTGGACTATGTGTGTTCGAATTTTCTGCTCTGCTTTAGGCATCAGAATGCCCTTACCTGCCAACTAGCTGTGCTCTTCTTTAGAGTACTGGCCAGTAGGCAACCAAGCCCTCCTCCAGAAAGAAGATCAATCCAGATCTACTGGTAAATCCTTGGGGATTTGCAGTAGATTACCAAGGACTGCTGACTCCATATTGTTTAACAGTAGCAACAATTCACCCCACCCCACCCTGTTTGGCAGCTGAAATTAAGAAAGCTTGAGATCAAAAACAGGAATGGATTTTCATGTGAAAGGACTGGGACAAATTGATCTTTCAGTGTGGCAACACTTCTCCTCTAGAACTCCTTGCCTGTTGAGATTAGGCAGGCCCCTTTGTTGTCATTTTTGACACCTGCTAAACACTATGGGTTTTATCCAATGCTTGTCCTACTCAGAGCAGGCCCATTGAAATGGATAGATATAGGATAGCATTCAACTCAGTTTTACTCAGACTCAATCCACTCAAAAGAGTAAACATTGTCTTCATTAGGACCATTAATTTCAGTAGGTCTGCTTTGAGTAAATGTTAGTTGGCTTCCACCCTATTTTATTTAGGCAGGCCTACCCAAATGTGCAATTTTAGCATGTACATTTGTTTTTAAAAGCTGTTCATTTTTACTTATATTTTATAATCTTGAAGCTTGTTTTCATTGTTATTTCCAATCAATGTTTTATACCATTTTATGTTAGTCACTTGGGACGCGGGTGGCGCTGTGGGTTAAACCACAGAGCCTAGGACTTGCCGATCAGAAGGTCAGCGGTTTGAATCCCTGCGACGGGGTGAGCTCCTGTTGTTCGGTCCCTGCTCCTGCCAACCTAGCAGTTTGAAAGCATGTCAAAGTGCAAGTAGATAAATAGGTACCGCTCCGGTGGGAAGGTAAACGGCGTTTCCGTGTGCTGCTCTGGTTCGCCAGAAGCGGCTTATTCATGCTGGCCACATGACCCGGAAGCTGTACGCCGGCTCCCTCGGCCAATAAAGCGAGATGAACGCTGCAACCCCACAGTCAGCCACGACGGGCCCTAATGGTCAGGGGTCCCTTTACCTTTACCCAAATGTGCAATTTGAGTATGTGCATTTGTTTTTTAAAAACTGTTAATTTTTACTTATATTTTATAATCTTGAAGCTTGTTTTCATTATTTCCAATCAATGTTTTATACCATATTATGTTAGAAGTTGTTGGGTGTTTTTTTAACGAAACGGCATAGCCATCTTGTTGAACAAATAAAAATAAATACTAAAAGCAAATCCCTGCACTCAGAGGAGCCCCTTTCCTTGTCTAGCCCCATTTTAAGCCATTATTCTGCACTTGGCTTCTGCTGGTGGTCCTTAGTATTTCGGGGGGGGGGGAAATAAAGTTGATCCCGCAGACTTGACTCCCCCCCTCCCCACATTAAAGATGTAGGAGGCAAAGCAGGTGGAGGGAGGGACAGAATTGTGTGGCCAGTGATAAAAATTTGCACTTTATGCTTGCCAAGGAGGATAGAAAAAGGACTGCGATGGGGCTGCAAGCAATTACTGGAGACCATTTCAGCCAATATTGAAGCAGCTCCCCTTGAGCTTTGCTTGATTTAAAGGAAGTCTCATAAGGCTATTCCAGGCTACCGGTTATTACTGTTATAACTCCTTAGCAATACCAGTTGCTAAGGAGCATCATTGGGCAGAGTGTGTTGTCCAGCTTGCAGGCTTCCCAGAGGCATATGGCTGGTCAGCATGAGAAAAGGATGCTGGACTAGCATAAGCCTTTGGCCTGATCCAGCCATCATCATCATCATCATCATTTATTATTTCTACCCCGCCCATCTGGCTGGGTTTCCCCAGCCACCCTGGGTGGCTTCCAACAAAGTATTAAAATACAGTGGTACCTCGGGTTACATACGCTTCAGGTTACAGACTCTGCTAACCCAGAAATATTACCTCGGGTTAAGAACTTTGCTTCAGGATGAGAACAGAAATCGTGCTCTGGCGGCACAGCAGAAGCGGGAGGCCCCATTAGCTAAAGTGCTTCAGGTTAAGAACAGTTTCAGGTTAAGAACGGACCTCCGGAACGAATTAAGTACTTAACCTGAGGTACCACTGTACAGTGTTCTGTTAAACATAAAAAACTTCCCTAAAAAAAAGTCTGGTAGTTGTTCTTCTCTTGGTGGGAGGGCGTTCCACAGGGTGTTCTCCTGGTGGGAGGGTGTTCCACAGGGAAGGCGCCACTACCAAGAAGGCCCTCTGCCTGGTTCCCTGTAACTTGGCTTCTCGCAGCAAGGGAACCGCCAGAAGGCCCTCGACACTGGACCTCAGTGTCCGGGCAGAATGATGAGGGTGGAGATGCTCCTTCAGGTATACTGGACTGAGGCCGTTTAGGGCTTTAAAGGTCAGCACCAACACTTTGAATTGTGCTCCGAAACGTACTTTTCTTCTGTTCTTAAGGAGGAGCCCTGGTGGATTAAGGCCCTTCACTTACATACTGAAAGACAGCTTCCTCAGTTACTGAGGCACATTCTTATTCCTTACCAAGCAGGGTATATATAGTATGACCTTATAACCACCAAAGCAAAGCACCACCCACACTCCTGCTGCAAAGGGGGGGTGGAATTATTAATTTCCACATAAGCTTTTCTGAGGGATCTATCAGCCACAGCCATTGTTTCAGTGACTCACAAAAGCTAGCGCGTTAAGGTGATTATTCAACCAGACAAACACACTAGAAAGCTATGATTACTGTCAACCGATTTAAACTGGGGAAACAATGGCAGCAAAGAAAGAGACATTCCTCTGAGGTGACGACGCTCTGGGATAAGTTTCCAACCTACTGAAACACCAGAGCAATAAATGTTCTTGGAATGCCTAGTTACCAAAGCCTCACTAACTGGAGGTGGCCTGATTTGGTCAAAAGGGCCAGGTCCAAATCAAATGTTTTGGGCTTGTCCACACTTGTCCTGTGCCTAGCACAAGTCCAATAAGTTTTCCCCTTGCCCCACTCCTTTTCCAGGGAAAACCTGCTCTTTAGTGCTCAATTGGAGCAAACTCCAGAGAAAACTGGGGTTGCCCTTTGTTCCAATTGAGCGCTAAAGAGTGGTTTTCCCTGGTGGAAAGCAATGGAACAAGAAGAAATGTGGATAAAGCCTTTAGTGAGGAAGCTGTTCACAGCTAATTGCTGAGTGCAATTTCAGAATCTAAGGAAGTCCATGGGAAAAAACACAGAAGAAGGTGAGGCAGGGCAAATATGCTCCTTCTACAGAGTCAAATTATTTGCCAATCTATCTTGGCATTGTCAACATAGACTGGCAGCACCTTTCCAGCGTTTCAGACAGGAGTCTTTCATAGCCCCGTCTGCAGATGCTGGAAATTGAACCCAGGACTTTCTGCCTGCAAAGCATGTTTTCTACTGCTGAGAACTATGAGATCCAGTTCATGGGGGCAGGGGAACAGAAGGTAGCTAATTAAGGGACAAAGAATCAATAATCCCTCCAGCCCCACTGAACAGCAAACAAAAATGAAGGCAGGACCTAGATGCAGAATGCCTTTGGTTAAATTCTTCATCAAACAGAACTTACTTGTGAATACACACTACAAAAGGATGTTGGTCAAGAGGAAGGGTAATTTCTGGATAATATAGCACTATATCACTTGCTTTTCATTCTGCACCCAACTGATTGTGGAAGAGCAATGCCCCAACAGCACCAATAGGCCCTATTGTGGATTCAACCATAATTAAGGGAAGAAGAAGAGTTTGGATTTGATATCCTGCTTTATCACTCCCCTTCAGGAGTCTCAAAGCGGCTAACATTCTCCTTTCCCTTCCTCCCCCACAACAAACACTCTGAGGTGAGTGGGGCTGAGAGACTTCAAAGAAGTGTGACTAGCCCAAGGTCACCCAGCAGCTGCAGGTGGAGGAGCGGAGACGCGAACCCGGTTCACCAGATTACGAGTCTACTGCTCTTAACCACTACACCACACTGGCTCTCAAGGGAATGAATGTTAAACAATAAGAACCTATTTCCAAAACCAACTGTACTCTTTCCTCTGCTCTTGCTGGGCAGAACTCTTAGACTGACAGACCTCACACTCACGCAAGTGGGGTTTTCAAATGTTTATTTCACCAGTGCCTCTTCTCGCTTCCTCTCACTTCTTGACTTTGCCCTGGGCTGCCACAGCCTCCATGGCCTTTCGCACGGTCTCTTCATCACCCAGGAACTGCATGGGCTTCGTAGGTTTCAGGTTGTCGTCTAACTCATACACAATGGGAATCCCAGTCGGGAGGTTGAGCTCCATAATCGCCGCATCAGACATACCTAAGTGGTGAACCAGACAAGGTCAGATGGTCCCCCTCTGTGCATTGTCAAAGCGCTGCAATTGTCAGAGATAGTGTCTTGCAACCTAACAACCACACATACAGATGGCCAGTCACCCGTCTCAAGCGACAATACATCTGCCTAGGAGAGCTAGAAGGGGCCAAAAGGAGCCAGCACTTGGCTCTAATACCTAAACAAGCAGCCCTATTTAGGGAAGCTTTTAATGTTTAACTACTGTATTTTTTTTAATGTTTACTATTGTATTTTAATATTTTGTTGGAAGCTGCCCAGAGTGGCTGGGGAAACCCAGCCAGATGGGTGGGGTATAAATAATAATAATAATAATAATAATAATAATAATAATAATAATAAATTTGCAGTGAAGGAGCTCAGTCCTCAAACATAAAAAGTATGCCTGGTCTGGACACACAGAAACTGTTCTTCTTCTGTGTCACCATGTTTCTAGTGTTCTCCTTGCAGCGTCCAAGAGGAGAGGGGAGGGGAAGCATGGAAGCCTGAGGTTTGCTCACAGTGACCACAGGACATCGGTCCTGAAAGACCTACATTGGCTCCCAGTACATTTCCGAGCACATTTCAAAGTGTTGGTGCTAACTCTTAAAGCCCTAAACAGCCTTGGCCCAGTATACCTGAAGGAGCATCTCCACCCCCATCATTCAGCTCCGAGGGCCTTCTGGCGATTACCTCACTACGAGAAGTGAGGTTACAGGGAACCAGGCATAGGGCCTTCTCAGTAGTGGCATCCGCCCTGTGGAATGCCCTCCCATCAGATGACAAGGAAATAAACAACTATCTGACTTTTAGAAGACATCTGAAGGCAGCCCTGTTTAGGGAAGTTTTTAATGTTTGATGCTTTATCGTGGTTTTAATATTCTGTTGGGAGCCGCCAACAGAATATTCTGTTGGTTTCCCCCAGCCAGATGGGAGGGTATAAATAAGAAATAATAATAATAATAATAGTGTTAGATCATGGTTTAGCATGAAAGCCACCCCAGATTGTTTGTTATCTTTGCTGCAACATCCTGTAAAAGCTGCTCCTCTGGAAAGTATTAACCCCTGTGGCTTAATTTTCTTCTTCTTTTTAATCCACATAGATACCGTATTTTTCGCTCTATAAGACGCACCAGACCACAAGACACACCTAGTTTTTGGAGGAGGAAAACAAGAAAAAAAATATTCTGAATCTCAGAAGCCAGAACAGCAAGAGGGATCACTGCGCAGTGAAAGCAGCAATCCCTCTTGCTGTTCTGGCTTCTGGGATAGCTGTGCAGCCTGCATTCGCTCCATAAGACGCACACACATCTCCTCTTACTTTTTAGGAGGGAAAAAGTGAGTCTTATAGAGCAAAAAATACGGTAATTGTCTAGCGAGATGTGTTCCGTGGTGTGCTTAAAATGAAGCACCACAAGCAACACACTGACTCTCTGCAGCCAACACAAGCAGCATATTGCTATCTTCAAGGAAATGCCTAAGATACGAAGCTTCCCAAACCAGCAGTCTCAGCAGCTACCAGCAGAGGACACTAGGGAAGCTCAAAGGTGCTAGTGCCAGCTTGCGTGACCTATAATATATGCTGCCCGCTCTTCCTCTAGAATTGTAAGCAGCCTCCTTGGTATGCCCGTGCCCTTTTGGGACAGGGCACATTCACAGAGGTCAGGGAAACAGAATCTTGGGGCAGAGGTGGTGGACGATGAGGCTACCAGCGGGGCCTGGGACGGAGATGGCAGTAGCCAAGCCTGGGAACATGACCTCTGCCAACCTCAAATCTTGTAACGCGACTCCGGACTGGAAATAGCAACGCAACCTTCAAGCAAGCTGCAGGTCGTAGAGCACAGAGCTCTTTTAGTCAGCTGCCTGAGGATATAGGGTTGGTCAGGAGCAAGCCAGGCGCACTGACCCTGAAATACTAAATCATGTGTGCAGAACCATCACTTCTGAATCAATGAAACTGGCAAAGGATGCTGCGTGCTTCTCAGCAATGCTTCCGGCAGAGAGAGTTTGGGGGTTTTTCCAAGGAGGCACTGAAACCATGCAGGTTAAAGTGGGAAGGCTATAGAGTACATAGCTCAGAAGCCAGGGAGCTGGCACTCTGCCCCACTAAAGGTCACCTGTAAAGCGATACAGGTTTTTCATGATGGCCCCAGGCGTCTTCTCTGGTACCCTGGCCTCACAAATACCCCACGAGCATCCCTGCTAGATCGGACTGTGGAGCTGCAAGGGCAAAACGCTGCTAGGACCCGAGTGGTAATACTGCACTGCAGCAGCGGAGGAGCTGAAAGCTGACCCCCCCCCCCCCCCGTCTTGCATGCGGAAGATCCGCAGTTCAGTTCATTTCCAGGCAGAGATGGGAAAGAGCCCATCTGAAACCCTGGAGAGCCAGGGCCAATCGGTGTCCACAATACTGAGCTATATGGACCAATGGCCTGGCTCGGTATAAGGCAGTTTCCTATGTTCTTAGCGCCTTCCCAGAATCCCCTGCTTCCTTATAATGAATGAGCTTTGTGCTCAAGCCCAAACCATAGTCTCCAGGGCAGGTTTACATTTTTTTAAAAAAAAGAAGACGACGACCACAATTCAGTACCAGGCTAACTCAAATTCTGTGAGAGCAAGAGCTGTGTAAACGATTCACTTTTATAATTTGCAAAAATATGCCAATTTTGCATAACTTTTTCTCCCTCTGGTCAGCCAAAGTAGGGGGTGGGGACAGAATTTTACAGATTACCGAAGCTCTTTCCTAAATAACTGGAAATCCTGCTCAGAGTCTTCTCTGGCCACTGAGATTTATAGCTGAAGACTGAAAACTTGACTTTTAAAAAGAAAGCTGAACCTTTTCCCCTCACAATTTTAGTATATGTGCTGCCGAAGCGAGTACCCTTCCCCCCTCCCACAAGGCTTAAATACTGTACACTACCCCAATCAGTTGCAGTGTTCATGTAGAAGCTAAAAACCAAATGAACAGAGGTGGCCTTTTGCCCATAATTGAGCAAAAATGCCCTATGCAAGTTATGAGATAGAGAGGATGGGAAAACGCAAGTATACATGAAATGCAGGCTGGCAGGTGATACAAGGTAGCCCCCTTACCTTCCAAGTGCTTGACAATTCCCCGAAGGCTGTTGCCATGGGCAGCAATAAGCACCCTCTTGCCAGCTTTGATCTGGGGCGCAATCTCGTCGTTCCAGAAGGGCAGGGCACGGGCAATGGTGTCCTTGAGGCTCTCACAAGAAGGAAGATCCCCAGACTTCAAACCAGCATAGCGCCGTGCCTGGATGGTGCAGTGGGGGAAACAATGGTAAATTCTGGACTAGAGGGGAGAGGCTTAAGAGATCTGGCCCAACCATAGCTGTCAACTTTTCCCTTTTCTTGCGAGGAATCCTATTCGGAATAAGGGAATTTCCCTTTAAAAAGGGGAAACGTTGACAGTTATAGGCCCGACCCCAGGAGCTTCTAGGTGGACCAACTGGTTGGCAGGAGCACAAAGAGCATCCTTTGTGGCCTGTAGTCTCTGCCCATTGTGGTTCATCCCAACTTTAGGTGCTCAGAAATCTGGCAAAGGGCTGGATAGTAATTCTGGGCTTGACTACATTGTCAATGGTTCTCTCTTTAAGCTGCTTTGGGAGCCTTCAAAAGGGTCAATATATAGTTCCCAGTTATCAGAGGTGACTCTCAGACCAGTTAGAAGTAAAGGCTATAGAGGTCTGGGATATAAGACTCCTCACCATCAGGAGGGTCTTCATTAATACCTCAAGGACCACCTCTTTCCATATGAACCTACCCAGACCCTGAGATCATCTTCTGAGGCCCTCCTTCGTGTGCCTCCTCGAGAGGTCCGGAGGGTGGCAGCACGAGAACAGGCCTTCTCTGCAGTGGCTCCCCGTCTGTGGAATGCTCTCCCCAGGGAGGTTCATAATACACCTTTAGGTACCAGGCAAAAACGTTCCTTTTGAACCAGGCCTTTGATCTGTTTGACATCCTATACCCTTTTAAAATGTGGCTCTTTTCTGGGGTGGGTGGGTGTGTTATTGGGTTGTCGTTTTTATTCTGATTATATATGTTGTGATCTTTTCTGTGAACCGCCCTGAGACCTCTGGGTATAGGGTGGTATATAAATAATAATAATAATAATAATAATAATAATAATAATAACAATAATAGGAAAGGGATATGCCACTGGGAAGGAGAACCTAATAGTCACAAAGTTGGCAGATCTGCTGGAGGGGGATGAAGAAAGCCTTTCAGATCACTGCTGGTGGTTTTCCATGGGATATCTTGCTGAAGGCTAGCCTGCAGAATTAAAGCAGAATGGACTCCAACTCCCATCATCACTTGGCTTATCCCAAATAATAATGGGAACAGTAGTTTACCCCTCATGGAGCTACAATTCCCAGCACCCTCAGCAGACTTCTTTGGGGTAAGTCATGTGCTTTAAATGTATGGTGTAGATGTGAGCAAAGTGCATTGGAAAAGCATGTGCAATGGCAACTTAAACTGATGGGATAGGCGCAGCTTGCAGACTTAACATATAGAATAAGAGAACAAGAAGAATATAAGTTTAAAGAAGACTGGAAAATGTTTAGTGATTATATGGGGGAAGACTGTACATTTAAAAACATGGGTGGCATTAAGATAATTTCAACAGTGTAAATAAGTTTTGATGGTGTAACAATAGATTACTGAATGGTTTTATGCAGGGATGTATGGTATGCAAAATGAACCACGGAACGAGACGGAGGGAAGTCATTGATTTAAGGTTGTGTAAATGAGTATTTTGAAATGTAATTTAGAAAACTTAATTTGTGTGTGTGTGTGTAAAAGATTACAGGAAGACGGGCTCTTAATAGTAACAGTAGTTCAACCACGGTGCCAGTG
Source organism: Podarcis pityusensis (assembly GCF_964106645.2). Taxonomy (NCBI): domain Eukaryota; kingdom Metazoa; phylum Chordata; class Lepidosauria; order Squamata; family Lacertidae; genus Podarcis; species Podarcis pityusensis. The sequence goes on from NC_138040.1 coordinate 35,419,812, forward strand.
ACCTAGAGGGGTGATGAGCACTTCTTGCTGGAAGTTGAAGCTGGACAGCCATGTGTTGGGGCCGCTCTAGCTCTGGACTGCCTGCACAGAGTAGGAGTGCTAGGGGTGGACTAGTCCACCAAGGAGGCTGGATCTCCAAGATGGGAAATACCTTCAGCCTGAGACCAGGGAGAGTCTCTGCCAGTCAGAGTAGACAGCACTAAGCTGGATCCGCAGACAGCCTCATTCAGTGGAAGGCAGCTCTGTATATTAAATATGTGGAAGCAGCAAACTGGCATGGTGTGCGGCAAGTGGGAAAGGAAGGGTAACTCAATGGGTCTTTCACCACATAAGCTGGCGGAAAGTTGCTTTGTCCTAATGGAGTCAGACACGAGAGAAACAAGGGACAGCAGCACAGACAGGCTTCCTTTTCAGTCCTTGAAGAAGCTTTCATGGACTCAGTACAGCAGCCAGGGAGATCCTCAAGCTCTTCAGCTGTTTTATCCAAACACATTCCTCAAGCGGCCCTATTCTTGCAGAAGCCAAACCCTCTACCATGAAGCTACCGGAAGAGCATCGCAGCCAGACAAAGCATCTCAGCTGCAGAACCACAGAAGACGTCTCACCAACCAAAGAATTCCCTTCTGTGCCACAAAGGTCATTATGTCAGCCTTTCTTGCAACATAACCCCATCTCACTGGTCACCAGCGAGGGTATTGTTTGGGCGTTTTTCTTGCTGTTATTAATGTTAATTTTTTTGTAGCTACATTTTAATATCTTATGATTTATAGTTTATGTGGAAACTTATCGATTTTGTTGTGTACTTTTTGATGCACGTTATTTATTGTTTATATTTGTAATTATGTATTTCCCCCCTATTGTACGTCACCCTGAGCATAGTTTTATTTTATACAAATAAAAGGACAGTGCTGTTGATGATGACTTTTATGTACCATTTCTGTATGTTGAGTAAAATGCAAGGCAATTTTCTCCTATCGCAACAGGCAAGTAAAAAACAAAACAAAAACTAGCCTCTCACTGCAAGTGTAGGAAACCTGTGGCCCTCCAGATGTTGCTGGACTGCAACTCCCATCAGTCTGGTCATTTCTGAGATGATGGAAGCTGTAGTGCACTAACATCTGGAAGGCCACAGGTTCACCAAGCCTGTGTTATGGGCTCTGCCTTCATTGCTCTGCAAAAATCAACACCCATCATGTCCTCAAGGGTTTTGGACTATCTGCAGCAAAACAGTTCCTCTCCCTCTGTTTATTACATTTATATCCCACCTTTCCTGCAAGGAGCTCAGAGTAACATGCACCCCCCCCCCCATATTATTCTCACAACAACCCTGAGAGGTAGGTTGTGCTGGGAGAGAGTGAGTGATGGCCCAAGATCGTCCAGTGAGCTTCATGGCTGAATGGGGATTTGCACCTGAGTTTTCCAAATTCTAGCCAATGCTCTCAACCACTACGCCAAACTAGCTCTCTCAGATCCTCCAAGTGTCCCTATTTTCCAGGGACAGCCCCAGATTTGCAGAAGCCATCCCGGTTTCTGATTTTATCCTGGAATGTCCCACTTTTCCTTAGGACATCCCTATTTTCGTCAGAGAAATGTTGGGAGGGTATGCGACCTGTGAGCCAAGGAGATATAGTGGTACCTCGGGTTAAGAACTTAATGCATTCTGGAGGTCCGTTCTTAACCTGAAACTGTTCTTAACCTGAGGTACCACTTTAGCTAATGGGGCCTCCTGCTGCCGCCGCACAATTTCTGTTCTCATCCTGAAGCAAAGTTCTTAACCTGAGATACTATTTCTGGGTTAGCAGAGTCTGTGACCTGAAGCGTCTGTAACCTGAAGCGTGTGTAACCCGAGGTACCACTGTACAACCTTTAGAACACATCTGAAGGTAGCACTGTAAAGGGAAGGTTTTTTTAATGTTTAAAGTTTTATTCTGCTTTTATATATGTTGGAAGCCCCCCAGAGTGGCTGGGGCAACCCAATCAGATGGGCGGGATATTATTATTATTAATTATTATTATTATTATTGAATAGGACGTCCCTATTTTCATCGGAGAAATTGGAGGATATGCTCTCTCTCTCTCTCCAGAGTTTCATACCCAGCACTGACCTTGCTGATGATTTGATAGTAATCGTGTTTTTCATCCATGGGGGGTGGTGGGATGTCGTAGGAGCGCCTCCAGATCTTGACCTGCTCTTCTCCATGCTTGGCTGCGGTCTCGGCCTTGTTGAGGCCCGTCAGGCCCCCGTAGTGGCGCTCGTTCAGGCGCCAGGTGCGAATCACGGGCAGCCACATCTGGTCGGTGCCGTCCAAGATGTACCAGAGGGTGCGGATGGCCCTCTTCAGCACCGAGGTGTAGCAGATGTCGAACTCGTAGCCCGCATCCTTGACTGCCTTGGCCCCCCGCTGGGCTTCCTCCTTCCCCTTGTCGCTCAGCTCAGCGTCAAACCAGCCGCAGAAACGGTTCTCCTGGTTCCAGGTGCTCTCGCCATGCCTCACGATCACAAGCCGGTGGGTTGGCATTGCTCTGCTGGAAAAAGAAGGCTGCACTCAGAAAGTCAAGCTCAAAACCCTGCCCTGAGCCACCCACGCCCCAGAATGGACAGGATCGCGCTATTTATACGGGTTCCCCCACCCACCCACTTCAACCCTCCAGGCCAACCGGTGCCCCTTTACGGGCAGAATGACAGCTGCAGGCAGCCATTCGCGACAACCCGGAGTGCACATGTTCCTTTCTGGCAAAGGCCTAATAGCTAAAGATAGTATTAGGGAGCTTTCTCCCTCCAGCCTTGGCTAGAAATAGCCTGGCAGGCCTGTGACCTTTTCCCTGGGGGCCTGTTGCTAAAGGAGGGTGTTTGGAGATGAGGAACACCGGGAAGCAAAACCTCAGCCCCACAGAGCAAGAGGGAAAACACAACCTCCCCTTTGCAAATTGCCACTTACCCCTGAAATATACTCAGAGTCGAGAGTGGATTTCATGCTCTTTATTCAGCTCATAGTGGTGAGGAGGAATGGAAGTTCCCCCAGGATATCTGCTTTATATACATTATTTACACAATGGGCCCCACGTGATTGGCTAATTCCGGGATTCACCTGTAGGCCAATCAGGTTGCGGATTCACTTCCACTTGGAGTTGGATTGGGTGGCTCCTGTGGACCAATCAGACTGCTGCATTCTGGATCCTGTTGTTCTAGGACCAATCAGACTGCTGCATTCTGAATCCTATTGTTCTAGGACCAATCAGACTGCTGTATTTTGGATCCTATTCAACTCAGGACATAACACCCCTCTGGGCCAGAGCTGTAGCTAGTTCTGCGCCCCTGGCAGAACTATCCAGATTCCACCCCCAAGCCACTGACAAATTGGCTCTTCTTTCCGCCTCCCCTCCAACACCCTGCCCCACCCTCTATTAAAAACCTTTTCTTATGAGGCAATAATCAACACCTTTATTTATAGACATATTTTTAGCCGATTTTGTGCCCTACCCCCAGCCTGCACCCCTAGCAGGGGCCCACCTCACCACCCCCTAGCTATGGCCCTGCTCTGGGTTTTATGGTGGCCGTGGCTGGAAGCAAAAGCCTGCCCTGGATTCACATGCTTGCAACTCCTGTCTCCTGGACAGAGATGGGGATGAGGGCTGGAGGAGGGAGCTGCCTAGGGCAGGATGTGTGTGTGTTAGAGGCAGGGAGTGCAGGGTCTATTATCAGCTAGCCAACTTGGCTGCTCTGGCAGAGCAATCCTTCAAAACAACAGGCCTTGACAGCAAAGCGAAGGGATGGATGTGTTATAAGCAGAGACAGCGTCAGGGTCCGGCATCGTCAGGTACCTGCCACGGGCCACAGTTAACCTCCATGGAACGCAGATCAGCCTCATGGTTCCTCTCTGTTGTTGCTGCCTTTTGTAACTTCTGCTCTCTGGGTGAGCAAGCAAGCAAGCAGTGGAACTGGCACAATGAGAAGAAGTGGCATTCTCTGCTCACCTCCCCAAACCTCCTGCTCTCCGTGGGCGAGTCGACTGAGAAATAAAAGGCCAACCCACTGCTTTTGAAATGACCCCTCTAGACTGATCTCAGCAATTTGGTGATAATGTTAAGCTCAATGCAGTGTTGCTGATTACAACATACCTACCATGTTTCCGTTGAAGACAGAAGCAACCTAGGCCCTCATTCCTAAAACAAAAAGTTTACTACTATATGCCACCACCGCAGCTAGAACCTTATTGGCAACAAAGGTGGAGAACAAGTACCGTATTTTTTGCTCCATAGGGCACACCGGAGCATAGGGTGCCCCTTGTTTTTAGGGGGGGAAATAAAGGGGGGGAATCCCTCCCCAGCCTCAAAGAGCAAAGAAGCCAAGACAGCCAGCGGGATCCATCCCGCTGGCTGTCTTGGCTTCCTCTTTAGCCACGCACAACCTCTCCAGCCAGGAAAGGCTGCGAGCGGCTTCGTTTTTAGCCGCGGGGCTGGGGCGGGGGAAGCCCAAGCTTCCCCCGACCCCAGCCGCCATAACAGGTCCGGGAGGGGAGGCAAGGTTGCGCAGCCTTGCCGCCGCTCCTGGAGCTTGCGGGCTGGGGGAGCGCTCAGTGGGAGTCGGCATTCGCTTCATAGGATGCACACACATTTCCCCTTCATTTTTGGAGGGGGAAAAGTGCGTCCTATAGAGCGTAAAATACGGTATAGTGTCCACTAAGGAAGAATGGCAGTATAAAATGTTTGAATATGCTGAACAGGCTGGTCTGACGAACAGGATAAGAGAAAACGAAGATAAGGAATATAAGGAGGAATGGATAATGTTTACTGACTATTTCAAGAACCAGCATAGACATAGTCCAGCGGGGTTAACCAGAGGAAACAAAGCTCAATCAGGCCGGCCTTAAACAACGAGTCAAGAGATCCCGGGATCGCCAGGACAGCGCATGCGGAGGTGAGTATAAGTAGGAAACATGGGTAGTGGGTTGGGTTCTCTAAACCACAGCAACCAAAATTCTTTCCTTCCTTCAAATCTAAACTTTCTCCCTCCCTTTTCCATCATCTAATTTTCACCACAGACCCGAATCCATCGGAGTTGCCCAGAGGAGGGTCTTATGTGTCTCTTCCCCTTTAATTCTAGATGCTCACCTAATCCTTCGGTGGTCGTCCAGAGAAGGTTGTGTACTTCCCTCTGTACTGAAAACTATAACTCCCATGCGCAGCCGCACCCCTGCCATGGCGATCTTTGTTAGAGATGACCTGTGAACAGAGAAGGCAAGGGCACCAATTTCTTTTCCCCTTTTTGTGTTTCTGAGTTCTGATCTGACATTGCAAGTGTGCAAGCGTTCAGTAGGAACTCTGAATTCAGATTGTAAGAGGCAGGAAGGTTGCTGTGGGTTCCCGGGCAGAGATTAAGGAGTTTTCCTAGGTTCTCCTTTCAAAGATTGTCAGTCATAGAAAATGGGTACACCCCTGTCAAAAGAGACACGTCCTAGGACTCCCAGCGAGAAGGAAGCCCAATTGGCGCTTACTTCCCGCCTGGACTCTGACAGACCCCTTCCATTTGTGTTTAAGAAACGTTTTTCCTGTGTTTAAATTGGCCTTGGGTAACATCCAGCAGCTGCCTATCTTAAATGTGCCATCTAAAAAATAATAATGCAATTTTGCTTCAAAAATGTAATCTAAGGAAGCCATGTTGGGCCTTATCAATCTTAAACAAGACAAATATGAGAATGAGGTGTGCCAATGTTTGTTATTTGAGAGAGGCTCCAAAGAGAGTCTTCCTCCAAGTGGTAGAAAGAAAAGAGAGAAAAGAAAAAATAAATCCTGTGTATGTGCTTACCTGTGTTCTGAGAGGGGGGTGGGCCCCCCTTCCCTAGACAACTAAAGAGGAAATAAATTTGTAACTTTGAGTTTATGAGAGAGCTAGTCTGCAGCCGTGTTCTAGTCTACTTTGGAATGTGCTGTGAGGGTAGCCTAATGTTTCTGTTGTAACCAGCCTAGTAAAGGTAAAGGTACCCCTGCCCTTTCGGGCCAGTCTTGCCAGACTCTAGGGTTGTGCGCCCATCCCACTTAAGATGCCGAGAGCCAGCGCTGTCCGCAGACACTTCCGGGTCACGTGGCCATCGTGACAAGCTGCATCTGGCGAGCCAGCGCAGCACACGGAACGCCGTTTACCTTCCCGCTGGTAAGCGGTCCCTATTTATCTACTTGCACCCGGGGGTGCTTTCAAACTGCTAGGTTGGCAGGCGCTGGGACCGAACGACGGGAGCGCACCCTGCCGCGGGGATTCGAACTGCCGATCTTTCGATCGGCAAGTCCTAGGCGCTGAGGTTTTACCCACAGCGCCACCCGCGTCCCTGTAACCAGCCTCGCAAGCTAAAATGCAGTGTTGGTACAGTGGTACCTCAGGTTAAGTACTTAATTCGTTCCAGAAGTCCGTACTTAACCTAAAACTGTTCTTAATCTGAAGCACCACTTTAGCTAATGGGACCTCCCGCTGCTGCTGCGCCGCCGGAGCACGATTTCTGTTCTCATCCTGAAGCAAAGTTCTTAACCTGAAGCACTATTTCTGGGTTAGCGGAGTCTGTAACCTGAAGCGTATGTAACCTGAAGCGTATGTAACCTGAAGCGTACGTAACCTGAGGTACCACTGTATTTCATTAAGCCTTAGGTAGGTCTCCTTTTGAGAGAAAAGTGTTGTTGTTCTGAGTAATCCTTGGAAGTATTATGACTATATGACTATGAAAATATGGTGTTCCTTCTAAGAAATTTGTTATTAAAGGTAGAAGTATGCATGCTGTATTTGGTATGAAGTTGTAAGTTGGACAGGGGGAGGGGAGGGGGGCTAAATATGCTCTCTGTTCCTGTTTTTGAAAATGCAATTTATTAATTTTTTTAATAAATAAAGGGCCAACCCTTTACTTTTGAACTGACCCCCCTAGTTTGATCTCAGCAATTTGGTGAAACTGTAATGTTAAGCTCAAAGCAATGCTGCTGATTACGACATACATACCACATTTATTACCCACCATTTATCACTCACATCCCACCAGCACATTTAAATTCTGAATTTAAAAACTACTAAAACCAATTACAGCCACATGTACTATGGCATGCATGCTAAAGAAAGGGCTTTTGCAAATAACAGTATCTTCCCCAGTGACACTGAGCTAGTTTGTGCAGCCAATGAGAACACCACTCTTTATGGGGATGCTGTGTAATATAATAAAAACAAAAACTAGAGCGAATGTTTGGTCAGGGCCACCAGGTGGCACCATTTTCCGCACTGAAAAGCTTTTACAGTACTATGATGCTATGACGACAAAAGGACACCATGTTGACATGATTATTTTCATTCAGAAGAAGCACAGATTTTGAGGGTTTCATTATACAGATCTGAGGAACTGTTTTCAGGCACTCTGTCTCTCTACGGGGAGCCAAGCCAAAGCGTGTCTCGACATTTTGCTTCTATACATACAGAATCATCTCTGGGTCCAGGTCTGGCTATTTTTGCTAACACATTGCGAGGGTGAAAAAGTCTTGTTCTATCCCCTCAGTGCTGCCATGTCAACATGAACTACTAAAGAAAACAAACCCATAAATGTCATTAGCTTATCTCATCACAAAACCTTTTGCAAAACACATGACTATAATCCATCGTCGTGTTAAACTTTCTCTCTCTCTCCCATGTGTTTGTGTATGACATATTTGTTTATGTTTTTGTTTATAGTTAAGGATAATGCTTATTGAATCGGATGAAGTGTCCCTGGAAAATTATGCTACTATCCTATACAAAAAAGTGGGAGTAAGTCCAATTAGCTAACTGGCCCAATTCAAAGTGCTGTGGGAAGAGGGGGTTTATTTTGTTGTTTGGGTTTAATTATTTACTTGTGTTTTATCTTGTATTTTATTCTGTAAACTGCGCTGAGACCTGTTGATGAAGGGCAACATGTAAAACAAACAAACAAATAAATAATTGGAATCATTTTTCTCTCTCTTAGAAAAAGGGACCAACCAAACAGCAAATGTTTTCTGTTGCCTTGAGAGTATGTGTTGTTCATTTGTTGTTCCAAGTTGCTTTGAATTGCTTTTATAAAACAAACAAACAACTAATCGTGATCAGGGGAATAAAGGAAAAGGAAGCTACTTTGGGGAGGGGGTTACACAAACCACAGCTGTAATTAAACCTTTGCCATTCCAGTTATCATGGAGAACAGAATAAGGACTGAATTACTTACCTTCAATATAACAGCATTGCCCAGCCGTTCCACAAACACTAATTGCTTCCCCCCAGGAAGAAGAGAAGGAAGGAGTGATGGAAAGAAAAGAATAGACACTTAATTCACAGAGGGAAGCTGGTTAGTTCAGCTGAGTTGAGCGTAACAGGTGAACAAAAATGGTTGCATTGTGCCAGTTCTATTTAAGCATTAGATAGGCATAAGGTATCTAAGACCTATTTACTTGCAAGAAATTGCTACTTATCTACCATACTCAGCTCTGTTTCTGCTACTGGTGGTTTTTTTGTTCCTTTTAGCCAATTGGATTACAATATGCAAATGAGCAACAATGCCTGCTCACAGGCAGACCTAAGAGACATACCTCCTCCATTATGTTCCATCACAATTGACAAGCCACCATACATAGGTCCAGCATACATACCATCCAGCAAGGTATAGTACAGCTGTGAAGCTGTGGTCCTCCAGGTGTTGCTGGACTCCAAATACCATCAGCAGTAGCCAGCATTGCCAATGATAAGGGATGATGGGAGTTGTAGTTCAAGAACACTGGAGGTTGTCAGGATGCTGTCAGTGGCTCCCAGCTGGTTCCCCAGGAAAGACAAGGGAATGTTTCTAACCGTCCTTTTTTATTTCTGTCTTTTCAGAGAGAGACTGTAGAACCCAGTGTCCTGGATAATGGTGTTGTCCCAAGTGAATCTCCGCCTCCCTGTCTCTCCCACTTCCTCATTCCTTTTCTATGGGTGCTGCTACTTGCCCTCTGTCTTTGAGCCCTTTGCTCTCCTACTTTCAAGGCTCGCCAGGTTCTGGGAGATCTGGAATGCTTTCTGTTATGTACTGAGCTAAATCCTAGAACAATAGGATCTGTAATGCAGCAGTCTGATTGGTCCGCAGGAGCCACCCAATCCAGCTCCAGGTGGAAGTGAATCAGCAACTTGATTGGCCTGCAGGAGCAGCCAATCAGGCTTCTGGAGGAGGTGAATCTGCAACCTGATTGGCCTACAGGAGCAGCCTGGAATTAGCCAATCACACGAGGCCTGTATATATAGCTAGATGTTTTTGGGAAAGATTCGTTCATTGCTACTATGAGCTGAATAAAGAGCATGAAATTCACACTCAACACCGAGTATATTTCACTTTCTAAAGACACCATGTCGGCCAGCTGCCACCCTCGTCCTGCCTCTTCCTCTCCCATTATTTCCCAACTTTTTGCCTCATCTGCCTCTGAGCTGTGACCTCCCTCAAACCACTGTTGTAAATCTATACTGTCTTCCTCTTCCTCCTCCCTGGGGGTGGTCAGGATGGGGAGGCGGTCTCTGCCATTCCTCCTCTCTGGCCAGTCCCTGACACCCTGCAATGTTTGGCGGTGAAAACCCCACCTTTTACGGCACCCGACAAAATTAGCCCTCTGTGTCCTAACCTGAAGAGTCATGGTTTTGCCAAAAACTCAATGTCATCCGATTCACGCCAAACGCTGGCAAACGCCCCCTCCAAAATGGAACAGAGCTATATGAATAAAGGAGGTAGGTGGGTCACAAAAATCTTGACCATCAAAGGCCAATATAAAGAGGTACGTCTCCAGCATATAGCGAAAAGGTGTACAGTGGTACCTCAGGTTAAGTACTTAATTCGTTCTGGAGGTCCATTCTTAACCTGAAATTGTTCTTAACCTGAAGCACCACTTTAGCTAATGGGGCCTCCTGCTGCTGCCGCACCGCCGGAGCACGATTTCTGTTCTCATCCTGAAGCAAAGTTCTTAACCTGAGGTAATATTTCTGGGTTAGCGGAGTCTGTAACCTGAAGCGTATGTAACCTGAGGTACCACTGTACAATGAAGATGCTTGATACATCTTTATGGGGAGGAAGTTCCACAATTTAGAGGCTCCTACAGGAAAATGTCTTCTTCTGGACCACCATTCTCCAAACTTCTGAGGGTGGCGGAATTACCAAAGGAACCCCATCTGCAAATCCTGATGTCTGAGAAGGCCAACAGGGTGTGATTAAACAACTGGATGAACCATGAACGCTGTGCGTAAAACCATACAGGTAAAGCACATTGAAAACACAACACTTCCTCACCAAACTATCCTCACAACTCTATTGTCCTCCTCACAGAGCTACAATTCGCAACACCCTTAACAAAGTACAGACCCCACAATACTTTTTTGTGTGTGGGTGCTTTAAATGTATTATGTGTGCGTTGCCTCAGCTTTAGTATCTCATTTATGTAACTCATGCCCCAACAAAGTCCAACGGGCAACCATCTTTATTTTTTTATTATTTTGCGCAGCCACATGAAAAATTGCTTTTAATTGCCCGGGCTTTCTAATACTGTGGCTGGTCTTTTCTTTAAATCCAAATTTAAAACAAATACTTTTATTTATTTATTTTCAAAAATTTTATTAGTTTTTACAATATCAACCACAAACAAAAACATAAAACAAACAAGACATAACAAACATAAATCATAACCTTATTGAAAATAACAGCTATTTACTTTGTAAAACGACTTCCTCGTTTCGCCTTAGTTGAATTTCATTGTATATCCTTATAACGGTTTTCCAAATCCCAACTTTAATACCCTTTAAATTAAACATTAACATCTTTAAATCTTCTCCTTCTTGTATTAGACATATTATTTTATCAGTTAACATAAATACAATCCTAAGCCCATTAAGTATCTGGACGCTATTTCCAGTTATTTTAGCTTAACAAATTTAGCTAAATAATCATTAAATTTCTTCCATTCTTCGTGGTGTTCCTCCTCCTTCTGGTCGCGGACTCTTCCGGTTAGATCGGCTAGCTCCATAAAATCCATCATCTGCCATTCTTCTACTGTTGGTAATTCTTGAGTTTTCCACTTTTTAGCTAACAAAATACGAGCCGCAGTTGTGGCATACAAAAATAGATTAACATCTTTCTTGGGCAATTCCGAACCTGTTATTCCAGAATACTTTTAAAGATTTTGATTGTATTGCTCCTTGAACCTGTTGCGATTATCTTCTTGTTTATTGATTGATATCACTTTTATAGCTTGCATTGGCTTTACCTAAGCCGCTCTGGGAGCCAACTCCACCATTAGGCTAAAGTAAGAGAGCTGCCTTAGGCGGGATCGTTGCCTAAAGGCAGCGAATTGATAGGCATTTCTAATTATTGATTTTTTTACTCCCAGGGAAAGGCACTTGTAGCATCCTTTCTTGTCTCAGGTGCCAGATTCAGTTGGCCAACCTTAGATACCATGAATCATGTCTTGGGGGAGCACACCATTTACTGTTCTGCCTCAAGCCATAAAGAGGCAGTGTGTTGTAGTGGTTAGAGTGTTGGACAAGGACCCGAGAGACCAGGATTCAAATCTCCAGTCAGCCAGGAAGCTCATTGGGTGACCTTATCGGGCATGGCCAAACTTGGTCCTCCAGCTGTTTTGGGACTACAACTCCCATCATCCCTAGCTAACAGGACCAGCGGTCAGGGATGACGGGAATTGTAGTCCCAAAACAGCTGGAGGGCCAAGTTTGGCCATGCCTGCCTTAGGTGATCTCTTAGTCTCACTTACCTCACTGGGTTGTCGTGAAGATAGAAAGGGGAGAGAACTATGTATTGCTATCTTGAGCTCCAGGGAAGAGTCTATAAATGCAGTTGATTGATTGATTGATTGATTGATTGATTGACTGACTGACTGACTGACTGACTGATTGACTGATTGTCTTGGGCTGGCCTTTGCTTTCTTGGCTGAAGAGCAAGGTAAACATAAAAAGGTAAAGGGACCCCTGACCATTAGGTCCAGTCGTGACCGACTCTGGAGTTGCGGCGCTCATCTCGCTTTATTGGCTGAGGAAGCCGGCGTACAGCTTCCGGGTCATGTGGCCAGCATGGCTAAGTCGCTTCTGGCCAACCAGAGCAGCACACGGAAACGCCGTTTACCTTCCCGCCAGAGCGGTACCTATTTATCTACTTGCACTTTGACGTGCTTTCGAACTGCTAGGTTGGCAGGAGCAGGGACCGAGCAACGGGAGCTCACCCCGTTGCAGGGATTCAAACCGCCGATCTTCTGATCGGCAAGTCCTAGGCTCTGTGGTTTAACCCACAGCGCCACCCGCGTCCCATATCTAAACATATATGTATATAACATATATCTATATATCTATATATCTATATATCTATATATCTATATATATATATACACATATATATATACCTTATATATGTTTTTATATATAGATATAAAAAAAAACATATATAAGGTAAACATATCTAAAGCAAAAAATAAATCCTGCCACTGCCTTGAACTCACCAGGTGAGTTCAACCTCCCTCCCCTCTTCCTTATTTTCAGTATGGGGATAAAAAGACTCACTACCTTTTAAGGATCACTGCAGTGGTGATCCCAAACCTTGAGCAGGGATTTATTAGGACCAGCCACAGCTCCCGAATACCCACAGCCGGAAGCAACCAGGCTGGACGTTAAAGCGAAACAAAGGTGCAGAATCCCCAAGTCTTTCATTGGGAACAGTCTTAAAAATGGAGTGTGTGAGATGAGTTTTGTAGACTAATAAAGAAAAATATTATCCTCTGCTATGAGATGTCAGGCTGCACCAAGGACTAATGGGACAAAGCAGCAATGAGGACCTTACCCCCATTGTTATAATTCATTTATTCTGCAAATGTAAAACCTAGCAGTTGGTACTCTCAGGTCTGTCTCAGCCCACTTGAAACACACCTTTTCTCTTGTGAGTCAGAGAACAGAAGGTGAGAAACATGGTACTCTTTAGTAGGTCAAGAGTGAGAGAATGTGAAGCAAGTTAAATAATCTGAAGGAAGTTAAATACTGTAATCCAAAGGCTAGGCCCAAAGCCGAACATTTTGTGGTTGCCTGAGGGTGGACAGAGAATCACCAGAGGACAGCCAGAACATAAAAACAGTTGCCTTAATATTATTATGAAGTTATTTATATGTATTATATATTAACAAAACAAAGTGTAGTATTATAAAAAAAAATTTTTTTAAGGCCTGGCGCTTGTCAGTTATCCAACGTCTGTGGATCTGTGAGTGAATTTACACCTTAGTAGGCAATTCAGAAGAATTCTGCCTGTGCACCTATTTCTCTTCCCACGTATAAGAGGAATAGCTTTAAAAAAAGAAAAGAAAATGTAACATTCAAGGGAAAGGCTTAGAATGCCTTTAAAGGGGGCAAGGCCCTCCTCACCAGCCCCCAGCCCCAATCTGTGGGGCCCAAAGAAGCTACTACAAATGCTAATTTTTAGATTGCCAATTTGCCACCTTTGTTAGGTTTCTACCAGGAGATGCACGGGATTGAATCTGGGACTGTCTGCTTGCACAGTGTGTGTTCAGATATTCAAAGCTGAGCAGTAAGTTGAAGATTATGCACCAACAGTCCATGGCTGTGAACAAGTAGGGTATAAGAGACAGCATATGCATTATTTGGGTTGGGGAAGGGCCATAGTTCATTGGTAGAGTAACTGCTTTGCACACAAAACGTATGGGAGAGAAACCTCCCACCCCCATCTGAAATCCCAGAGAGATGCTACCAGTCAGTGTAGACTATATTGAGCTAGATCAAACCATGGTCTGACTTAGAATCGGGCAACTTCTCCCATTTAAAGTACAGTATTCTGCCAGCATCTCAGAGCTTTTTCCACCAACACATTTTTCATGATGGTGACATCCACCTTTGTATTGAAGCTTCTGCCAAATCTTACAGAAACCTCAGCTTTTGGATCATCAGTAAAGGGTAAAGGTAAAGGGATCCTTGACCATTAGGTCCAGTTGTGACCGACTCAGGGGTTGCGGCGCTCATCTCGCTTTATTGGCCAAGGGAGCCGGCGTACAGCTTCTGGGTCACGTGGCCAGCATGACTAAGCCGCTTCTGGCAAACCAGAGCAGCGCACGGAAACGCCGTTTACCTTCCCGCCAGAGCGGTACCTATTTATCTACTTGCACTTTGACGTGCTTTCGAACTGCTTGGTTGGCAGGAGCAGGGACCGAGCAACGGGAGCTCACCCCGTCTTGGGGATTTGAACCGCCGACCTTCTGATCAACAAGTCCTAGGCTCTGTGGTTTAACCCACAGCGCCACCCGCGTCCACTTTTGTATTGAAGCTTCTGCCAAATCTTACAGAAACCTCGGCTTTTGGATCATCTGTATAGGACTTCACCTTAAATCTAAGAACTAGCAGGAGGGGAATTTAAATCTAAGTTGAACTGTACGGAAGACTCTCCCCCAAAAATGAGACTTTCAATTTTATTGGCCAATGGTAGACGTCTCTACCATGCGATGTGACAGCTTTAAGCGGGCAAGCTAATGGGCAAATTCTAGCCATTGCTACTGATCATGATGGTTATATACCATCTATAGAATTGGAAGCTGTGAACCTCTGGATACCAGTTGCTAGGGAACAGCACTAGGACAAGATTATTGCCCCCTGGGTCACACTTGACAGCTTCCCAAGAAGAATGTGGTCGGCTCCTGTGCATATCAGAGTGATGCAACTAGATAGATCTCTTGCCTGATCCAGTGGAGCTATTTGTATGTACAGTGGTATCTCGGTTCTCAAACTTATTCTGTTCCGGAAGTCTGTTCCAAGACCAAAGTGTTCCAAAACCAAGGCGTGCTTTCCCATAGAAAGTAATGCAAAATGGATTAATCTGTTCCAGACTTTTAAAAACAACCCCTAAAAGAGAAATTTAACATGAATTTTACTACCTAATGAGACCATTGATCCATAAAATGAAAGCAATAGACAATGCACTCCAGTCACACAATCAATCAGTAGCTGAACTGGATTCCACACAGTCGCAAAAATAAAACAAAAAAGAGTCGCAAAAACAGAAACTAAAAATAAATAGCAAAAACAGACAGAACTCAGCGTAACACTCAAAACGCAAGTGTGGCACTCTGACTGGAAGTGTAACACTCAAAATGGAGCATGTTCGGCTTCCGAAAAAAGTCCACGAACCGAAACACTTACTTCCGGGTTTGGGTTCCAAGTTGTTTGAGGACCAAGGCATTTAAGAACCAAGGTACCACTGTAGTGAATATATCTACAGTGGTACCTCGGGTTAAGTACTTAATTTGTTCTGGAGGCCCGTTCTTAACCTGAAACTGTTTTAACCTGAAGCACCACTTTAGCTAATGGGGCCTCCCGCTGCCGCTGGAGCACGATTTCTGTTCTCATCCTGCAGCAAAGTACTTAACCCGAGGTACTATTTCTGGGTTAGCAGAGTCTGTAACCTGAAGCGTATGTAACCCGAGATACCACTGTACTCAGAAATAAGTTCCACTAAAAAAAAGGATAAGAGAAATAAGTTCCACTGTGTGGCTTACATCTGACAGCCTTGCTCTGTTAAATTGCAATCTTGGGCACATTCTCTAGAGGGGTTGGGGCGGTAATCCGTATCCATGTACAGTGATACCTCGGATTAAGAACTTAATTCGTTCTGGAGGTCTGTTCTTAACCTGAAACTATTCTTAACCTGAAGCACCACTTTAGCTAATGGGGCCTCCAGCTGCTGCTGTGCCGCCAGAGCACGATTTCTGTTCTCATCCTGAAGCAAAGTTCTTAACCCAAGGTACTATTTCTGGGTTAGCGGAGTCTGTAACATGAAGCATCTGTAACCTGAAGCGTCTGTAACCCGAGGTACCACTGTAATGGGGACGAGGAACCTATGTCCCCCTCTAGATCTGGTTGGACTCCAGTTGCCATCAGCTCCGGTCAGCAACGCCATTTGCCAGGTTTTCCCCCTCCCTTCCTTCCACAAAGCTTGAGCAGGTGGCGGGGAGTTTTCCCGACAGTTCCGAGGAAAACTTGAGAAACCACCCGCAGAAATTCCCATTTCACCTCCCGAACTCCAGAAATTCCGGGGGCTCGTCTTGCAGTAGCCAAGATCGGCCACGGAGGGGCGCTATTTCGCAGAACAAATTCAAACCTGGGAGTTGCCGCCCAGAAAGGGAAACCACCCGAGATGCGGGGGGGGGGGGCGGAATCTCAATCTCTCTCTCCCCGGACTGGAAAGAAGGGAGGAGGGAGCGGTAGATTTCCACTAGCGCGGACAGGGCTGGGCAACTCTTTCTCGACCCCGCCCGCCCACGGAGCTGGGTGAGTCATCTGCACCGTCTCTCTGCCTCTCTCGCTGGGGGGCTTTTCCCGGCTGCTGCAAGAAGGAGCGTGTCGGGTTGCTGCAAAGCGGCTTGCTTTTCTCCTTGTGCTGGAGAATCCCTTCCCTCTTTGCTGCCCTTCCCGTCCAGTTTTGCAGCCAGGAGGAGGAGAGCACAAACTGCCTCCCCGCGATCTTCTCTGCTGGAAATGCACGCGCACCGTGTGAAATCCATCCAGGCGCTGCCGTGTTGGGATTGTTTATTTGCTTTTAATAAAATTAAAATAGGATAGGCTGCGGACCGCCCATGTAGGCATCGTCGTGTTGCATTGCAGCAATTTGCACGGCAGGCGCAAGATTGGGAGTTGCTACTCCGAGGTGCAGCTTCGGAGAGCGAGAACACGTCGTGCAACGAGACTTTATAAAGTCCTAGTCCTCATTGAGGTGGCAGACCCGGGTTTGAATTCCCGTCCATCTCAGAAGCGGGGGCTTAGAGGACGGAAGGCTCCTCTATGCCAAATACATTTTCCTGCACGCAGGAGACTGGCATCCTAGAAGAAAGGGCCGTGATCCAGCGTTATCTCTGCAATATTAAGCTCTGCAAGTCTTTTTCGTTTTGCATGGAGAGGCAGGTCACTATGGAAAGCCTCCAACGGCAGCCCAGTGTTACGCTTCGACCCCGGCGTCTTTAAGGGTTCGGGTACCAGGCACCACCCACGAAATCCCCAGTGTTTTGCTTTAAAAAATAAAAACCTGCCTGCTTTTTTTTGGAGAGAGAGAAAAAAAAGCTGCCTTTCTGCTTCAAGGGACTTAAAAGCAGATCTCGCTTCGGTTGTGGAACGCCCTCCCATCAGATGTCAAGGAAATAAACAACTATCTGACTTTTAGAAGACATCTGAAGGCAGCCCTGTTCAGGGAAGTTTTTAATGACTGTTTCAAGGTATTTTTAATATTTTGTTGGAAGCCGCCCAGAGTGGCTGTGGAAACCCAGCCAGATGGGCGAGGTATAAATAAATAAAATAATAGATTTCTAGAGAAATGGACACTATGTTCCCCTTTTCTGAAAGCGCATGCTCTTGGGGTCTGTGACTCTCCCGCTCCCATCAGCCCCTGCCAGTGGTTAGAAGTGGTGGAATTTACAGCCCTGACATCTGTCGGTGCCCTGGTTCCCAGTCCCTGAATGACTGAGCCAGTCTTTTTGGCAAGGTGCTCAGACACCAAATACTGCAGCTGTCTGAGAATTACAGACATAGCAAAATAGAGGAGGGCATTCCTCAAGTTTGATCGTTGCACCAGGGTATGAAGTCCAGAGATAGCTTCCTGCTAGCAAAGCATTTGGCCCAGGCATACAGCTACTTTCTTGGATCCCTTCCAAATGGTGTTCTGTAAAGTAACCAGAAGGTATTTCCTGCACTATGACTAGGAAAGAGCAAAAGCAGCGCCACTACATGGCGTGAAGCTTTACCTTTTGCCGATATAAACCGTAATTGTTTACAGGGAATGACAAGACTCTCGGCGCTCTGTGAAGGAAGTCTTTAAAGCAGTGGCACCCATCTGGACGGGACTTTGGGGAAGAAGCCCCAAAACCCTCGGATTGGAGTGTGACTGTTACGCTACAAAGCCATGTGGTGTTATCACTGGTGCATAATAAGCATGGAATTAAAAATGAGAAGTCGTGTGATGCATATGTGCCTTCAACAATTTATTTCATTGCTTGTTTTCATTACTCTCATTAGATTACCGCAAATGGGATCCAGTTAATTTCTTCCTCTGTTCTGTGCCTGTGTCCTTAACACTGTTGGAGGATGTGATTCTAGAACATGCTTCTGGCCGTGAATAGTAAAGACAAAAGCAAAGGGCAGAATGGAGTAAAGTCTTACCGGCTGAGATTGCAGCATTTGCAGTCTCAAGGGGGAATGCAGTAATAGGGTGGGCCTCCAAATCAGAAATGCAAAATGTTTTCTATGCAGCTTAACAATTTCCCAGTTGTTTTTTTAAAACTTCCTTTGGGAATCTGATACTCTTGCTAGAAATCCTTGGCAAAATTTCTATCCTGCAGCAAACTGTGTGGCTATATGAGCCTTAAAGATGGTTTTCAGTGGCTACATTATGATAGGTGCTTAAATTTCTCGTTCAACAAGATGCTAGAACCTGAAATAAAAACCTAATTTCTCCTCCTGGAGTAGTGCTCTTTCTCTGCATAACATCCAGAGCTACATCTGCAAACCTGGAAGGGAGGGGGAGGAGGAAGGAATATCAGCAAATGATGATGTAACCCACAGCAGCAGCAGCTTCCTTTTCCTATGTCCTCCCTTTCCTTTTTCAGCAGGCAGAATAGGAATATCCATGTTGTGTATAATGGCTGTGAAACCTTCCAATGGCCTCAGAGTGAAATTGGTGGTGGTGGGGCACAGAACTGCAGACATGCATGTTCAGGTTCCCACTCATGCCCCCTTTTTTCATTTGCAAAAGCCGTTATTCTACTGCAATTTTGGTTTCATGGTGAACAGATCCCTTTCCTAGAAGTCATATGCACACAACCCTGCTGAAAGATTAGTTCTGAGCCAGGCATCACTAGACACAAATATTGTAAATTATATGCAGTTAATGCTTCTTTTTCTTTTTAATTAAGAACACAGCAGACCAACAAAACCAGACAGATCAACAGGCAGATTAAACAAACAAGCTCATACCAATCAGATGGTAGAAAATTTATGCTCCTATCTATCTAATCCAATTATGATATTAACATACTGGGGGCATTGAGAGTTGTAATATCCCATCTGAGTAAATCAGATTATAAATTGGATGTTATACTAGCAAGGGGAGTGCCTTTTTTCTCTAGTGAATGTGAAAATAGCATCAAGTGACTGAATCCCAGATTCATACAATAAGTTTGGGACTTCATTCCTTCAACATTTTTCTAAATATTGCAGAGACACAAGTTGGATAATATGAATTCCAACCTTTAAATTTAAGAATTGCCCCAAGCAGGCTTATTCTATGTAAACCTTTTATTTTCCATTAAGGGCTCTGGCAGGGTCTTAGAGTCCCTCCTTCTCAAAGCCTAGTTAGCACTTTTCCAGCCCTGCTGGAGGGGACCTTGGGATAAAATGAGGGAGCCATGTATGTCACCTTAACCTCCTTGGAGGAAATGATGGGGTATATTACATAGCTTTCCTTGTCCTGAAGCAACCTGTTTCAAACACCTTGTCCTATATAGAACTAAAGCTTTTAGTTCAGTAATGTTGAGCTAGCTAGTTATCAACAAGCCCCTGGTAGATTAGATGTTTGTTTAAACATCATGCTGTTCTCTTGAGCATTTCAGCATACACATGTCCTGCCCAATGTTTAGTCATGTTTGCAGTCATTAGAGGTTCCCAGTAGTGACAGTTACTCACCCAAATATTTTTTAACAAGGTATTGACAAAGATTGTAATCTCAGCAGTAGGCAAATAAGACATCAGTAACCCAGTCCTGTGATTTATGTTGGCAGCTGCTATGAAACCTATGTAGATGCTATTCATAGGCACTCAGAATGCTGCCACAAAGCTGTTCGGGTTCCAAAGTCTATTCTGCCCATTAGCCTGCAGCCTCTCAAATGAACTATTCAATTTGCTACCTCCAACCAACATTGCATGCTTGGAATGTGATTTCCTAGTAGCAATAGGCATGCTTCTTAAGTAAATGGTACTGTCATTTTCTATAAAGGGTTTTAGTGGCATCAAGACTAATGCCAATGAAACAGCTGAACATAAAAGACAGTAATACATACAACATTAGTTTTAGTTGATCCTGTAAGTGCATCCGTAGATTGCTATCTCTTGTGAAGCCAACAATGTAACTTCTCTTGCAAATATAGCAATCATTCAGCAATACCTTTGTGATTTACTTGCTAAGGGACACGGCCAGTGTTTAGTTCACAACATCAAATATACCAGTGTTGTAATGTTTCTGACATCAGTTGGTACCACTGTGAGCACAGACCAGTTTAGAAGATGAAAATTACAGCTTGCTGAATTAAAAAATTGTAAGAAATTGTGTTAAGAGGATACTTGCCCAAGTAAACGTGTATTAGTTGGGACATTTGGATGTATTCCCCCCCCCCCTTTAAGCAGTATAACAAGAAATTTATAGAGCAAATGCCTCAACATTTTCAGCTTAATGCCTTTCAAACAAGGCCTTAGAATTACCAGCTTTTATTCTTGGGCTAGAAGTAGGCAGCACTATTTGGATCTTACGGCTTCCCTCTCATAGGATCACACACTTTAGTACATCTCAAACTATGTTCAAACAGTAACTTAGTTAACTCAGAGGCCCCAACTTCTATCAGCCTCATTCAGCATAGTATATATTCTGCTATGGTGATCGCTATGGGGAAGAACAAGTTCTCCATCCCCAAAGAATAGAATAAAGGTTACACAGACAGGCTTAATATTGCCCAACACCTAAGCCACCCCAAGGTTTGACAATGTTTTTAGGATTAGGACCTATCTGATCAGATTATAACATGCAAGGCTTTGCCTTGGGGGAGAAAACAACAAACTAGCATGTGGTTTAACTCGTTTTATTTCACTTTGCAAACAAAGTTGTCTTCAGTCCAGCTGGACTTGTGAGGGAGCAGAAATTGAAACCCAATAGAAAAGCAGCAAGTAAGTCAGGAGCACAAGGATTACAGGGGACTAACCCCAGCTACAGAAGGAATGGTTGATTGTTAAGACAAAGGAATTTTATGACAGCTGCCCACAGTCAGAGATGGTGATCTTCTTGCTTGTCTTGCCGTTCCTTGACCCAAAGCGCTCCATTGCTTCCACAATATTCATTCCATCTTTGACTTTGCCAAAGACCACATGTTTCCCATCCAACCTAAGGAAATAAATTGGTTAGAATTTAGAATGCTTTTGTGATTTTTGTTATTTCATAAAGCTGTTCCAAATACATTTAAGGCTACCATCCTGTCAACATTCAGAAGATTTTAGGGGACAGGCAGCAGGCAATAACTATGCTAGCCAAGAAATTATGCTTGGCTATTATGTTTGGTGTAACTTTAGACAAAACACAACCTTCTACTTCAGGCTCAGGGTATTCTATTCCATTTGAACTAATGCCTAAGTTCACTGTTGAGAGTCTCAAAGTACTCACCAGTCAGTTTTGGCAGTGCAGATGAAGAACTGAGACCCATTTGTATTGGGACCAGCATTTGCCATAGACAAGATGCCAGCACCTGTGTGCTTGAGGATGAAGTTCTCATCAGCAAACTTCTCACCGTAAATTGATTTACCACCTGTTCCATTATGACGAGTAAAGTCACCACCCTATAGAAAAACAATATACACATGTAGCTGAAACCTGACACTGGGTGATATATATATGGATTCAGGACAGAAGAGCAATTATGCAAGCAGAAAAGGTCAAAGTCTAGGGACCAGACTATCATAAATCGTAAAACATGACAAGGCAGGACCGTAATGCTTTTTATATGAATGAATCTCATCAACAGTGCAATTCAAATACTGTAAGACTAAAATCATAACTGCTACATACCTGGCACATGAACCCAGGAATGATTCTGTGGAAGCAGGAACCCTTGTAACCAAAACCTTTCTCCCCAGTGCTCAAGGCACGGAAATTCTCTGAAATCAGAGGCAGACATTTGTAAGAACAGCCTTCCACATTTTCTTAGATCCTTGAAAAATTACTTCCAACAAACATGCCTGGAGATGAAGGCACTTCAAATGTACAAACCTGCTGTCTTTGGAACCTTGTCTGCAAATAGCTGTGGGACAAAAACAGAAGTCAATTAATGACATTCAGTTTGAATAGACACGTTTTTACTTAACTCCCTTAATTTTCCCAGTCTCATTGATCCTTCTTGCTGTATTGCTTTACCAAGAGAACCACTGCCTTTTAAAATATTTAACCTGGGTGGTTATGGCGTATAACAATCATTCAAGCTATCCTGTTAACCATTTGTAGTTATCAGTGTCATTAATTCTAGCAACATGCACCAAAATATATGTATTGCAAGGGATGCTATAAATTGAAAACATCCTATTCTGCAAATCAAAACTGACTGTTGACTCATTTATCGAACTGAACTCTGCAGGAATGATACAAGGCAGAAGCTAATTGATAGGATCAAGGCACATTAGACTGATACAGCATGCTAATGCCTTAGATTGAAGAGCACTCTAGAGGGAGCTCTGACAAACCAGAATCCTTCTAGTCTTCTAATAAAAATGGTCGACTTAACTACCATCTACTGCTAAATATTGAGGCCAGCTGCAATCAGGCAAAAACGATTTACTGTCTACTCACCATATTTATTACCACCAGTTAAAAGTGTAATCATAACAAATCTACTTTACATACAACTGCATTTTGTTTTGGCACAACTTTAGCTAGTGAACAAAAGACATCCAACAAGGCAGAATTTTCATAATTTGGAAAAGGCAGAAAGTGTTCCACCCACTTCCCAAATCAAATCGGCATACTGTCCATTTATTCTTTGCTGCAGTGACAGGACTCACGCCAGGTACAAATTAGCTGGACAACACTAGCGTGCACCGTGCTCAATCTGGCTCTAGCACCATTCGCATACGGGGTAAAACTTGCAACAGCCACTTCTATGGTGCAATCATTTGTCGCACTTTGAAACCCCGCACTGAAATCTAACCCGCTTATTTCCCCCCGCACAAAGCAGACACGATCCATCAAAACGTTACAAGGAGCAGAAGTAACCTTTCATAGCCATCCCTAACCTCTGCGGTGGACTTGGATGAGTGATGATTTTCTTACTAAAATCGCGGGTCAAGGAAAACAAAGCTACACTCGCAGCTTTTCGGTGCACGAATCTCCTTGCTCCACGCAAGGCATTACCGTGAAGAAAAGGAGCAGGAAACCCAGCTAAGGAAATGTGCACGGGAGACCGCAGCCCGCCATTTGGCGCTTTTGCTATCAAGGAAAACCTGATCGGGAGAGGGGGGAACAGAAAGCCCGAGAATCCAGGCCTTGCCTATACCTCCCTTCATGCGATCTAAGAAGGGGCTCGTCCGCACAGCACTTGCATTATAATGTGGGGGGGGGGGTCCGTTAGAGACGCCCGTAAGGCAATCCTTAAGCCTCGTTTCACTAAAAAAAATGCCCTGCAAACTACCAAGGAAAATAATCCAAACGTGGAGGCTAGCCCCCCCCCCCACTGCCGCCCCCGGTCCTCCTCCCATCTCTGCAGCAAAGGCGTGGGGAGAATGGGCAGCGTCAGGGGCGAGGCGTGAAGAGCCTCGCCGGCGGCGACAACAGCCAAAGGCCTTGCAGGCGGCGGCAGCAGCCCTTCCCTTCCCCGCGCAGGGAAGAGCGAGGAAGGCGCGGCGGCGAGGGAAACAAAGGCGGCGGCAGCCAGCAACCGCTTCCCCCAGGGCAGGCTGCGCAGGCCACGTGGAGGAGGCGACGCCCGTCCGCGCGCGCCCACTTCCCTTCCTCTGTTGCCGTCCCCCCCCCCCCCGGCCAGGCCGCCCGGGTGCGCGCGCAGCCCCTCTCGCGCCGCAGTGAGGCGATGGCGCCCCCTCCCCCCGCAACCGGCGCCCGTTGCTCCTAACCGCCCCCACCCTCCCCGTGCACACACACCAGTCCCAAAATGGCCCCGAACTCCCTCCCCGGCAGGAAATGGCGGCGGAGCCGAGTCCTCCTCAGGCGCGCCCCTCTCTCCGCGCTCCAGCCTTAACGGCTCTCTTCGTACCTCGAAGGTGACGCGCCCCAAGGGCTCGCCGTCGGCACAGACGTCGAAAAACACGACCGGGTTGCCCATGATGGCGGGAATGAGTCGAATAAAGGAAGGGGGTAGCTTAAAAAAAAAAGGGAAAAAACCGGCGGCGGCGGTAACAGGCAGCACCAGCGTCAAGCCCTCTCCACACAGCAAGGAGCGCGGCACAGCAGAAAGAACGGCGGCCGCTCGCAGGGCTTATATAGCCGGCGGACCCCCGCCTCCGCCTTTCCTCACGCGACTTTCGGCCAATCGCAACGAGGAGAGTTTCCAGATTGAAAGGGGCGTGGGGCCAGTCAGAGCTCTCGGTTTGGGGCGAGGGTGGGTGCTCGGGTGTTCCGCGCCTCTCAGTAAGGGCGTGGTCTCCGCGAGAGGCGGGAACCGAAGAAAGGTATGGGGGAGGGTTGTTTCTTCCCCCCCTCCTTTTCTGAGCATGCGCGCTGTTGACTTGCACTGGGTAAGGCTGTCTGTTTGGAAGGCAGGAAGGGGTGGGGGATGGGGACGGGGCCTGCCGGTCCCCCCCCCGCAATCCCGCGCTTTTTAGTGCTGAGGAAGGAAACGGCTGTGGAAAGCAATGCAGGCCGCACGCCCGTTTGCTCGGAAGCAAGCCTCTCGGGCTCCAAGGCGGCTTCGTTGCCAAGGAGCAGGGCTTGAATGGCAGCCGTGTGGCGGGATGTGGCCGCGCAGGGAGCCGAGGCACGAGGGCGGGGGCCGAATCCAGGATGCAGAAATGTTGGGTGACTTGATTTGTGATGGCTGCTTGAACTCGGCTAAGGAGGAACCAGCGGGGAAGGAACCGAGAGGGCTGTGTATCTGGTCCGGCCTTGGAAGCGAAAATGGCTGTGTAAACGCACTAGCAGCAAACCAGTGATAGGTTTGGTTTATTTATTCATTTTTCAAGATCCAGGCTAACGTGTTTTTTTTTTAAACTCACTCGACCCAGCCGCCTCAGAGTTCTGGTCGACATGGAAAGCTTGCACACTGTTTTGCAACATCTGGAGGGGACCTAACGCAGCCGTTTGACCAGCTCTGGATTTTGGAAGGCCTCCACCTTTTTATTATGACGCTTGGATCTTTCCTCCAAGGTGCTTATGGGCACCATAAACGGCCCTGTTATTAATATATTTATTAATTACCCTCCCTTCAACCCAAGGTCCCAGGGTGAGTTACAGCAATTAAAACAAAATGTTCAGAATAGTTTACAACAACTTACAAGCCTCCAAATAACATGGGTCCGGAAAATATACCTCTACTGTTCCTGTTTTTGAAAATGCAAATAAAAATTAAAAAAGAAAATATATCTTTCCTGTATCAAAAGCCAGGGTAAAGAGGTGTCTTCAGCATTTTCCAAAAGCCGTATAATAAAGATGCCCAGTGTGCTCCACCCATCCTTTTCATCTTCCCAACAAACCTGAGAGTTAAGTTAGGCTAGGACTACAAAGAGCGACTGGACCAAAACCAGCAAGTTAGGCTGTGTACACATTCCTGTTTACTCTCCATGTAATAGCCACAATCTATATTGTCTTGTTTCTGATGAAATGTTGCTTGCTGGAAACTGGGGGGCAGGGGGAGAGAATGATGCATTTTTTTTTAAAGCAGCAGTGCATACACAGCCTCTGTTTCATGTGGATTTGAATCTGTGTCTCCCCAGTCCTAGCCCAGTTTATGAAGCTATCAACTTCATGTAACTCAACAGCCCCTCATTTCAATTATCTGGCCCTGGGATGTAATCTGGGATTAGGGTGGGTGCATTTTTGAGATCTCGGAGTCAACTGTTTCTCACCTGTATGTTCATTGCTTATTCATGACTCTTGTCCTGCACTGCATAGTGCTGCCTCAATACCCAAAATAGGCACAGCTTCTTCTGGTGGTATTTTTGGCGTGAAGTCATACATTTCTCACGCATTTTTGACTCTTATAGTCTCAGCTGTGCTTGCTTCTGAAGGAAGCCTGTTTGTATTAGTGAGTTTACTTTGGAGAAAAAGCCACTGGGGAACAGTAGCCTGTTTCATAATCGGCAAGAAGGCACTGTCACAAATTTCAGGGTCTTTTCACCTTTCAGTCATTAATGGTGTTTCAGCATGTACTGCTGTAATTTGATCTTCAAAATCTGACATTGCAATTTCACTGAAGATAAGTGCTTCCCCATGTGTGAAACACTACAACCAACATGTAGGTTAGTGTGAGAACATAATCTCCTTGATAAATTTCTAACATTTTAATGACAATAACTAGTCTCTGGAAGTGAACTACGTTAGCTGTGTACAGGCGTAAATTTTGCAGGATTTATTTTGTGCTTTGAGGTGCACCAGCTGAGGTACAGTGGTACCTTGGGTTAAATATGCTTCAGGTTACAGACTCTGCTAACCCAGAAATAGTGCTTCAGGTTAAGAACTTTGCTTCAGGATGAGAAATTGTTCTCCGGCGGTGCGGCAGCAGCGGGAGGCCCCATTAGGTAAAGTGGTGCTTCAGATTAAGAACAGTTTCAGGTTAAGAACGGACCTCCAGAACGAATTAAGTACTTAACCCGAGGTACCACTGTACACAGTAGTGGCTTGGGGTGGAACCAGATGCAAAATGGTATCTTGGGGTGCAGCCACTTAAGTATCACATCCAAGTACATATCTACTTTTGTGTGCAATTATAGATCAGGGGCTTTAGCAGCCTAATTTAAAGTAGCCTTGTACATAATCCCACAAAGGTGACCAGCATGGAAATATATTTACAGTGATACATCGGGTTAAGAACTTAATTCATTCCGGAGGTCTGTTCTTAACCTGAAAGTGTTCTTAACCTGAAGCACCACTTTAGCTAATGGGGCCTCCTGCTGCTGCCACGCTGCTGGAGCACGATTTCTGTTCTCTTCCTGAAGCAAAGTTCTTAACCCGAGGTAATATTTCTGGGTTAGCGGAGTCTGTAAGCTGAAGCGTATGCAACCTGAAGCGTATGTAACCCGAGGTACCACTGTACTGTCCTGTTGTGGCCTGCCAAGAAGGGGACAAAGGGATTGGTTCCTCCAACTGCATGCAGTTGGTTTTTGTTGCTGTTGCTATTGTCAAATCTACAAGCAATAAAGTGGTAGAACAGAACTTTCCAAACTCTGCGTCACGACATGTTTGTGTGTAGGTGTGTCGCACAAATGCTCCCTCCTGGCGCTGGAAAGGGTTCGTTTAACCTCCGGTTTGCTAGTAAAATTGAATTACTGTGTCACGAAATGATGCATGTCCAAAAAGCATGTCACCAACTTGAAAAGTTCTGTGGTAGAGCCTCATCTACTTTCTGTCTACCCCTGTGTTAGGAAGAGTATCACTGTGGATTTGGAACTAATGAGGGCTTTCTTCACACTTCGCTCCAAAAGTAGTCCGTTACAGTAGCAGCAACCATGCTCCCTCCAAACCAAATAGCGACACCTTCCAGAGAAATTGTTAATACAGCCTGAATAAAACTTACCACCCACAGAAAGCTTTAAAGTCAACAGAATTGAGGCATAACTTGGGAACATTTTGGAGTGGCAGAAAAACACAACCTCTCCCATTCATCACTGATTATTAAGTACTAGCAGAGCATCATAGGTTCCTAGGCAAAATACATACAGTAATGCCTTTTCTTTTGTGTCTGTAGGAATCTGGACAGGCTAACTTGACTATTGATTCCAGCAATAAAGTTCTCCTCAGTCCTATCCCATGTTTCAGGAGTACCTGTAGCCCTCCAAATGTTGCTGAACTGCCCCTCCCATCATCCCTGACCGTTACCCATGCTGGGTGGAGTTAATGGGAGTCATGGGCGTAGCCATGATTTTTGTTAGTGCAGGCAGGCCTGGGGGGGGGCAGAAGCTCAGTTTGCTATGTATTTTTATTGATTTTTATTGATTTAGGGGGGCAGCTGCCCCGCCTTGGCTACACTCATGGCTGCAGTCCAGTAACATCTGGAGGGCTCCGGGTTCCCTACACTTGCTGTATATACAACAAAGCAGTCATTTTGGCATCCTTCAAAACTAAAATGGGGCTTTCCCTCTTGGGACCTCCTGGGTATCATGCCTTCTTTGTCCCACTCAGATTGGAGCAATGAATCAATCCAAGCTCCCTCCAGCTAGTTGCATTCCCACACATGCCTTTGGGTGCATAGACCCTATACATTCAAGATTCACACACTGTGGAATCCTGGGAACCATAGTTCTGGGAGTTATAGCTTTGTACAGGGTAAACTAAACTTCCCAGGATTCTTTGGAGTGGGAGAAATGCACCTTAAACATATGGTATGCACACAGTCCCAATTAGTTACCCTACCAGGAATAATTACATAGGGCTTACAGTCAGTTCTCTGCCTCCAGTGAGCTTCTGCTTCTTGAACAGCAAGTTGTTGCTCATTTGTTCTTGCTTCATAGCTAGCCTTAGGCACAGATCCTGCACTCTTGCCAGATCCTTTTGTCTCAGCAGCAGCCAGCTCCCAATATTGCCATATGCCATGCAATTTTTAGCAATGTTAAGGACACTGTATATAACATTTGTAACCCACCAACTCCTTTTAAAAAAAATCACAGCAATGTACAATAAATCATTAAAACATCATAAATGCAGAACAAATGAGCAACACTTACTGAAATTAGTCCCACTAGCAAGACAGAAACATTTTCAGGTGACAAAATATCAGGGGCCTGTCAGCTTTCAATAGGAAAAGTGTCCCAAATTACTGTTGGCACTATGCTAAAAGCCTTAATTCATGTCAAAGCTAAATAAACAACTGTGGGACAGTGGGGAGGGCTGCTTCAGGTGATCACAGTGGCTGGCCAGTTTGTAAGGGACAATATGATCTTCTAGGTAGCCTGGTCTTTAGTCATTTAGGGCTTAATACACCAACAATAATACCTTATAACTAGCTCAGTAATGTACTGGCAGCAGTGCAGCGCTTTCAATGCAGGTATAATATGGTGGTGTGGAGCTGTTCTGGCCAGAAGCTGGGCTATAGCATTCTGTGCAAGCTACAGTTTCCAAACCAACCTCAAGGGTAGCCCCACATAGAACACATTGCAGTAGTTCAGCTTACATGTTCATATGCACTTAAATGGAAATAGAAAAACAGGCCCAGCAATCAGAACCTATGCTGTCATGGAGATGTCACCTAAAGACCCGTCACTGTCAAAGCTGATCACTGCAACATTATTTCTGATTTAATTGTTGTTGTTGTTTTAAAAAAACTGTAGGCACCTGTCTAGGAATGTACAAGGCTACAGATGCTAATTTTACTATATTTACTTTATCTTATCATTTTCTACAGCAAAAGTGTGCTTATTCCCAGGGAAATGTGTTTAGCAATCCGGAGGGGGACTCAAGACACATTTGTGACTGCAGTAGCCATACGGGTTCTTTGATTTAAGTGAGTTCTTAAACACTGAAACTGCGCATGCTCAGAGAACGTTTTCTTTTGGCAGGGTTGGCTGACTGTTGTGCGTTTTTTGCTCTAACTTATTAGGGATATCGAAGGAGTTGTGAAACATGGACCAGTTATGGAGAAAGGGAGAGGAAAAATTACTTGTATGCCTCACAACTAAAGTACACATGGCCAGCTAAAGCCACTGCCCCCTGAAAGATAATTAAGGCCGTGTACACACCATACATACAAGGCATATCTCTCCCAAAAGAATATGGGAACTGCAGTTCACCCCTCCCTGCACCCTTAAGCTACAATTCCCAGGATTCTTTGAGGGTAAAGTGTGCTTTAAATGTGATAAAGTAAAGGTAAAGGGAGCCCTGACCATTAGGTCCAGTCGTGGCCGACTCTGGGGTTGCGGTGCTCATCTCGCTTTATTGGCCGAGGGAGCCAGCGTACAGCTTCCGGGTCATGTGGCCAGCATGACTAAGCCGCTTCTGGTGAACCAGAGCCACGCACGTTGACCATCTTGCCGGAGCGGTACCTATTTATCTACTCGCACTGGTGTGCTTTCAAACTGCTAGGTTGGCAGGAGCAGGGACCGAGCAATAGGAGCTCACCGCGTCACGGGGATTCGAACTGCCGACCTTCTGATCGGCAAGTCCTAGGCTCTGTGGTTTAACCCACAGCTCCACCCGTGTCCCCTTTAAATGTGATACTTGTGCATTAAATGTATGGTATATATGCAGCAATTATAACGGCGTTTCCGTCAGGTCTGTTCTTAACCTGAAACTGTTCTTAACCTGAAGCACCACTTTAGCTAATGGGGGGCCTCCTGCTGCCGCCGCGCCTCCGGAGCTCAATTTCTGTTCTCATCCTGAAGCAAAGTTCTTAACCCGAGGTACTATTTATGGATTAGCAGAGTGTGTAACCTGAAGCATCTGTAACCTGAAGTGTATGTAACCCGAGGTACCACTGTATATGCAGCACAAGACCAGGTTCAGACTGCAGTTTTTGTCCTGCTCTTCCCTGTGACTTTGTTGCTCTCTTAGTTGCTGGTCTAGCAGTTTGTGATCATCTTTGGGTTCCCTCCCTGCCTTGCTGATCAAGGCATTTTTCTAGCAGGGGCAGCATTTATATATAGGTGACCTAGTGCTTTCCAGGGAAGGATGTCACAGCTGCTTTGGCTAAAGTGAGAGCAGGAACTCAAATCCCACTTCCGGAAGCTGAGTGGTAACTCAATATGGGGCGAGGCTCCTGTGTCTGTCCAGTAGTGCTGCAGGAGGTAGAATTGTTGCAGCTAGTAGTAGCATTGGAGGTTTAATAGTGATAGGCTTTTCAACAACTGCAACACCTGTGGTTGGGAGAAACTACGTCTGTTCTAAGTATCCATTATATGAAACATTGAAAACACCCAGGAAAGCTGTTCCCTTCTAGCTTTCCTCATCCATCCCATGCTTATTTTTGTTCCATTATTATTAAAGTGCCCAACCATAAAGAATAATTGACTAGATTGCTGCAGCCACATTAAAATCAAGAATTTCAAAACAGGTGGCTGATACCAATTCTATGAAAATGACAGACATGATTTCAGAGAATCAGACAATGCAATTTTGCTAAACAGTGGTACTGTCAAATGGTTTTTTTCATAAGGAGTTCTAGAGGGTGGTCTTTACTTTGGAAAAGTAAGGGGTTAAATGTAGCTTTCAAAAAGCTCTAGCAGTCATCTTTAAAGAGGAGCAGGAGATGTAACTGTCATGTGATTTATTGCATTAAATTGAATATTTTGTAGCATGCATTTACTTACTTATAATGTAATTTTAAATTTTCATTGTATACTGCCCTGAAATGCATTTTTTGGTAAAGGGCAGCTTGTAAAATTTTAAAATAAATAGCTATACAGATTTCTGACCATGAGTCCAACATTTCCAGGTTATGTAGCACAGATTAGCACAAAGGAGGCAAATCAGTACCACTCATGTTCCCTTTTTGTGTAGCACCAGCATACCTTGCAGAGCTAATATACTGAAGTAAAAAGGTAAAGGGACCCCTGACCATTAGGTCCAGTCATGGCTGACTCTGGGGTTGCTGCACTCATCTCACTTTATTGGCCGAGGGAGCCGGCGTACAGCTTCCGGGTCATATGGCCAGCATGACTAAACCGCTTCTGGCGAACCAGAGCAGCACATGGAAACACCGTTTACCTTCGCGCCGGAGTGGTACCTATTTATCTACTTGCACTTTGATATGCTTTCAAACTGCTAGGTTGGCAGGAGCAGGGACTGATCAACGGGAGCTCACCCTGTCGCGGGGATTCAAACCGCCGACCTTCTGATCAGCAAGTCCTAGGCTCTGTGGTTTAACCCACAGCGCCACCCGCGTCCCATAATATACTGAAGTAGGCTTCCAAAAACATCCCAGCCTTCCAGTGATTTTATATAAAGAGGCTGTATAACTGATATTAGCGAACATTATTCACCTATTGCCAGTTCACTTGTAACCATGTTACACATTCACTGCAAGCAAGCCTTCCATCTGGAGAGTCCCTTAAAGCAGTGGTGAGGAAGCTTAGGCCCAGTAGTCGAATGAAGTGCTCACGGCCTCTCCTGTCAGGCCCTGAGGAACCCCCAGGCCATACCCCTCACTGGCTCCCCTCTTGCCCTTAAGCACTTTTGCCTCATTGGAATGTTTAGATTATTTAGCAAAATGTATATCCCTCTTGACTGATGTAAAACCACTAAGCAGTTTACGAGAAATATAGCTTAGTCGAGCAAGGGTCGTGGATCCCATGTTGGGCAAAAGATTCCTGCATTGCAGATTATTTTTAGATTATCTAGATTATCCTTGTGGTCCTTTCCAACTCTGATAAAGGTTCCCCTCACCTGCCTTAGTGGATCAGGCTCAGCAACTGCACATGAAAAATCTGATGCATATGTGCATATGCAGTGCTTGCACCAGATTGGTG
Organism: Podarcis pityusensis; assembly: GCF_964106645.2. NCBI lineage: Eukaryota > Metazoa > Chordata > Lepidosauria > Squamata > Lacertidae > Podarcis > Podarcis pityusensis. Next base: position 35,452,213 of record NC_138040.1, read on the forward strand.
TGTATGCAGACCTGCTTTTCAGAATAATTTTATTAGTCTGTTTCACACATGCACACACAAATCTGCATACTCTAGTGCAACCCCATCAAACCCAGTGGAGCTTATTTCCTATGGAGAACTTCATAGGACTTGGAATTCTAATCTGAGGTAGCCAGGATGAAAACTGAAGCAGGGTTCCTCTTTATGCTGGATTAGTTAATCCAGGATATTTTGTTTCTGGCTCCGCCCATCAGCTCTGGCTGTGGCTCTGCCCACCACTGACATGCTTTCCTGGCCAATTACCCGCAAGTGATTGTGGTTCCTAGCAAGAAAAAATGCTGCTTAAGCCTGTCTTAGATAAGAGATTTTTTGGATGTTGTATTCATTTTCATGTTGTGTACCTGGGGGGGGGGGGGCGGTGCTGGAAGATTTACCCCACCATTTGTTGGGTTGCACAGTTTAGTGGGTAAGTAAGACTCGGGTGGCGCTGTGGGTTAAACCACAGAGCCTAGGACTTGCCAATCAGAAGGTCAGCGGTTCGAATCCCTGCCACGGGGTGAGCTCCCGTTGCTCGGTCCCTGCTCCTGCCAACCTAGCAGTTCAAAAGCATATCAAAGTGCAAGTAGATAAATAGGTACCGCTCTGGCGGGAAGGTAAACGGCGTTTCCGTGCGCTGCTCTGGTTCGCCCGAAGCGGCTTAGTCATGCTGGCCACATGACCCGGAAGCTATACGCCGGCTCCCTCAGCCAATAAAGCAAAATGAGCGCCACAACCCCAGAGTCGGCCACGACTGGACCTAGTGGTCATGATTCCCTTTACCTTTACCTTAAGACACAGGTATCTTGAACAGATTCTTGCTGGGACTCTCTGTAAGATCGAACAATTTTTATTTAGCAAACAGCCATGAATGTGTTTTTTGCAACTGAGTCCCCCCCCTCCCACCACCACTCTTGTAAATCAAGTAGACTATTTTATTGATCAATAGCTCTGTATAGAAGTTGACTTCCAGTGTATCAAATAATGTTTTTTGGTCATGACCTATGGGCAGACCAGGTCTGCATCTGATGTACCTATTTTGGCTTTGATTTTGTATTGATATTTTTATACAGTTGCTACGGCTTACAACCAAGCGACTAAACCAACTTACCTATTTAAGAACTAGACCGTTTTATTGGAATATAAAAGAGAGCAGCTCATAGTGTGGTGCTGATAATGCCAAGGCTGCAGGTTTGATTCCTGTATGAGGCAGTTACATATTATTGCATTGCAGGGCGTTGGACTAGATGATCCTCAGGGTCCCTTCCAACTCTACAATTCTTCGATTTTGTGATTTTTGGTGAGCATTTTTAAGGCAGGGGAGGGGAACCTTGGGCCCAGGAGCCACGTGTGGCTCTCCAGGCCTTTCTATCTGGCCCTTGAGACTCTCCCCAGGCCACACCCCCTCATTGGCCCTGTTTAACACCTGGAATATTTTTTTGCCTGGCTGGAATGGGTCCTTGAACTCTGCTAATGCTCTTTGCCTGCCTGGATATAGGCTAGACTAGAGATGGGTGAGTGAATGTGCATAGAAATGACAGTATGGTACAAATGCAAAATTCACATTCATTGCTCTGCCCAGTTTCGCCTCTGGTCTTGGAAGGCTGCTGAAATATACTCAGAGTCGAGTGTGGATTTCATGCTCTTTATTCAGCTCATAGAAGTGAGGAATGAAAGTTCCCCCAAAATATCTGCTTTATATACATTATTTACACAAAGGGCTGCACGTGATTGGCTAATTCCGGGATTCTCCTGTAGGCCAATCAGGTTGTGGATTCACTTCCACCTGGAGCTGGATTGGGTGGCTCCTGCGGACCAATCATACTGCTGCATTGTTCTAGGACCAATCAGACTGCTGCATTCTGAATCCTATTGTTCTAAGACCAATCAGACTGCTGCATTTTGGGTCCTATTCAACTCAGTACATAACAGCTGCCCAGAAGGGAATGCAGCCCTCAGGCTGAAGAAAGCGTCCCACCCTTGCTTTAAGCTACCTGGGATGCTGCTCTGCGGGAATTGCAACATAAAGGCAGCTATGTTAGCAGACAGTTGTATAGCAACATGATAGGGGCGTGCCGCTGACTCACACTTCCTGCCCTTCCACTGTGGCTTCCATCTTATCACTCTCCCCTTCCTGGCTGTTGGCAGTTCCCTTTTCCTTCCAACACCTGTTACACTAGCTGTGTGATGTCCAGATTGCAGTTTTGTAAAGAAAGAAGAAAGGTTTGCCTCAAAATTCACAATTCCTGTTCTTCTGATTAAGCTATAAGGTTTTCCCGATCAATAACACTTTCTGGTTTATACTTCCCCTAAGACAGTTAGTTTGTGTATACTGTACACCGCACTTTAAAAAAAAATTAAGTAAATAAACCGCTTTGAGGGTTTCCCACCTACAATCAAGTGGTATATAAAATTTATGAAGTAAATACTAATACATTTAAAGCACATTGCTCCCCCCCCAAAAAAAAATAATTCATGGGAACTGGAGTTTGCCACTCACAAAGCTACAGTTCCCATAATCCTGAATGAACTACAGTTCCCAAGATTCTTGAAAGCAAGCAGGCAAAGTCATGTGCTTTAAATGTTTGGCATGTGTACGCAGCCCTAATGTGGTATTGCAGTTAAGAGTGTTGGACTAAGTTCTCACTTGGCCATGAAGCTTATTGGGTTGCCCTGGACTAGTCGTTCTCAATGTAACTTGCACCCCAAGACTACTGCGAGGACGAAGATCGGCGAGAGGGGAAGAAGACAAAGTGTACACCAAACTCCTTGGAGGAAGGATAGGATAAAAATAGGATGGTAATATATGGACAGCTGCCACATATCTAAAGCCCATCTTCATATCCTAGACACATCAGTGAAATTTCAGTAATACAATATTGTAATGAAGGAATGATTATGCCCTTGTAAGTTTGGAAAAACAGAAATGTTACTCAATTGTGGTGCTCTAGTGCCGCAGCTTTCTAGATGCATTGTAAGGTATGTCTCAGACCAAAAGTGACTGGGCAGCTAGTTTTTTGTTGTTGCTGAATAATACCAAGATGCCCAAAATGTAAAAGGTAGTCATGTTGGCCCATAAGAAAAATTCCAAAAGGGCAATACCTTGAAGAGGCTGACCAAAATATCACAAAATAGCATGCAAGCTTTTGAATTTTCCATAACTTTTTATTCGGGAGCAGGGGAGGTAAGAGAGAAAGAGGAAAAGTAGCTAAGATTGAAGCAAAACATCTTAGGTTGAAGCGAGTAGGTAATAAATGAAAATTACATTTTTAATTTCAACTTCCGTTATTGCAGGATGGATCTGATGGGAGTTGTAGTTCAACAGCATTTGGAGAGCATCCAGTCAGAGAAAAAGGTAACAGATCATAGACATGGCTTTTATAACTGATTGTTTTTATCAGTATTAGAAACTGAGATATGAAAGCTAGGAGCTGAATAGCGCCTTAAACCTATGTTATGGGTGCAATAACTGAATATCTAGGTGCATGTTTTTTTATAACAAGAATACAAAACTGAAAATGAACGAACTGCAGCTAAAATATTATGTTCATCTAGTCCATCCCCTGCCTACCCCCCTAATATTCTTAAGAGGGTCTCTTCTCCAGGCTTCAGACAGTAGCTGGAAATGGGGAGGCAGAAAAAGGTCCTCCTTTCCTTCCACTCTGCGGTTTTAATCTGAAATCTTAGGTGCCCAGGGCTCAGAAACTGCTTGCGCTAATGAAATCCCCTGTCGCAAAATGTCCCTAGAACAATGGGAGTTTCAAACATTGGTTTTGATACCTTGATACACACCAGTGGCATTAATCTGATTATTTTAAATCTTAAACATACTCATTTGAAAGACATTCTTTGAACACATTCCTTTGAAATGTGGGGATTTCTTCCAAGTAAATGAACCAAGGATGGGGGTGTTAAATCTCTCAGTGATTAGTGAAGTGCACCATTTGAAGGAATACGGTTATGGTGGGAACGAACCTAGAAAACATCACAATAACCAAGGGAGATTGGGAGCAATTCTCATAAGACAAACAGGCCAGAATAAATAGACACACAAATTGGACATGAGGAACAGCCTTTTGCATTTGCATTCTCCCAGGACCCTCTGCCACTGACTTTAAGGTGCTTGTTATTGAGCAAAAGAACTCCAAAGGGAGGTTGCAAACTTTAAACCACTGATTTACAATTTATGAGGAAGTTCCATTTTATCACCTCTGGCTTGAATCAGTTTTTTAAACAATCACACTACACCAGTTAATTCTCTTACCAATTGAAGGATGTTTGTGTTATCACCAGCCCTGCTTTGTGAATGGCAACTGTCTGTTAAGTCATTTCCCTCTAAACTCACATTTACAATTATCCCCCACCTGAAACTTAGGCTAACACTTAATTCATCTGAAGAAATGGACTGCAGGCTACAAAAAGCTTATTCTTTAATAAATTTGTTAGTTAAGTGCTACAAGACTCTGTGGCTTTTGTTTCAACAGACTTACATGGCTACCCCTCTGGACAAAGTTATTATAGTAAAGAATTACAGGATTGTGTCTCAAACTGTGTTAACATGTACCTTGGTGATTCCTGGTTCTGCTCTTGATCTTGCTGTCATGCATTCCTATAAAATTCATGCACACAGCTCCACTGTAGCGTTCTACTATAGTTTAACCCCGATGCATATTTCGTGCAGCAAAGAATCTTATATCTCACCCATAACTCCTTAATCCTAGGAAAGTGGGGTTTGAATTTCAGCCTGTCAGCTTTTATCACATTTCCATTTGCAAACAACAAATGACACTAGTTTACAATTCTACAGGGCCATGTAAATGTGCCTCTTGAATCTTTTCCTGCAATTTTAATCCAGAATTTAGGCACTGCTAAAATACAGTATCGTAACATAGTCGGCTGGAAACATAGGTGTGGAGGCACTCCTATATACAGTTATATAGGAATAAGCCCATCAGAAGCAGTGGGCCTTACTTTTAAATAAACATACTTAAGGCTGCATTTAAAGTCCCTTTAATTTTTTATCATGCATCTTAATTACAGAAGCCAATGGATTATCTCTGCATTGCATCCAAGCGGCAGTGAATCTGGCTTAGTGCAAGACAACCCAGATTTTATAGCTATTGAACTTGTATCTTTTTACAACTTCTCGAAGCTGAGTTAGAACCTGTATTTGGGGGAAATGCAGTGGGAAGAGGTACCTGCGTTCCTTATGTTCTGGCTAATTTAGAGCTGGAAGGAAAGAAGCCTGCCGTCTTATATTCTAATTTATTCATTTACCTTATTGCACATATTCCACATTTCCTCCAAGGAACTCAGAGCAATGTACAAACCAATCCTGTTCCAACTCTGTTAAAATGTTTTGTGAATGACAACTAATTACCGCATCCATCGTTGGGCAATATTTTTATTAAGACCAACCAAGTGTCACAAAGTGTAGCAAGCTTTTCGTTAGGCACTGTGTTCCTCAAAGCAGAGGGTGAGGGAGGGATGAGAAAAAATAATGGAGAATCCTCAGTGTAAAACCTAGTAGGTCTAGTGCCAGCGGTTAGATAGATCAGACACTGGCTGAGGGCAGGGGCGTCTTACCCATAGAGGCTAGTGGCGCGGGGCGCCAGGGTGCCAAATTCTGGAGGGCGCCAGGGAAGAGTTGGAGGTTGGATGCGGCACCTCCCGGCATCAGCTCGCCGCCCTCGCCCGCCTCCGCCATGCCACACTGAAGCAGTGCCGCGCCCAGAGTCTCCGTATGCTGTGGCCACTGCAGCACGAAGTGGACAGTTGAGCCGGGAGCTGCCGCATCCAGCCTCCACCTCTTCCCCGCCGGGGGAGCCACCCTCCAGCCGCTGCCCGCCTCCTCCAGCCCCGCCGGCAGCACTGTCCTCCCTAAAAAAAGGTGGACAACTCTGGGAAATTGGGGGGGGGGTAAATATGCTTAAGATGGCCCTGGCTGAGGGTTCCGGGGCGATTGGTGTGGATCTGCCTTGAGACTGAGGAGAAGGTGGCAGACAACTAGTGCCTCCCCTTCGACCGATTGTATGGAGGCAGGCAGGTGAGGGTAGGTTAAGGACAGACAGCTTGGTGGGGCAGTTCCCCCATTCACCCTAATGCACGAGCCTCCACTGGGTCTCCCCACGATTCAGTTCCCCAACAGAAGAAATAGAGCATAGTCACCTCTAGAAGTGGTTCTGTGAGCATAAATGTATAAAGACAGGGGAGCACATTGCACAATAAGATGCTACACAGAAGGTCTTAGTAGTCCTTTAAAAAAAATTATTTATTTGTACTTTGAAGTTTTCATTTTATATGGTATTTTAGTTGCATTTGTGGTGAGCTGCCCTGAGAATTTATGTTATAGGGCAGTGCTAGGAATTCAGTTAGTTCATTAATAACTAAGAAAGGCCATGGACTTCTTCTGTAGAAGCCATCTGTCCATCTCCCTGCCAACCTGATCATCAGCCTTGAAAAGCCATGGCAGGCTGTATTTTGATCCGAACTGATAGCAGCACAATGACTGTGCATTCAGTGAGTGGGTGGAGAGAGCAGTGATGTTTGGTTCTGCATTTCCCTAGAGATAATCATGCAACAAGAATGAAATCAAGTTATTTTGTGGCTAGGAAGATGCTTGCTATCCCAAGGAGTTCATAGCTGTGGCACATGAGTGCAAGCAGTAATAACAGAAATTCTCCACCAACAGCGAATAGCTACTGCTGTGGGATAGGAGCAATCACTGGGTTCGGTCAAGCTTCCAGAAGCCCCATATTTAATTAGCCTGACGTGGGAGATGTGTGAGAAACGCTAAAAGCCTTTCTCAGCAGTGTAGTGTCCTCTGGGCTAAGCAGCAAAAGTTAGTAGGCAGCTGTCCTTAGATAACACTGTGATGCAGTTGCAGCAGGAGCTGTGGGTGGGAAGACCCAGAGCAAGCATAGAAGAGGTTAGCAAGATGGCCACACAAAGAAATCAAGGCTCTGGCAAACTGGATCTGCCTTTAAGAGAGACTGAGAAAAGGAATCCAGAACTTCCTCTTCACACATTTGGCTGCTTACAGGCCTCCTGGAGCATGTGTACCACTCCCAGAGTGCCTTTTTGTTACCAGGCAGTTACATGTAAGTAGAAAGGGTCATAGCACAGAGACTGACCACATGCTAGGCAGGTTCATTTTTCAGCATGTCCAGCTAAAGTGGCAGTTCTTGTCTTTTTGGCATCTACCGAAGGCCTTCCTAAATGGCCTCGGCCCAGTATACCTGAAGGGGCATCTCCACCTCCATCGTTCTGCCCGGACACTAAGGTCCAGCGCCGAGGGCCTTCTGGTGGTTCCCTCACTGCGAGAAGCAAAGCTACAGGAAACCAGGCAGAGGGCCTTCTCGGTAGTGGCACCCACCCTGCAGAACGCCCTCCCATCAGATGTCAAGGAAATAAACAACTACCTAACATTTAGAAGACATCTGAAGGCAGCCCTATTTAGGGAAGTTTTTAATGTGTGACATTTTAATGTATTTTTAATCTTTGTTGGAAGCTGCCAAGAGTGGCTGGGGAAACCCAGCCAGATGGGCGAGGTACAAATAAATTATTATTATTATTATTATTATTATTATTATTATTATTATTCCTCTTTCAACCAGCTTTTTAATGGTGCTCTTTACTGTTTTTATGATCTCATTTGAAAATATTAAGCAACTTCTAAATGCTTTAAATAAACACACAAAGAAATAACTGTGGACACTGCACTTCGACTATTCCTTCTGCAAATAAAGAGCCTTTAAACCAATGATAGTCTGTGATGTCTTCTCCAGAGAAAATGGAGCCTGCAAAAATAGTCCAGAACACAATCTGCCTTTGAAAAATTCAGGAAAGAGGAAGTTGTTTGGCATTTCATTTGTCACGGTGGCCAGTCCGATGCTTCCGGGAAGCCCACAAGCAGGGCATAAGGCTGACTGCCCTTCCCTGCGGTTCCCCCTCCCCCAAGCAGCTGATATTCAAGTCTCATAGGAGCACAGAAAGCTGCCTTACACCAAGTCAGTCCATTGGTCTGTTTAGCTCGTATTGCCTACGCCAGGCATCCCCAAACCCGGCCCTCCAGCTGTTTGGGGACTACAACGCCCATCATCCCTGACCACTGGTCCTGTTAGCTAGGGATGATGGGAGTTGTAGTCCCAAAACAGCTGGAGGGCCGAGTTTGGGGATGCCTGGCTTACACTGACTGGCAGCAGCTCTCCAGGATTTCAGAGAGGAGTTCTTCTGGTCCCTCCCTGCAGAAAACACAACAGCCGAAGTGATTATTATTATTATTAAAGCATAGTAACACTACAGACTCTGCAGCAGGAAAGGAGCTAATCCAGTCCCAGGATTTTCGGAAACCAAAGGGTTGGCAAGGAGGAGCCCACACTAGGAGAAAGTACTGAGCTTTGCAAGGCCCAGAACAGTGACAAGGAGTTCAAGACTGCATAGGAGCTGAGAAGTTGTTCCAAAAAGTTCCCACTCCCACCTGCCAAGTTCTAAAGCTGAGGCGGAGTGCAGCCCTTATCTGAACCTCAATTCCTGTAGGAATGTCTAGGTACTATGCCTAGGTGGCTGTGTCTCTGCCCTTCTCCAGAGGCGGCTGCTTGTCCTGGGAGAGAGTGCATACCTTTTAACGCTTCTCTGGTGAAAATAAGGACATCCTATTCTACATCAGGAAACTTCTCCTTCATTTGATCTTGCCACACACATATGCATTATATACACACATAAATCGGCCACCTTGAGCCAATTACAAATGTCTGCCAATTCTACCTCACAGGATTGTCGTAAAGAAAAAATGTGTGAGGGAAGGGATTGTGTATGGCTTCCACAGATAAATGGAAGGAAATAAAATTTTAGTGATAAGCTGCCATAAGTCCCTGTCAGGGAAAAAAGTGGGATGTAAAATAATGATGATAATGATAATAATGATGATGATGATAATAATAATAATAATAATAATAATAATAATAATAATTTATACCAAGCCCATCTGGCTGGCTCTCCCTAGCCACTCTGGCCGGTTTCCAACAAAACACTAAAATACTATAACCTATTAAACATTAAAAGCTTCCCTAAGCAGGGCTGCCTTTAGATGTCTTCTAAAAGTTTGGTAGTTATTTTTCTCTTTGACATCTGGTGGGAGGGCGTTCCACAGGGCAGGCGCCACTACCGAGAAGGCCCTCTGCCTGCTTCCCTGTAACTTGGCTTCTCGCAGCAAGGGAACCGCCAGAAGGCCCTCGGCGCTGGACCTCAGTGTCCAGGCATAACGATGGAGGTGGAGACGCTCCTTCAGGTATACTTGGTTCCTTGGTACCTTGGTTCTCAGACTTAATCTGTTCCAAAAGTCTGTTCCAAAACCAAAGCGTTCCAAAACCAAGGCCTGCTTTCCCATAGAAAGTAATGAAAAATGGATTAATCCTTTCCAGACGATAAAAAACAACCCCTAAAATAGAAATTTAACATGGATTTTACTATCTAATGAGACCATTGATCCATAAAATGAAAGCAATAATCAGTGTACTGTACTGTACTATACTGTAAAATCAATAAAACAGTATTGATGATTTAAAAAAAAATGAAAATGTGATTTTTTCTTATCTGCACTGATGATAGTCATTGTTTGGATTGGGGGGGAGGTCAGGGTCCTCTTCCAGATTCACGATCAGTGACTCCTCTCCTGCCATTCCCTCCCTTGCTTTTTTTACACCACTGCCACCTACACCGCTGCCACCTGGTTCACACTCACTGGATCTTTTCCTTACCGATTACCAATCCCCCCCTCAATTGAGACTTTCTGCCCCACAGAAGGGGAAGGATCAGTAACGGCATTGGAGCCAGATGTGTTTGGAGGCAGAAAAAGGCTTCCATCTATTCCAGCCTTCTCCTCCCATGCCTCCTTGTCTGTCTCCAGAGTCTTTGATCCCAAGTCTGAGTCAAAAAGTGCTGAGGGAGTCGAGACAGGTCCTTTCCCCAGCCCTACCTAGCAATGGGGCTTTCTGCATGAGTTCTGTTGTTAAGCTACGACTCTTCCCTTCAGTTAAGTTGTTTTACACTTCCTGGGTATTTACTGGGAAGGATTCCATTGTTCGGATATAACTGGGGCACCATTTCACTGCACCCAGATGTGGTCACTACACAATACAAGCACCACCGAGGTGAACACAGCCCTTTGGTGCTTCCACTGATGCTTTTTGTGCTGATGTCGCAAGCCGCAGCTGTGAGCTCTACCCGTGGTGGATTTTTCCGCAGGAGTCGAGTATAATCCCCAGGGATTAGACCTGGCTGAAGTGAGGAGGGCATATGGCCCCCACCTGTTCCCTCAAGTCTCTCCCCCCCCTTCCCCAAGCAGAAGCACCAGCCCTGTACCTGTCACTTTAAGCTGAGTTGTAGCCATCTGTTCCCTGGAGGAGCGCTTGTCACCGCAGCCAGGCATGCAAAGCAGCCCCGGTATGTGATGTGCGAGCTTCTGATTTAATCCACCCAGCAGCTGCCAAGATTTTATGATGTTCCTGACTGGTAGACAACTGAATCGCCAGGCCGAGACTCTTGTCAGCAGGATCCCTGGTGGATACCTTTCAGACGGAGCCATGCAAGGAACTCTGTGGCGTTCTGCCCTCCCCAAACGTATCCAGGATTCCTTGAGGACTTTTGGCTTGCTGTGTCTTGCTCCAGGGAAACAGGCAATCGAAAAAGGGGTGTTCCTGGAAGGAAGAGGTAGCAGATACGAGCTAATAGAGGTGGAACCGTTTCATCAATTATCAGAATGTGCATTATGATAATGTGAGGTTAGAAAGGTATTTATGTATTATATATGAATATTACCTTTTTATATATGTTTTAGGGTATTAAGGGATGCTATGAATCTTTTTTGATATATTTTCTCCTCTCCTTTTTCAAATGGGCCTCTTGTAGATCTATTTTCTTTATGTATCCTGTTATTTAGGTTTGGCTACCTATATCCCTGGGACGCGGGTGGCGCTGTGGGTAAAACCTCAGCGCCTAGGACTTGCCGATCGCATGGTCAGCGGTTCGAATCCCCGCGGCGGGGTGAGCTCCCGTCGTTCGGTCCCAGCGCCTGCCAACCTAGCAGTTCGAAAGCACCTCTGGGTGCAAGTAGATAAATAGGGACCACTTGCCAGCGGGAAGGTAAACGGTGTTTCCGTGTGCTGCGCTGGCTCGCCAGATGCAGCTTGTCACGCTGGCCACATGACCCGGAAGTGTCTGCGGACAGCGCTGGCTCCCGGCCTCTAGAGTGAGATGAGCACACAACCCTAGAGTCTGGCAAGACTGGCCCGAAAGGGCAGGGGTACCTTTACCTTTACCTATATCCCCATTGTCTCTATATGTCAGTATAATTCTGGAACAACCAGACTTCCTTTTGTTCTTTGTATTTTATAACTAGAGGGGGGTCTTGTCATCTGGGCAGCCCACGACCTCCATACACATTGCATAGACTTGCATCCTGGGAAGGTCATTTTGGTGCTGCTGATGCAGCAGTTTGACTTCACCCCCAGAGGCGCACTCCATTGTCTCTCGAGACAGATGGATGCCAACAACATAAATAACATATATATTGTGACACGCCACCCCAATCTCTGAGCATTCCTGGGGTAAGATTCCTGAGGTTCCATGCCCTTAGCAAGGTTCATGTTTCTTTTCGGAATGAGGCACAGAGGAGACTGTGGTGTCTTTATGATAGAAGGTTTATTTACACATATTTACAACCTGAGCCTACAGTGGAGGGGTGCACAGCATTAACAGACCCAAAAGGTCTTTTTTCTCCCATAGCTGCAGCCCTGAATTAAAACAGAAGTCAAACATTGCTCTGATTCTCTCTCCAGCTTGCTGCTTTTCTTCACTTCTCTGCAAAACTCCATTCTTGCCTTTGTCTTTTTCTAACTACCAGCCCCTCTTGCTGATATCAGGGTGGTTATACAAAATCTAACTTTCATTTCTGTTTGTGCCTGCATACGTTTTTGGGTCGATATACTGCTTAATTCCAATTGGTACATGCTCTGTAGCTTCTTGCTGAAATCCTGGAACATTGGGGTGGCAGGGTTAGGCTGTATGCCTGAGCCCACTTCTAATTCCTGGATCCAACATGGATTCAATTCCTGGAATAGCTAGGCTAGATTCCTCGTGAAGTAATGACCTTTCTAAGTATGGGCCATTAAGGTAACAAAGGAAATGGCTCCGTGCCAGATAGTGTCAACTCACTGGTAGTTAGAAAGACAAAAGTCAGAGTTTAGCATTGGGAATTGTGTGTGCAAGCTGGAAGCTAGAAGCAGGGTTGCAGGGCTCGGTAGCTGGGAGACAGAGCCACACCTGATTTCTGCTGGAATCCAAGGCTTGCTATGGGAAAAGAAAGGCCCTCTTGGGGTGTTATTGCTGTTCATTGCTTGTACACACTGTATTTTCCCATCTATAAGACGCCCCCAATGCATATTTGGGGGGGGGGGTTCGATTTAAGAAAATAGGGGAAGATCTATCCGTGTATAAGATGCCCCCAAATTTTGAACATTATTTTTTAGGGGAAAAACCTGGTCTTATACATGGAAAAATACAGTTACAGATGGGTAGCCGTGTTGGTCTGCCATAGTCGAAATAAAAAAATTCCTTCCTGTAGCACCTTAAAGACCAACTAAGTTAGTTCTTGGTATAAGCTTTCGTGTGCATGCACACTAAATACAGTATGTGTATATAAACTATATATCATACAAACACCACAGTGTCGTCTGCTGTCTCTCATTCCAGGGAAGCACTAACTCTGGGTAAGTGCCCAGAACCCCTGGAATCTTGCACCGCTGAGTGATTGAGGTGGCAAGCAACAGTATGTTCTGGGTTTTTTAATGCTTTCGTTGCACAAAAGTGTAAAAGGAGCCCTCCAGACGGCAATAATACAGTAACACTACGGAAGCAAAACGATGTGTGGATGGTCCAGTATAAATCCTCCACGGATGGACCATTATTGCATGCTGCAGAATACACTTGCAAAAAAATGTGATCAGCTTGGAGGTACTCATCTTTTGGATGCTTCTAATCTTAACCTGCTACCCGAGGCCTGAATGAACCAAACAGAACCAAACCAAACCTATGTTTTCTCCCCTCTGCCAATTGAATGTCATTGAACTGAATTGTGAGTGGAGAGAGGAATTTTCTATCATTCTCCAGGCTAGGCAGCTGATAGGATTCTCCATTGTCTGTAGGAAGCTGCTGGATGCTGAGACTATGAGAAAACAATCTCTTAGTTAGGCAGTGACTCATGCTCTGAGGTGTGTGTGTGTTTATAGTGAATGACCTAGATCTGTTCTTTTTCCAGGCAGGCAGGCAGGGAGGAATGAACCAGAACACAGCAATGAAAGGTAGAAATGGGCTAGCAGATGCTGTAGAGGCCCAGGCAGTGCTTAGTTGTCAAGGGGGGAAATGGTGTGGTTGTGTGCTTCATAAGGTCCACAATATGCAGCACTGCAGTGAAACTATTGTGTCATGCAGACAAGGTGCTTTTGCGTGTGTGGTGATGAGGCAAGGCAATTTAGGGGCTCCCTTCCTTTGATGCTAATGTATATTACTGTACAGTGGTACCTCGGGTTAAGTACTTAATTCATTCTGGAGGTCTGTTCTTAACCTGAAACTGTTCTTAACCTGAAGCACCACTTTAGCTAATGAGGCCTCCTGCTGCTGCCGCACCGCCGGAGCCCGATTTCTGTTCTCATCCTGAAGCAAAGTTCTTAACCTGAGGTACTATTTCTGGGTTAGCAGAGTCTGTAACCTGAAGCGTATGTAACCTGAAGCGTATGTAACCCGAGGTACTTCGCTTACTTCAGAATGGGGCATCCCAGTCCTTTTTTTTTTTTAAATGATATTTATTGAAAAAAAAATTTTTTTAAAGTTACAAAAGAAAAACAAAGTAGAAAAAGAGAAAAACAAGCCACTTCCAACCATACATATACAAATTCAAAATAAGAGAGAAAAAAAACAAAAATACACCACAAACATTTAAAAACATTTAAAAACAAATCCATTATTCTCAACTCCTCAACTGTCATTACCCTCTTTCCTTGACCTCCTCCTCCTCCCCTTCCTTGTATCCTGGTTGTTAATTGTCACAGCAAATCCTTTCCATATTTCATAATATTCTGTCATTACATTACCTTAAACTATTTTAATCTTATCTTACTATAAAAAAACCTTGAGACTTAAAACTTAAATCTTATTTTTACCAACTTCTCATAACCATAATATTCTTGCATAATTCTTTAAACATTTTTACTAAAGCCAAGTAATTTCATTCCAACATTTTTCTAACATTCATCAATTTTGTAAAACAGTCCTAATAGTGAAAAAAAGAAATAAAAACAAATCCAATTTTCATCCAGCGTCCCTTCCTCCTGGTCCCGGGTTTTGTCAGTCCTTATTATCCCATCGATCTGGCGCATTAACCTGGTAACCTTATATCCGAGGCCCTTAAGTCTCTTCCATGTCCCTTCCGCAGCTCTTCTTCATATTTGTAACTGTATTTTCCCTTGTCTCCTGCTCGTTTCACTCGTGGGAACTCCAACTTAGCAATATTTTTGACCCTTCTTGACAGATCAGCCCCTTTTCCATAACCAAACTTTTTCTTTCCAAATCTGGCTTTTTCCAAGTTCATTTGTCAAATCTGAAAGCTCATATTCCTGTTGGGCCTGTTCTGTCAGGGCACACTCCTGATTTAATTCCTGGGTGGGCTCCACATATTTTCCCACTGCCTGTTCAAAATTTCCCACTGCCTGTTCAAAATTTCTGATCGAATCAACCATCAAATTCGTCTTCTCATGTAGCTGCTCCAGTAAGGCATTTGTTTTATAGAAAGCACACAACAGAGCTTCTGAATACATTGTCCTGAAGGTCAGATGTCTATTCCCACGATTGTAATCTGTAACAGGTGCCAGCTCCCAGGAGTTGGTTACAGTTTCACAGTCTCCCTCTAGGGGGGAAACTTCTATTTAATCTTTCTTTTAAAGACAAGTCTAGCAACAGAGTTTCCTTTTTTCAGATATTTTGTCAATATTTGTTCCTTTAAGGTGCGAAAGGAAACAATGGAATCACTATGTTTCTCTTCTTTTAGCTATCTGTCAAAAGCGCTTGTCTCTGGTCAATGAGCTTCAAACGTCAGTCCTGACACCCCGCTCCAGGATCAGGACGGTGGAAAGTTACTTTACTTTAAACTCACTTCTGCAGGATTAAACAGTCCAGAAAAGATCCCCCTTCTTCTCCTGCTGCCGAAGGGGGGTTCAACAATTTTAAATGATGAAAGCCAATCCTTTAGAGGCGATTTTCTGAGCTCTAGTTTACGTTGTCTTTGCTTTATTCTGTCTACAAAGAAACGGAAGGCTGACTTCCTGTTTAGACCTTCCCGTTTCAGTACCAAATTGAAGTAAAATTTTTAAGTCCAATTCCTTTCTGCTCGCAAGTCCTTATTTAAAGTCCAATTGTTCAAAGTTTAGGTACTCACGGGTGCTTATTTTAGAAGCCAAATTGTCCCAGGAAAAAGGCAGCACTCTCCGGCAACAGCTGTGCGGCTTCGCTCCACGGAAATAGCAGTTGACTCACAGCACCGCGCCACTTCCCCCTCTTCGCTTCGGAGCCCGTTAGTGGGTTCCTTTGCGGGTTGGGGGGGCGCTAAGGGTGCCCGCTGAGTCCCATGGTCACAGGCTTCATCCACCTGTGATTTTTAAAAGGGTCCCCGCTTCGCCGTAGCGGAAAAGACCCGTTTCGCGCGGAGCTAGTCCCTCCAATTCAGAGGGAGTCCGCCATTGCCGATGGCGCCACCCCGGAAGTTGGGGCATCCCAGTCCTGTTGCCCTTGAGGGTTCTTCTGCTCATTGTGTTGAATGGGTTCTGTTGGCACCTGTGTGTGCATTTCATGAAGAATTTGTGGGTTGTTTTTAGTACAGTGGTACCTCAGGTTAAGTACTTAATTTGTTCTGGAGGTCTGTTCTTAACCTGAAACTGTTCTTAACCTGAAGCACCACTTTAGCTAATGGGGCCTCCCTCTGCCACCACACGATTTCTATTCTCATCCTGAAGCAAAGTTCTTAACCCGAGGTAATATTTCTGGGTTAGCGGAGTCTGTAACCTGAAGCGTATGTAACCTGAAGCGTATGTAACCTGAAGCGTATGTAACCTGAGGTACCACTGTAACTGCAAAGACCAGGATCCATAGCACCATGAAAGTAGAGTGTGAACACACACTTCCAGGGAATAACTGCCAAGCCCCTGCCTCCACCCCAGACTGTAATTTATTCTGGATTATTGGTCTGAGGCAAGGGGGCCAACTTGAATAAACTATTGTGGGGGCCCAGGTAAGCCCTGCCCCACATAATTGATCACAAGATGCAGTGCACACACACACCATTTGAATGACAGTGACCATCAACTTTGGGGGGCCCCCCAACTCCCTCAAATATTTTATTGGGGTGGATGAATGGACCTTGGCCCCTAGGAGTCTGAGGGATATTGTGTATTCCTGGATACCAAATGTATCACTGGTGCTATGGGCAAAGAACTACCTGATGTTTTGATAATGTCCAAAACTGGATGAGAAACCCATGTTGAAGGTCATTGCAGGCTGCAGTGAAGGTCCACCATTTACAAAAATGCAAGGCTAAAGTAGAAGGGGGCCTTACTCTAAAACAATACCTACTGGATTATATAAGATAATGGACCTAGCATGATAGTAACTAGCGTAAATTTGGCAAGCCCTGGAACAGAGGGCAGATGAGATTCTCAGTGGTTACCTGATCTGCACATGGGAGCCCTGGGAGCTGAGCTGAGTCATCAACCAATTGGCCTCTTGCATCTTCCTTTTTTTCCTCTGCACGGACTGCGAAGACAAGAAAGTGCGGAAGGGCAAAGGTCTCTGGGGAGCTGATGATAGCAAGTGAGGAGCTGCTAATGGGGTTAAAGGAGGCAGAACGTCCAGAATCTTCAAGGTACCTTAATGCTGGGAGAAATACTTCTGAAGCATCACCACTGATGGAACAAGTAGGAATTCAGCTGGCCATTTTTATGCCCTTATCTATTTGTTCGGTAATTTTTATCACACTCAGCATTAATTCCTCCTATATCTCTAGAGACAGGGGTCAGCAAGACTGGCAACTCAGTTCCACAACTACTGTTCTTAACCCCCCTTTATTTTTTTGGCAAGTTTGTATGCATTCCTTCCCCTAGCACTCCAGAATTTTTCATGAGACATCAGTAGACTGGATAGCTAAATCCTTTAGGCCCTAGGGTACACAGCTACCTGGTCCAGGTGATGCTAAGCCACCATGTGATCCACTGTGCAGTCTCCATGCTTGTTCATATGTTGTTGTGCAGACTCCAGGAGTGCCCTGCCCCACCCCATCAAATGCAAGGCACCATTTGATTAGCAATGCCCATCAATTTTGGGGTGGCTGAAGGGACCTGGGCTTCTAGGAGTTGGCGCCTATGCTGAGAAAGTTGATCTTTTTTGAATTTTGATACAAACCAACCTGATCCACACTTCTTGAATGAATCTGCAGTTTAGAACCGTTCGTCTTTTGGATTTTGTACGTCTCAGAATTTTATGAGGCAGTTCAAGCTAAAAAAAGTATCAATTGCTTTTAGCAATGAGTACTTTGGGGTAAATTATATTTAGAAATGAATTATCCTATGAGAAAATATGTTCAAAGGTATGTATTTAAATGCAGCTTTTCATGGTTGGTGTTTTTTTTTAATATTATTGCAGATTAATGTAAAAATGAGAAGTTAACTGAAGAAATGTAAAAGTGGTATGGCCTGGGAAAATTGATCTGTCTATCCCCACTAGATTCCAATTCTACCCCTTGCTTGTAAAAAGCTCAATTCTAAACAATTGATATTCATCTGTTTTAGTCTTTAGTGACTTCACCATCTTATTCAAAACACTCTCCTGGTACTTAGTCTCCTCTGCAGATTCTGAGCCTTTTTGATAGGCAAGATTAATGCTCCCCTTTGCTCAGCTAGCCTCAGTAGGTGGGGGAAATGGCCTTTGCTTCAGATGCCTTTCAAGTTTCTCTTGCCATCTGACATTCCAGCAGATTGTCGAACTTCTTCCCCCTGTGCTGTTCTCCTCCATCTCCTAGTTTCTCTTCATTTACTCTGGAAATCAACTGATGCAGATTTCTGAATTCCGATTTCAATGCAGCTCCCTTTTAGTTAGGAGACCTGGGTACATTTTATTATACTCTCCCCCCCCCCCCCCCGGTCACAATCCCTGGGAGATAGGAAGCAGTCATATACTAGGCGAGGTTACTGGTCCATCAAGCACAGTATTGTCTGACTGGCAGGAACTCTCCAACATCTCAGGCAGAGAAGAGTCTTTCTCATCACCTGGTACCCAACCTGCTTAACCAGAGATTCCAGGAACCTTCTGCATAAAAAGCAGCTGCTCTAACCCTGAGCTTTCATCAGGACCAGTTTTGACCATTGCCACAAACACTAGGGAACATCTTGAAGTTGTTGCAGTCTCATGGTATGCCCTTGTACCAAATCAGGCCGTCTTGTCGAAAGCTGTTCCCGAGACAGTGAAATTTACCGGGTAGTGGAAATTCATAAGGCACAAGAAAAGGTTGCAGCGTTTGGGGGGGGATTGTTTATAGAAAAGACAAGTAAGAGGTGACATGATGATGTTTATAAAGTTATTCATGGCATGGAGAAAGTTGACAGAGCATTTCTCTCTCTCCTCTCATAGCACTAGAACTCATGGGCATACAACGAAGCTGAATGTTGGAAGATTCAGGACAGATAAAATTAAGCATGTCTTCATGTAGTGCTTAGCTGTGCTATGGAACTTGCCCAGGAGACAGTGATGACCGCCAACTTGGATGCCTTTAGAAGATGATTAGCAAATCCATGGTGGAGGCGGCTATCAATGGCTAACAGCAACAATGGCTTTCCTCCACCACTGAAGTTGGGGAGCTGCAATGCTTCTGAATACCAGTTGCTGGAAACCGCAGGAGGGGAAAGAGTGTGCTCTTGTGCTCAAATTCTGCTTGCTGGTTTCCCACAGGCACCTGGTTGGCCACTGTGAACAGGATGCTGGGCGAGATGAGCCATTGGCCTGATCCTGCAGGCTCTTGCGTTTTCATGTTCCCTGGTTTGCAAGGCAGAATGGCTCTCTCTTACGTGCATATAGACCACATAGGAAGATGTCTTACACCGTCTCAAGATATTTGCTCACCAAGCCGTGTGCTACCTGCTATTAAGTGGACATGGCTCTCTAGCAACAGGTGATGGGGCCTTTAACTTTTAATTGGGAGATGGGTGGAATTGTACAGTGGTGCCTCGCAAGACGAAAAGAATCCGTTCCGCGAGTCTCTTCGTCTTGCGGGTTTTTTCGTCTTGCGAAGCAAGCCCATTAGCGGATTAGTGCTACAGTATTAGCGGCTTAGCGGGCTTAGTGGATCAGCTGATAAGCGGCTTAAGGATAAGCTGATAAGCGGCTTAACATCAGCTGATAAGCGGCTTAAGGATCAGCTGATAAGCGGCTTAGCATCAGCTGTTAAGCGGCTTAGCCATCAGCTGATAAGCGGTTTAGCGGCTTGGGAAAAAGGGGGGGGGGAGGAAAAAAACCCCGCAGGAACTCGCAAGACATTTTCGTCTTGCGAAGCAAGCACATAGGAAATTCGTTTTGCGAAGCACCTCCAAAACGGAAAACCCTTTCGTCTAGCGGGTTTTCCGTCTTGCGAGGCATTCGTCTTGCGGGGCACCACTGTACTTTCAAAACATGTTGCCCTGCCAGGATAGTAAGAAACAGCCCTGACTGCTAAGCATCACCTTCACAATTCTTCTTCTTATCCTATGTTTTAAAAACAGTTCTAAGAGAACTTACTTTCTCCTGGGCAGATCTAGGAGCCTAACTAATCAGTAGCAGCTTTATTGCTTGGAATGGCCAGGATAAGAGTCTAAGGTTCTAAGCTGTTCCCATGGGTAAGAGAGTGTTAGGCAGGGCCTGCTGGATGTTGCTGAACTTGTGTTTGCTGCAGTTGATGAGGGGACCACAGGCTCTCCAGCCCTGGTGCAAGAGGTACCTCAGGTCTCACTTGAAGAGGGTGAAGTTCCTCATATCAGTTTTGGAAAGGGATATTTCTTCTTTCTGGTTGCACCCTTGCAATATTTACACCGGTGTTCTCTGAAGACCCTCCAGGTCTTGCTGGACTCAAACTCCCATCAGCCCCAGCCAGAATGACCAATGGCCAAGGATGCTGGGAGCTGGAGTCAAACATCTGGCGGACTTCTACTTGGAGAAGGCTACTTTTTACTCATTTATCCCTTATTATTTTGGTCAACTTTGTTACTTATAGAGTAGCACTCTTTGTGCTGGCAGCTAAGAAGATCAGGAGGAAGGAACTAGACAAAATAGCGGTCAACTGCAAAGGGGATTCGGATATTTAATTTGGCACATCTTACCTGAGAATCTTCTGCCATTCTATTCTATTTAATGCAACAAATAATTTTAGTAGCCGTGACCGTGGTTTTATTGTATGTCTGTGCCCGATGATTTTTATGGTTATTGTTTTTTGTTGTTGTTGTTGTTCTCCTTCTGAATGATGCCATGGCCTATGGCTAGGGCAATAAAAAGTTTAATTGGAATTGGAATTATTTCGGTTTCTGACCTAGCTCCAAATTGTCTTCCCCCATATAACTCTGCCGAGTTATATGTGTGCAATGTCATATTTAGGGGCTCCCACAATCCTCTCTGCCGGTCAACTTTTAAACTGATAGGTTGTCTCCATCCATGCAGATTATCACAGCTATGTTCTAATTACAATCGCTGCTCCCAATCACGGTGTCTTCTAGGACGTCTCTGCTGATTGTAAGCTAGATAGCTTGGACAGTTAAGCTGGAAAGGGAAAAAGGGCACCCCGGGAACCTCCCCAAGTTCTGAGCGAGGACCTACTGTTTCCCCACATTCACCCTTGATCTTGCAATAGGTACATTTTAAAACCAACAGCACACAAACTATTTGGTGAGCCCCACCAAAAAGAATCCTTTAATATATAGCAATAATGAAACAAGATACACAAAACTCAACAGAGCTGTCAGCACTTGGACACAGGGACTCCCTGGCTCAGGAAACCCGGCCACAAACAATGGTTTGATTCTTCCACAGGTAAGGTAACCTTTGGGACCTCTTTGACACCATCCCAAATGCAACCTAAACTGAAGTGGGCTCCTGAGTGGGACAGAGGGGGAATGGCAGGTCAACACACACATTGTTGTTTTTTTTGGGTGGGTGGGTAGGGACTGACTTCGCTGCACTTATTTCTGGGGCTCGGGATTTAAATGAGTTAATTCTCAGCATCCAGATCCTACTTTGGTGGGACGCACACATGTCAGATGCAAGGGCCGGACCCCAGCTATGGCTAAATGCATCAAGTCTCTGAATAGTGCACACAGCCCCATGTGGAATGGTCTATATTACAATCTAGGAAGCTTATGCACATTTATACAGAGGACTTTTGCCCCAAGGCTGGGAAGCCCTGGAGACTATACAACAGAGGGATGCGGCTTGCTTTTAAATAGTTCCTCCCCCCCCTTCCCCATTTTCCTCCCACCCTCACTTTTGTTTCCTTTAGTGTTTCTACATTATTTACATTGTTGTGCTTGTAGACGGATCCATTGACAGATGGAGGCAAGTCTGTCAGGTGGTGCCCTGGGAACTGTCTTTTTTTCTTTCCACCAGAGACGCCTTTCCTTGCTGCTGTAGTCCGCGGGGAGAAGCAATGGGGGGAGGGAAAAAGTTTTCCAGCTCAAGTTCTTGTGGGTCTGTTGGACAGGAACGGAGCATGGGGAGTGTGGACAGGTTTCTGATCCCGATTCATTTGGACACATCTATGAGGCTGGGAGCCGTAAAAGAGAAAAACCGCTGCTATGCCCCATCCGAGGAGTTTGGGCAAGCAGAGCTGGCTCCTGCAGCCCTCCAGGTTCAAGAACATGCAAGAGCAAGCAAGCTCCATCTTCTTCCAGACACCGTCACTCTCTGTCCTTTCTTACTGGAGCTTGTGGCTTAAGAAGGCTCGGGAAATGTATAAACAAGGAGGAGCCAGTTTCATCCTACAGTGTCACATGTTACAGGTGGACCTGCGTACCCCAAAACTAAGATCCAGAATGATGTGCCCAAGGAGGGGAAGGTTATTGACTGTGCTAACATTTCAGGGGAAACCCTGTGGCTCCATTTCCTCCTTCCCTGGCTGTGGGTTTTCTAGGCTGTCTCGGGGGGCAGATCGGCTGAACTGCTACAGCTGCCATGTGGATAACCTTGCCGTGGTGTGAGCATCTTGTTAACAACTAAGTCTTCAAGGAACAGCGCCCCCTCCCCAACTCTCCTTTGGGAATGGAGGGTTCCCAGTATGGCTAAAGCAAGCTGCTCTGCTGTCCACTGGAGCCCTTCAGGAGGGTAGAGACAGTTCTGACAAAACTGGATTACTGCCTGGCCAAAGTTTCTCGGGCTGCCTTAGTACGGTTCTGACTCGCTGGCAGGTTTCTGTGGGCACTGCCACTTTACCAAGGCAATGCCCCTCTCTCAATGGGAGCCTGGGAAGCTATGGGATGCATTATGTGAGTGTCGATGTGTGTGTGTGCTTGTGTATGTGTGATGTGCAGGTGTGTGTAGGTGGTGTTTGGAGCTTGGTGACTGTGTTCCTTAAAGGGTGACTTCAGTTGTTCTCAAACAAAGAAAGCAGGTCATCGTTGCTGTTATTGGGGAGATCAGGGGGTCCTAAGTAGGACAGCAGCTCATCTGGGTTCGTCAGCTCAGGAAGAAGCTGAAGGTGAAACAGAAAGAACAGGGTTAACTCGTAATCACCTCTTCCGCCTCCCCTCCTGAAATTCCTTCATGGGCTTCCCTGGATGGGTGGCCATTGATCCTGAGCAAACTTCTTGTCACTCCCTGTGATCATGCTCATCCAGCTCCACCATCCTCATCCTGCTCCCTCAAACAGCTCCACCAATTTCCCCTTCTTGCCCCATATGCATGGAACTGCCTCCTGGAATGTCGCCATGCAACCACCTCCCTTATATCCTTCAATTCCTCTCCAAAACATGCCTTTTCTGGGAAGTCTTTTGGATGGTTCATCTAGCCCTTACTGAAAACAAAAGCCAAATACGTGTAACTGAAGTTGTCGCTATTCTTTTCCTGTCTATCCAGGCCTCCATTTCCGCCCTGCCACTGTTGTTTCCCTGTCTCTATTTTTGGATTGTAAGCCCCCTGGGGCAAGGATTTGTCATCTCTGTCCTTTATAAAGTGCCACATGGGCAGATGGCGCTATATAAATAAGCAAGGGCTAACTTCTACGCTTTTGAGCTGAACGGCAGTGCAATGAGAATCCAGAGTAGGACCTGGACTTGGGAATCAAAAACACGCCCACAAGATTCTTCAGGGGAGAGGATAGGTAAAGCTCTTGCAAGATGCCAGGAGGCGTTCTGCATGATGCACCATGGAAATATTTTTTGATCACTCACAGAATGAAGGTTCCCTCCTAAAAGTCAAGTCAAGGTCTGATCATTGGAAGAGATACACTCTCTTTCCTTGATTAAAGCATTTCCCCATGAATCCCGGGACCAGGACACAGAAAATTGGTCACCTGTGAGTTCCAGTGACTGATACTCAAGAGACCTACTGCCTCTGATGCCAGAGGTACTACACAGCCATCGGGGCTGATAGTTATCTGAAATCCTGGAGATTTGCTGCTGGCCAGTGTTGACAATAGATGGACTAAAGCTGTACTGGGCAGCTTCCTATGCTCCAGACAGGAATCAAAGGGAGTGCTGCACCTTAACTGCAAACGAAGTAGGCATGAGGCAGAGGAAGACGAATTAAGCCACCTGCCTGAAGGGAGCTGAGCGCCACCAGGGAAGCTTCGCACCAAAAACGGACCAGCAAACCAAGAGCCAAGCTAGGAACAAGGCCAGGGCCAAGGAGTTCCACCAGCTGCAGTTGATGCATCTAGCTGAACAAGGCATGTCTGCCTCCTTCCTTCCCCAAAGGACTGACAGAACCAGCTGCCTTGTCTCCAGTGGGTTTAGCGTCCCAGTTCTTAGATTCCCTGAATAGCCTGACAGTGAAATGCTCAATCCTCAGGCAAGACCCAAAAAATAGAAAAGGGGGTGGGAAACCATGATAGCGACTCTGGCAGGGGTGGGGAGCAACCTTTTACCGTCTGAGGGCACATGCCAGGGGTGGGCAGGGCCAGAGTCTGACAACGGCTCAGGACCGCAACACCTCAAGGACCACCTCTTTCCATATGAACCTACCCAGACCCTGAGATCATCTTCTGAGGCCCTTCTTTGTGTGCCTCCTCCTCAAGAGGTCCGGAGGGTGGCAGCACGAGAACGGGCCTTCTCTGCAATGGCTCCCCATCTGTGGGATGCTCTCCCCAGGGAAATTCATAATACACCTTTACATGCCAGGCAAAAGCGTTCCTTTTTAACAAGGCCTTTGGTTGATTTGAATGACATCCTAAGCCCTTTTAAAATGTGGGGTGTTTTTTGGAAGGAAGGGGTTATTGGGTTGTCGTTTTTATTTTTATTTTTGATTATTTTGATTTATTTTGATCACTGCCTTGTCGTGCGAAGGGGCTTGAATAACTCCAAGAAACTATGAGCTACGCCGTGCGGGGCCACCCAAGACGGGACAGGTCATAGCTGAGAGTTTAGACTCTGGAGAAGGAACTGGCAAACCACTGCAGTATTTTGCCAAGAACAGTCCATGGATGTAAAAAAGGAGAAGCTCTGAAAAGAATGTGAGAGTTTCCAAGGCATGCTCTGGTTCATGGGGTCACGGAGAGTCGGACACGACTAAGACGACTAAACAACAACAAAAAACATATTTTGTGGTTTTATATTTTGATTTTGTTCTGTGAACCACCCTGAGACCTCTGGGTATAGGGCCGTATATTAATAATAGTAGTAGTAGTAATAATAATAATAATAATAATAATAATGCCTCTGGGGGGGGGGAGGCTATGCCTGGAAACTAGCCTATGTCACAAAGACAACCTCTACATTTGTTGCTCTGCTCACTTCTGTCTCAGGCCCTGCCCTCCGCTAACAGGTGGCGCTCAGAAGCTGGCCCAGAAGCGAATGCAGCCCCTCAGCCAGACAGAATATTCCCCTCTCCTGCATTACGGCTTTGAAACTGGGGCCACCTGGTGCTGAGAGGAGCAGCAAGGCGCGAGACACGTGAGACCTTCTCAAGCGATGGGAAGGTTTGCGTGGGGAGTGTAAGGCTACTTACATCCAGGGAAGGCTCAGAGCCTTCTCCAGGTCCCTGTGGACCTCCCATCCCAGGCCCAGGGTTGAAGGCGAGATCTCCTGCGTGCGCCTGGCCCCCGGAGGCTGGCTGTCCCATGGGCTGCCGTGACTGGGGCGGGGGAGGGTTCCGATGGTGGAGCTGCTGCCCTTGCTGGCTGCCAAGGTTGGGGTTGTTGAGCCCCTGCTGCATAGGGTTGTGGGAAGTCTCCATTCTGCTAGACGGGGGCATCTGCAATTGCAAAAGAGGATAACGGAATGCTGAGAAACACACAGTGGCAGAGGTGCCATTCGGGGCAGGGCTGCAAGCACACATTTTGTACCCCACCTGCCACACCCCCATCTCTGGGTATGTTGGTTGGCAGTTTTGCACATCGGAAAGAAATATGGCAATAGTAAAGTCACAGGTGTTTGCATAAGCTATGGTACTAGGGTAAAGGTAAAGGGACCCCTGACCATTAGGTCCAGTCGTGGCCAACTCTGGGGTTGCGGCGCTCATCTCGCTTTATTGGCCGAGGGAACTGGCGTACAGCTTCTGGGTCATGTGGCCAGCATGACTAAGCCGCTTCTGGCAAACCAGAGCAGTGCACGGAAACGCCGTTTACCTTCCCACCGGAGTGGTACCTATTTATCTACTTGCACTTTGACGTGCTTTCGAACTGCTAGGTTGGCAGGAGCAGGGACCGAGCAACGGGAGCTCACCCCATCACGGGGATTCGAACCGCCGACCTTCTGATCGGCAAGTCCTAGGCTCTGTGGTTTAACCCACAGCACCACCCATGTCCCCGCTATGGTACTACACAGCAGGAATTTGGGGTGGGGAACTGTGGCCCCTCCAGATGTTGTTGGAACTGAACTCCCATCAGCCTGGCCAGCAATTGGAGATCATGGGATTTATACTGCAACAAGTATATGGCAGGAACCCCCAAACTCGGCCCTCCAGATGTTTTGGGACTACAACTCCCATCATCCCTAGCTAACAGGACCAGTGGTCAGGGATGGTGGGAATTGTAGTCCCAAAACATCTGGAGGGCCAAGTTTGGGGATGCCTGGTATATGGAGAACCTTCGTTTTCCCAGCCCAGGGCTATAAGGAGAAAATACATAAATGGCTCAGTAAGCTCTACAATGCCCCCTGGTGGCTACAGAGGGAACCCCAACAAAATCCTCTCATTTGCTAAACATCAGCCCAATGCCTGATTGTCACACGAGAGGAGAGCGAAAATCAATGGCTTTATGTTCGGATCTCCTGCAAAATGATGCTTAAAGGGTCTAAGGCTCTCTGGTCCCAGGGCCATTTCTACAGCTCTTATTTCAAAGGCACTGCCTCTAAAAGGAGTGGGCAGCCTTTGCCCCTCTGGGTGTTGCTGAACTACAATTCCCATCAGCCCCAGCAAGCCCAGCTGATAGCCAGAGACGTTGGGAGTTGTAGCTCAGTAGAATCAGAAATGGCTGGAGGTTCTCAGGAATCTAAACTGCACTCTGAACTCCAAAACCCAGTAGCAGGATTGTTCGATGTTGTGGTGGGAAACAAATCTGGCAGGTTGTTTCAGGATCTCCAAGAACTGTACAGCAGCTGCAGGAGCCGAGCAATGGCAGACTTTGGGCTCTCAAATTTCAGCAGCGCCCTGGGCAAGGCTAAAATCTGGAGCCCCCTGCCTCTCACGCTCCGTTCTAGAGCATTGTTGTGGTGCCCCCCCCCCAGCGCAGCAGAATGGGTTGTGCTACCCTGAAACTGCCTCTGAGCTGCGATCCCGGAAGGAACAGCTGGTGCAGAATAAGCCCCGCCCTCCTCCTTGGCCCGCCTCCCATTCCACCCCGAGAGGAGATCTGTGCTGACCTGTCCAGGGATGGAGGGAGCAGGTGGCTTTTCGGGAGTCAGCATACTGCTGGGAATGTCAGACTGGTATGAGATGGGGGGAGGTCCTTGGTTGAATTCATTTAATGTCGGGGTGCCGGGGTTCACAGTAGGGAAGGAGTCAGGAAAAGTCCCAGGGCCAGAAAAGCTTGAACCTGTTGAGAGAGGGAAGCAAAATCCAAATCAGTGGGGGGGGGGGGGAGGAGCAAAAGGGCGAATCAGGACACAGGGATGGTTCTCCTTATGTACAGGAGCCAAAAGGTGGAAGAGGGGCTCTGGACAGGAATGTGAGCAAGAACCAGATGTGTGAGGTGGTTTGGGACCCCTTATAAAAACTTAGTGCTAGGTAGAGAATTCATTTGGGGATTGGTTAGTACTTATACAAAGAACTTAGCATTTGGGTGCTCAAGTCCACCATCAGAAATACAAAAATGATGAGTTCTATCCAATGGTAGTTCTAGGCTGTGTGCACACCATATATTTAAAGTGGTGGGGGGCTTTAAGAGAGAGCACCGAAGAATCCTGGGGACTATAACTTACGGTCTGCTGTGAACAAGCTGCTTAGCACTTTGTGGACAGAATCCCTTGGATCCTTTCTGACTTGGACACTATAATTGATACACGTCCTGTGGGTGTAACTTTGGCCTCTGAATGTCCTTTGTTAATGGATATTTTTCAAATTTTACAGCCTGAGGATGTGGACAGGATCCTTGGGCATGTGCGAGCTACCACACGCGTGCTGTTTTTGTTGTAATTACAGTGGTACCTCAGGTTACATAAGCTACAGGTTACAGACTCCGCTAACCCAGAAACAGTACCTCAAGTTAAGAACTTTGCTTCAGGATGAGAACAGAAATCGTGTTCCAGCGGCGCGGCGGCAGCAGGAAGCCCCATTAGCTAAAGTGGTGCTTCAGGTTAAGAACAGTTTCAGGTTAAGAACGGACCTCCGGAATGAATTAAGTTCTTAACCCGAGGTACCACTGTATTTGTATGCTTTGAACAGATTTTATACATATATATAGTTTTAATTCTATCAGCATTTAATTACTTTTAAATGATTGCTTTTTTCCCTATATTTTTAGCAGTTTTTATCTGTAAACTGCCTTGAAAACGGTGGGATATAAATATAATAATACAGTGGTACCTCGGGTTAAGAATTTAATTCATTCTGGAGGTCCATTCTTAATCTGAAACTGTTCTTAACCTGAAGCACCACTTTAGCTAATGGGGCCTCCCTCTGCCGCCGCACGATTTCTGTTCTCATAGTGAAGCAAAGTTCTTAACCCGAGGTACTATTTCGGGTTAGCTGAGCCTGAAACATCTGTAACCCGAGGTACCACTGTTATGATAATGTTGTCGTCGTCATCATCATCAACCTCAATAACAACAAGTCACGAAGCTACAATTCCCAGCACTCTTAACAAACTATAGTTCTCAGGGCTCAGGGGAGGGGAGAGATATGCTTTAAATGTACAATGTGCAGGCACATTCAAATTAATGACCCTAAATTAGTCATGTTCATGAATCTCAATGGTTCTTCTCTGCGTAGGGCAACCATTGGATACAAGTCACGGTCTGTTCTGTTCTGTGCACCAGCTCATTTCTCTCTCCGCCTAACTCAGCCCTCAGTGCCCATTCCCTGCTTTGTGTAACTGGAAGAAGCCACAAAGATCCCCCCGCTGTTAACCACTCTGCCTCCCCTTCTGTCCCCTTTCTCTGCTTTTATCTAGTGTCAAATCTTAGCCTGTAAGCTCCTTGGGGCAGGGACCTAACCCAATCGTGCTCTGTAAAACACCGTGCAAACCAATGACGTTATATAAAATAAACAATAGGGAAGCTTACAAGGACGAAACGATCCAATAACAGCACTGTACGTACAAAGGTTTGGATTTCTGGTGACAAAGTGGAGACGTAAGTATTGATCAGGGGCGGAGGAAATGTACCCAGGGGCTGCAAAAGACCCGTTAGCTGGACTAGGGAGTCTCTACTGCTGGAAAGGAGGACTCCCTTGGAGGAGGAAGGCTGCATCCTTGAAGAACGAAGGCTTGCCTCCCATGCTAGTCCTGCTCAGAGAGGCTCCCTTGGGCATGGCTACCTTCAGTCCAGTCATTCCAATGGGTCTACTCTGAGACGCAGCCCAGTGGCCTTTCCCTAGTCCCGACAGAGAGGTCTCTCTGCCCCAGACGCAGACTCACTTTGGCTGGTGTAGTCGCTGCCGCTGGCCGGCGGGGGCTGCAGGGGCCCAAAGGGCGAGGGGCCCGGTCCCAGGGCGGCAATCATCTCCATGACGTTGGGCATCACCATGTGGGTGGGGCTCATGGTGCGGCAGCGCTTCAGCACAGGCCCGTCCTGCTCCTCCTTGATGTGGATGTCGGGCTTGATGGGCACTGGCTTCCAGCTGCACGTCGGGTCAATGGTGATCTCCTCATATTCGGAACTGGGCAGGGAGGCAACGGGAAGGATGGTCAGGCGGTCTTTCTGGCTCAGCCCCTGGCATCTCTGGGCAGGGCTGGGAACAAGCCCCGCCTGGAACTTTGGAGATATGCCCCCTGCAAGCATGGATGCTACCGAGCTAAGCGGGTGAATGCCTTAAAGGTAAAGGTAAAGGGAGCCCTGACCATTAGGTACAGTCGCGAACGACTCTGGGGTTGCGGCGCTCATCTCGCTTTATTGGCTGAGGGAGCCGGCGTACAGCTTCCGGGTCATGAGGCCAGCATGACTAAGCCGCTTCTGGCGAACCAGAGCAGCGCACGGAAACGCCGTTTACCTTCCCGCCAGAGCGGTACCTATTTATCTACTTGCACTTTGACGTGCTTTTGAACTGCTAGGTTGGCAGGAGCAGGGACCGAGCAACGGAAGCTCACCCCATTGCGGGGATTCGAACCGCTGACCTTCTGATCAGCAAGTCCTAGGCTCTGTGGTTTAACCCACAGTGCCACCTGTGTCCCTTTTGGGTGAATGCCTTAGCAAGGTGTAAACAGCACACTATGTTCCCACGCCTGCAGAAATTGCGCCCCTACGCAAGGCTGCCTGGATTCAGGGCCCTTTGTGAGCCGGCACACAAAAGTAGGCTTGCACAGCTTCATGGCCATTTCTAGCATAGCAGGGAAAAGGTGGATTAAGTGTGTGCCCTTGGAACAACCTCAAGAGGGCTGAGAGCTGAGCCACCTCACAGCCCTGTCTTAAAACAAGAGGCTGGAGGCCCATCACTGGACGATGTGCGTTTACGGAATTTCAAACTCTGCTCATTGGAAATTAAGCACCCACCTGCAGCCCTGAAAACGGAGTGCTTTCAACTCTATTTCAAACCTTGTCAGGCTCAGAACGGCCCCTAGAGAACCGAAAACCTGAGGCTGACAGGATGTCCATGGCTGCCATCTCAGCACAGGACCCCATGGAAATACAAGCCCCATTTTCTAGAACTTCCCAGGCTGCTGGCACATGACCCCCTTTTTTTTGGCTCAAAGATTTGTCCTTGGCAGTGTAAGTAAAGGGGAGGGGGGAATGATGCAGTGAATTATACACCAAGGCCGGAACATCACTGCCTCAGTGCCCAGCAGGTTTGATCTGGTTCCTTCTTGTTTATGTAAAGCAATGCTGTCTTTTTTTATTTTTCTTCCCGGCAGTGAAAATTGGGAGCACGAGGCCCTCAAATGGCAGAAGGGAAGTTTTGCATGCTGGCTGGTCTTGCTCTGTATTCTGGGACAAGGAAGGCTCAACTGTGACACCTGGTGCAGCTGCTGCTAATGAGACAGCAGGATCTCTGGGGCCGAGAAGGAAGCGAGAAGCACAGTCAGCATTCAGGGAAGGGATGGGGGTCACTGGGGAGAGGGATATAAAGCTGCCTGGGTAAACCAGGGGTGCGGAACTTCAGGTGTTGCAGGACCACAACTCCCACCATCCCTGACCACTGGCCAAGCTGGCTGGGGCTGATGGTGGTTGGAGTCCACAATATATGGGTGCTCATTCTTGCCCTAAACCGTGATGCCCTGGAGATGATGTTGGACTCCCATCCATCAGCCCCAGTCAGCACAGCCAATGGTAGTGGGTGGTGGGTGTTGCAGTCTAGCAACATCTGAAGGCTACAAAGTTGTGTGCCTAAATAAATAAATGAACAGAGGGGAAAGATGAAAGCAAAACACCACAAGGAGCTAGAATTTTAGCCACTAGACTCAAGATACTACTGAGTAGCAAAGAGAAGATGCTACAATTAATATGCATTTCAGTATACAGTACGGCTGTAATCTCACTCATTGCCACAACCACCTTGTGAGCATCCCTGTATATCTCAGGTTAGGCAGAGACAGCCTGCTCAGAGATCCTTTAAGGGCTGCAGCTCAGTGGTAGAGCATCTGCTCTGGATGCAGATGGTCCCATGTTAATTCCCTGGCATCTCCAAGTAGGGCTGGGAGAAACTCCTGTCTGGAACCCTGGACAGCTGCTGCCGGCCAGTGTAGACAACGCTGAGCTAGGTGGACCAATGGTCTGACTTGGGTACAAGACAGGAAGTAGATACAAGATCAGCAAAGTGGGGCAAATGGCAAAGCCTTGTCAGTCGTGGCTCCAACCGTAAGCAGGGATAATTTAGAAATCACAGCAGTGCCGTTGTGGTATAGCGGTTAGAATGCTGAACCCAGACCTGGGAGACCAGGGTTCGAATCCCCACTCAGCCCTGAAGCTCACTGGACAACCTTGAGCCAGTCGCCATCTCTTAGCCTATCCTACCTCACAGGATTGTCGTGAAAGGAAAGGGGAGGAGACCCATGTACACCTTGAGCAACTTGGAGAAAAGGGATGTAAATGTAGTAATAATAATAATATAATAAAAAGTAGTACAGAAACCATTGCAAAGCATTTTTTTTTATCTGCTCATGGTGAACCTTTATGACTGCTTGATATTCTGAAAGTCTGAGCTCCCTCGGGTTCTGTGCTTGCAATATTAGAGCTGACTGGCTTTTTGTTTTTCATTGTGTGCATCTTGTGTTGCCTTCGAGGGCTGTGTAATCGTGCCTCGTTACTGTAAGCTGCATGAGAGCGTGGGATATAAACGGAATAAATGAAACTCTGTGGAGGATGTCAGGCTGAGGACAGCGGCTGTCCAGTGACTCAGCCGGGGTTCAGCAAGGATTTGAACCAGGCCGGCCAATCCCCAAACTGTGCCTCTCAGAATGCTTTCTGGCTCGTATAAATTTCGGGGGTAGTGGTGCTGGAGTTGGGGCTTGTCAGGCCCAGCGATGCAGTTCCATCATTTTAGACTCTGGACTTAGTTTTATTGGGGAGCCTCTTTAAGAGGTAAATATACATTTGCTTCAGAATGTGGCGAGTGATTCTTTTTGGAGTTGAGGTCACTCACTTTGCTAAGGCCATGGACTTTTGCCTCAGAGTCCTACCCGAATGACCCCTCTCTGTTCAGGCCTGTACCTTGACCCAGAATACATATTTGCTTCAAAATTTCCACAATTTTCTGAAGGCAACCCTGTATCAGGAAATTTTTTATGTTTAATGTTTTACAATTTTGTATGTGCTGTAAGCCACCCAGAGTGGCTGGGGAAACCCAGATGGGCAGGGTATTCATCATCATCATCATCATCATCATCATCTTCCTTCACAACAACCCTGGAAAGAAGAGGCAGCAGCTGTTCTTGTAGTTTGCTTAACTGGCTGAGCACGAAATTCAACCCAGACCTCTCCTGTCCTCGTCTGACAAGACGCCACATTGCACTGGCACTCTTTTCCAAAATGGGTCTCTGCTGACTGCCTCTTCTGTTTCCAAAACCTCTGGTCTCAGTGATGAGCGAGTTTATCCAGGGCAGAGGTGGGGAAGCTGTGGCCCTCTAGATATGGATGAACTTCCATCAGTCCCAGTCAATGGTCAGGGGTGATGGGAGTTGTAGCGCAGCAATATATGGATGGCCACAGGTTTCCCCATCCCTGATCTAAGGCCTTTCCCTACCTGAATTCTCATTCCTATCCCAACACAGCAGGCTTTGTCTAACCATGACAAAATCACAAAGGAAGGGGTAATCGGCTGGGGAGGGGTCTGGCTCCAGCACTTGGCTGCCCTCAGGTGGTGAAAAGCCCATACTATTATAATTATAGGCCCTATTTTGGGCGTACCTGTCCTTGTGGTTTGAAATGGGGTGAAAATCTTGCACGTATTATTACACAGTGTGCTTTGCACGACATGCTGAAGGAAGAATATCTGGGTCGGATTTTAAGGAAATACACAAGGAGACTGCAATCTGTCTACTGTGTGGAAAGCATAGACACACATCTGCAAAGACCACACATTTCCCACCTAAATTACTTGATGCTAGGGATTTTGGGGCAGGATAGTCAGAATCTTAAGTTTGTCTCTGTTTTTTAAACATTAATTTTTATTTTGGTTTGTGTAACTTTTATTTCTGCTAACTCGTCTTATATGGATATGCTGTTCCTTTTGGTTTGACTTTTTTTTTTTTTTTTGCTTTGGAAATGGTCTAAATACAAGCACACAAATCTGGATCTGATGGTAGCTGTTCACTTTTTCTGAATGGACACTTACTTTTGAATGTAGATTAGGATCCCCAACATGTACTGATCCACTTCGAGTCCCTCCAACAGGGCTGTTTTACTGAGAACAAAGCAAATAACACAATAGTTAGCAGTAATAGCGGTGGTAGCAACAAACACTGCTCAGAGAAGTGCAAAGGCTGGGGGCTTGCAATATGCTTCTGACTACATATACTAAAAGGGATGCGGGTGGCGCTGTGGGTTAAACCACAGAGCCTAGGGCTTGCCGATCAGAAGGTCGGCGGTTCGAATCCCCGCAACGGGGTGAGCTCCCGTTGCTCGGTCCCTGCTCCTGCCAACCTAGCAGTTCGAAAGCACATCAATGTGCAAGTAGATAAATAGGTACCGCCCCGGCGGGAAGGTAAACGGCGTTTCTGTGCACTGCTCTGGTTCGCCAGAAGCGGCTTAGTCATGCTGGCCACATGACCCGGAAGCTGTACGCCGGCTCCCTCGGCCAATAAAGCGAGATGGGCGCCGCAACCCCAGAGCTGGCCACGACTGGACCTAATGGTCAGGGTCCCTTTATCTTACATATACTGAAGATGGGGGCTTGTGATTGTTCAGGCGTCGCTAGACTACAACTCCCATCATCCCCGACCATTGACTATTCTGGCTGATGCTTATGGGAATTGGGAGCCCAAAATTTGCAGGGCCACAGGTTCCTTGTCTCTGACACACACATACAGATTCTCAACCGCTTCTTTCCCATTCTCCATGTCCCACACAAGTCCCCATGGTTTGTTCATTATTACTGAAGTTTAGCAGACGTTTGGCACAAGAAATAGACAGGGGAGAGAGAGGGAGCCATCTTGCCAGAGTGACACAGCAGGTGAGTAGCACTGTCAGGTACTATAGTCAATAGGGGAGAGCTACTGCCTTCATGCCCTGCCTGTGGGTTTCTAAGAAGCATCTGATTGGCCGCTATGGGAAACAGGATGCTGGGGTTCGAGTGGCTAGTCTGATCCAGGAGGGTTCTTCCTGAGTGCTTATACTGCTTTGCTAACTACATTCTTGCATTTCATAGATGCCACCTGCTCCTGCGAAGGTCAGGAGCCCCACCCACAAATACTCACTTGCAAACAGGACATCTCCACGTCCCCCTTTCACAGTTCAGCTGCAGATAGGACTCCAGGTCAAAGCACTGAGCAAAAGACAGGGAATTTGGTTGGGAAGAAGGTGTAGATTTCCCCAAGAGGGGGCAGCAATTTACGGTTGTATCCAATGTTAGTCACACTCAGGCTGCACACACACACACACACACACACGCACACACACTCATGTTGACAGTGCAACCCCTGCTCCCAAGGATCCTGAGAACTGTAGTTTGCCCCTTGCAGAGCCACAATTTCTAGCAATATAATAATAATAATAATAATAATAATAATAATAATAATAATTATTTTATTTCTACCCTGCCCATCTGGCTGGGTTTCCCCAGCCACTCTGGGCGGCTCCCAACAAAATATTAAAAACATGATCAAACATTAAAAACTTCCCTAAACAGGTTTGCCTTCAGATGTCTTCTAAAAGTCAGGTAGTTTTTTATTTCCTTGACATCTGAAGGGAGGGCGTTCGTTCCACAGGGTGGGCGCCACTACTGAGAAGGTCCTCTGCCTGGTTAACAAGCCAGTTCCCAGGATTCTGTGCCGAGTGCTGAATGTGCTTTAAATGTGTGCAAGAATCCCTCAGAGTAGACAAATTGAAATTAATTGGCATGGCAAGGTTAGGTCCATTAATTTTATTGGGTCTTCTCTCAGCAGAAGTTAGCAGGACACAACACCTTGTCTTGGAGCGACAGCAACCGAAGAAAACCTCCTCCCCAGTCTAGATATCTAAAAATGGCCTGACAGTGTACGAGGCAGTTCAGCTGCTGCCTAGATGGGAGATCACACGGGCAAGGGGGCAGAAGCCACTCTGCAAACTTTGGAGGGGCAGCGGGAGATAACAGTGTCATTGGTGAGGCTGCAGTGATGGAGCAGAATGGGAAGGAAGGCTGTATGACCAGAGACTCACCTGTATGTGCCTGCAATCATGACCCCTGGCAGGAAGCTGGATTCTCCGAAAAGTAATGGGGCACTTCAGAGACACCTTGATGGCCGTTTGCTCCACTCCATCTTCCCCATTTGGACCTGGAGTTCCAGGGATTGTGCCGCTGCTGAAGTTTCGCTTTACTAAGGATCGGGAAGGAAAAGGGACGTTGTTGCAAACAGCAGAGCTTTTTGGCCTCCATCACAAAATTCATAGGCAGGAGAGCGCGCAGTTGAACTACGGAGGTCGCTGTTAGAATTCCTGCTCCATGATTGCAGTCATGGGATTGTTGTCTATCGCATGACGATATATGTTTTGACTCCACAAAGCAGGAAGTGACGGAGACAGGATGTTTGTGTTACTGTGTTCCATGAAGTGGGACTATTGTCCTTTGTTCTTTCTCTTTGCTGTCTGAGGGAGCCGTGTTGCAGTGCTCTGTGTGTGTTTATATGTAAATAAGGTAGATTAGCCAAAATGCTGAGTTGCTGAGGTCTGTTACACATGCTGCGAAGACTCTGCGGATCCCTAAGTGTGCCAGTGTCGGTTGGCATCGGTCGCTGTGATGTTCGGGCTGAAGAAAGCTTTTGGAGCTCCCGAACGATTGACCAGGAGGGAGAGAACATGCCAGTCGGACATGTGTCTCTGCCAGGGTCCTACTCGAGTGTAGGACGAGCTCCTGACATTCGCTACCATGAAATGTAGCGATGGATGGCAAACTGCATGGTTTTAAAAGCAGCTTAGACAAATTCATGGAGGGATAAGGCTACCAATGACTACGCACAGAGAAACGCAAGAAAACTTGGATGCAATTATCTAAGACGCATGTCGAAATAGAAACATAAAAGAACTAAATGATACAGACTTCCAACAGATTTATAGTCGTCAAAAAACCAAGCTGAAGAAGGCGTGTACTCCGAAACAGGGCCCTGTCCTGGTTACCACCACTGAACCGTACATCTGATTCACACTCCGGATACTCCTTTTTGGCCCCATTTGATCCTTCATTCTTTCTAATTTTATATAATGTGGACTCGTTTTGACTGCCTTTGAGACTTGTATAAAACAATTGTTGTGCACTGGTATTTCATGTACCTTTGTACTATATCATTGTATATTTGAAACGACATTATTTCTGCACTTAAACGTTGTATCCAAACTTACCATTACTTTAAAACTATCATACTTATACGTTGTGTTTAAATCTACTACTAGCTTCAAACTGTTATTCTTAGCAGAATACACACGTTTTTCATTTCAACTCTTGAGTAGGAATTATTCCTTATATTGAAACTTTTGGCCAGAGTTCTTGATATATCCTTTTCAGTGTAGTTTCAGCAAGAACTCCAATTTCTTTACCAATGACTACCAGCCACGATTATCTCCAGTCAGGCCCACATCTGATGGCTGGAGTGGGAGACCCCAGTTGGCTGGGAAGTACAGGGTGTTCTTGGCATGACAGCGTAAGCCCATCAGGGCCCTTGGCTAGCCTAGTTTTCCAAGGCCCGGTAAATATGTACCAGGTCGCCCCCTTTTCTGCCACATAGGCCTGCCTCCAGTCTTAAGTAAGCCTCTGAATGCCAGTTTGCTGGGAATCAGAAACAGGGAGAGTGCTATTGCACTCCTGCCTTAACTTGTGGGCTTCCCATGGGCGTCTGCTTGGCCACTGTGCAAAGAGGATGCTGGGCTGGATGGGAGTTTACCCAGATCCAGCAGGTTCTCCTTATGCTCTTTGAGTGCATAACTCACTTTTGGTGATGCAGTGCTCCGCTGGCAGAAGCCGTTTTTTTATCAAGCCTTGCAAAACAGACCTCACGGAGGGCCTGTGGACCAGCTGCAGGACGAAGAGGTGAGACTGGGAAGAAAGGAGGAGAAGAAAAGAGGTTAGTGGCTGTGTCTCGGGAGATTCCATGCATGGCACAAACAAAGTGAATAGGAAAGAGAGGGTCTCGCCCTCTTCTCGAGAGATTAGAGCAACAAATCCACAGAGGCTGCATGTCTCTGACTAGCAGCTGCTGAGGAACAAGCCTGGGACAGGTGACCTATGGCCGTCCTATCCTGATTGTGAGCTTCAGGGCTCTGCATCGCCACCTGCCGCTCCTGCACGGATGTGCTATGTGCAAAATGCACCACTGAGGCCAAGTACAAACACTGAAAGCACTATTGTACCTAAGCAACCATCGCTTCCCCCAAAGAATGCCAATAACTGTAATATGTTAAGGGGACCCAGCACTTTTAAGAGACTCTTATTCTCTTCCCCCGGCAGCACTACAATTCCCAGACTGGTTAAGACAATCAATCCCTCTTCTCAGGGAACTCTGGGAATTGTAGTTCTGTGAAGGGAACAGGGGTCTCCTTAGGCCTCTCATCACCCTTTACATTCTACAGTTCCCAGGATGCTTGGAGGGGAAGCCACGACTGTTTAAAGAGGTATAGTGAGAGCACTTGGCTATTTCTCATATAAGGCCTCAGTATTTTTACACGGCCATAGGAGCATTCAAAGTATTTAGCGGATCCCCACAATGAATTTGACGGGGATACGCCACAGAGAAGGCACAGTTGCAGGGTGTTTTCCTGGGTAAACAGAGGCAACTCATCAGTGGGCTCCATGCAGCTGTGGGAACAAGAGATCCCCGGGGTGGGGGGGCGTTGGGAAGAGAAGGGATCCAAGAGGCAACTTACACAGCAGCAAGCGGTGACGGTGATCTGGATGGTGTTCCTGCCAGGCTGGCACACCTGCTTTAGGTAGAGCGGCTTGTGTGATGTCTTGTTGTCTCCCCGCTCAATGGTCAGGGGCGTGGCGTTCACGCTGACCTGCACTGAGGCTGGCCAGTTGGTGTTCATCTGCCGGTCCTCGTGGTGGTAGCATTTGAACTGCAGCTCCAAGTCAGGCCTGGGGAAAGCAAACGAAACGCCTTTCGAAAAACAGCAAGGAAACGCTGATTCCTTGGGTAGCCCACCAGCGACGTATGAAGACCCTGAGGGTCAGATGTGGCCCTCCAGTCTTCTCTATCTGGCCCTCAGAACTCCACTCAGGCCATGCACTCACTCTTTAGGCTGCCCCTCTCGCTGCCTCTGCTCTGCATCTCATGCATGGGGTATGTCCTTGAAATCTGATGATACCTCTTGCATTGATAATGCCTCCTGGGTGGAAGGGTGTGTGAGTGAGCCTTCTGTGCAAATGTAAAATTTGCATGTGTTGCTCCGCTCATTTTTGCCATTGCCCCACTCACCAGTGGCATATAAAGCCACTGATAAACCATGAAGACCATGGCTCATTGCAGGAACATATGAAACTGTCTTTTAGCAAGGTGGGCCATTGGCTGCAAGTATTGCTCCATCTGGACACAGGTCCTTCCCTATGGAATGCTGGGGATTGAACCTATATTGATGCAAAGCATCCCTGTGCTACAGGGCTGACAGGGATACAGCAAGAATCTCTCAAGACACAGAAAGTCTGGCATGTTTCTGTTTTAAGCTATTCTCCTTGGGAACGCCAGAGAACTCCTCTATATAGGAAGGGGACAGAGAGAAGTTCTTCAGAGCCAAGGGGCCGAATTATTATAATTGTTAGTTTGAAATATTAACCACCCTCCACCATAAGGTCCCAGAGCAATTTAAAAATACAATATTAAAATCAGTTTAAAACAAATGATAGTCTAGGGTGGTCAGCTGTTGAAGACTGGGGTAAAGATGTGCATCTTTAGCATAGGATGGGAACTACGTAATGAAGGTACCCAGTGCACCTCTGTGGCAAAGGGAATTCCACAACTGAAAGGCTGATGAGATAATAATCTACCTCTACGTGGGAAAGTAGGGCTTTTGATCCTGCAGGTGCCCTGATGCAGGCAGTCTGTGGCCAGTTCGGCCCACCAGAGTTGTAACCTGCAGTAGTTACTGTTGTGATACTGGGAAGATGCCACTCAATATTAAAAACGAAGCTGCAGCCAAAATGGGAGAAGGCAATCCCTGGTTGATACTGGAAGTCTGATGCTAGTCCAAGACCTCAGAAAAGCCTTCGTTGAGTGTTCAATGCAGATCTCTTTCTGGATAGAGATGTGAAAGCCCTCTTCCCTTTATCTCCCTTTTTCCCAACTGAGAAAATCACTTATTGCTGACACACCCCGCCTCATTTTTCTCTGGATTCCCCCCTTCTTTTCTCCCCTCTTAGATTTTCAGTTCTGTCTCTGACAAGTTAGAAATGTTGGGAACACAGGAAGATACTTTAGATATGAAGTCAGACCACTGGCCCAATGAGCTCAGTCCTGTCTACACTGGCTGGCTGGCAACTCTCCAGGCTTTCAGACAGCGCCATCTCTCCCTATCCAGGGATGCTGGGGAATGAACATGGGACCTTCTGCATGTAAAGCAATGTTCTACCACTGAGCTATGGGCCTTTCCCCAGCTAAAACTGAGGATCGGTTTCGGAACTTACTGCCAGACCTATTTTGGAGGTTCAGAACAGAAGGTGAACTTGCTACCTCCACCCCTTGCAAAGAACAAAAAACAGTCAATTAAATAACCCACTGTTCCTTTTAAAAGTGCGGTGAATGGCTGCCCAGAGTGCCTTACAATCTTTCTGATGTAAGACGTTCAGACTACCTGTGTTCCAGGTATGTATGCAACTTGGATGGTCTAGTGCAGGGGATGTTGCTGGACTCAAACTCCCATGATCCATCAGCACCGAACACTTTGGCTGGGGGTTGATGGGAGTTGGAGTCTGACATCATCTGGAGGGCCAAAGGCCCCACAGGTCTGATACAGTGAAATAGGGGGCTCTCTGGTCTTAAGGAGCTGAAGAGGTCCAAGGAACAAGGAAGACCTTTCTGAGTCACAGCCAGTTCCTCTCTTGTTTCCGAGCATCTGAAGCACGGATGCTCTCTCTGTTCCCAACAGAGCGTTCCCGGTGACCCCGGTGGGAGGAAATGAGCTCCTCTGCAGGAAGCACAACGGCGACAGGGGGGGGGGAGGAGGAGGGCGTTTCTCTCACCTGAGCATCAGAGTCTTGTAAACCGAGTCCCTGAGCTGGAAGACGTGGTTGCTGACAGCCAAGTTGTGCTGGAGGCGGAAGGGCTCCAGCACGACACCGTCCCGCACGGGGAAGGTCAGGCGCAGCTCGTCGCAAGGGTTTCCTGGCAGGGCGAGATGAGAGAGAGGGTTGGCGGTGGGCTGTTGGCGCAAGGCAACGGGCACCGTGAGGTAGCGCAGGGGAACCAAGGCCGGTGCGGAGGCCAGCTTGATCCGGCAGCCGGGGATGCCGTAAGGGACGGCGTGCGCCTGGGGGCAAAGCAAATGTCTGGCAGGTGGGATGAGGAAGCAGGTGGCGCAGAGAAGAGGCCTGGTCGCCGCTCCTTCTGTGGCTCCAGGGGTCTCGCCACCCTCCCCCTCCCCCACGACCCCGCACTTTCCAAGCATTTGGGGGGAAGCAGGAACTCCTTGCTCTCCTTTCCAACCCACCCCAGACTGTACCCACTGCATATTAATGAGGTCCGCAGGCGCCCTTCCCCCACACGGGGGCCAAGCACCCAACTGCCACTTCTGAACTGCCGTGGAATCCTCTAACCACTGAAATTCTGCTGTTTCCCCCGAATCTGCTGGCTAAATCTGAAGCAGAATCAAGTGATAAAGCTTGCCCTGGACTGAATCACTTTGGGCAATGGGACCGGGGGTGGAGGGTGCAGCAAGGGGGAGGTAAAGGGGAAGGAATCATATTTTTAATGCTATTCCATGAAAAAGACCACTCCACTTCAAAAGGTAAACAGCATGTTGAGAAGGCTGGAGTTGAACCTCTCTCACTGACATGCATTTTCTATATACAGGGAGGTGTGTGTGGGTTGTTGTGTGTGTGTGTGTGTGTGTGTGTGTGTGTGTGTGTTTAATGCTTTCTTTTTAACAAAATTTTTTTTTTGAGTTTTACGTAACAAATTTAAAATCAAACATTAAACGTCCACATCACCTGAATCCTTCATGCTTAGTATTTTCAACCCCTCCCAACATGCTGTGTGAAGCCCTGCCATCTAGAGAAGCTTTACCATGTGATTCTGCTAAATGCACAAATGGAATCCTGGTTGAGTCAAAAAGCGCCGCCTCCCTGTGTGCATGTGTGAACTCAGTTCTCCTTACTTAGCCAATTCAGCCCCACCATTCATGGGGAACCCAAGGTTTCCAGAAGTACAAGAAACCTTCAGAGAGGAGAAACTTGGAAGGGAGGAACAACTAAAGCAGCTGTCAGGCCTAGTCCTGATCTGGTAGTAGATTTGGAGGTTGAAGCAGAGACACCTCACAGATCAAAGAACTTGAGAAGGAAGGGTCCTCTTAAAACCAGTCCTTGAGGAGCCCTCTGGGTTGAGACCTGCTACAGAACTCCTGAAGCTCCAGAGGATGACCTTGGTAGAACCATCACCCAGTCCTCATGAACAATGGCACCAGAAGGCCCAAACCCAGGCCAAGGAGTCATGACACAGCCAGAGTCGTTGTGCTACTTGTGAGTAAGCAATTCCCGAAACTCCTTCACTACTAACAGCTGCTAGAAGGCCCGAGCAGCTGCTGGCTTCTTCTTCCACAACCCCATGCTGTGCTTTGCTGAATTCTCTGTGATGCTGACTGTGGACTCTTGCTGGCCTATGGATGTTCTTCTGAGCTAGACAGATTCTGTGTGCTTAACCATGGTTTGCTTGGATTTCACTGCCTTGGCAATGATGCCCTTGTTGTCAAAGTGCTTTGGTGAGGGACCTATTCCTTGTGGAACTGGAACCCAGTGGATTGTGACAGTAGCCCAATGAGGCAGGCTGCTCAGTGGCCAAAGAAAGCAGATTAATTGTTGGCGGGGGCAGGGAGTGGAGGAAGGAAACAGAACAACTCTGTGTGGAATGGAAGGACCTGAAAAAAGTACAGCTGACTGACTGGAACTCTGAACAGGAGCACTCCAAACTGCAACATTTTATGGTATAAAGTTTCCAAACGGTAGGTAGGAGATTGGATATTCCTCTTGTGTACCAAGCAGAAGAGGTGCCTTATAGCTCATGTTCAATGAGCGTCCAGTGAAGCTATTTGGTTTAAGCTTAGCGTTCCAGAGCAGAGCAGAACGATTTTATTAAAGTTAATATAAAACCAAGAATAAATTAAAATAACACTTGTTTCTCATCTACAGTCGCCAAAGCACTGTACAAACAGAAGTGCTGTTAATAATTCAGGCCTGCACTCAGGCTAGGGCTCTGGGAAACCTCCCAAGGAAGGGAATCCCATAAAAGATTGCAACAGCTACCAATATTGCCTTTCTGTGGGTCTTTGTGTTCAAAGCTGGTGTTGGGGATGGTGCTCAAAGGGCACTCTCATTTGCTCTTGAGAACTGCAACACGATACAGAAAGGAAGCGGCCTAAGGCATCCTCACGTTTTTGAGAAAGTTGACTTCAGTTAAAAGGCTTGCCCCTCCCAGTTTAATGACTGGCTATATAACCTCCTAAGATCAGGTGGATAATCTGATTACTGGAAAAAGGGGGTCTTAAAAAAAATAACAATTAAAGGACATTCATGGCCTCTAAGAATCCCTTGGGCCTTTCGCAAGCGATTCCCCTTGAACCCAATGGGAGTGTGGAGGTAAATCAGCCAGAACACAGGGGTCTCGATATGAAACAAAGACTTACCAGAGGGAGACGGATGCAAAGAGTTGATGTTGGGTTTGATGTCTGGAAGGAACGGGGACTTCACGTCCTGCCCTGGGGACATGTATGGGGGGATGTTGCTGCCAGGTGTCATTGGAGGGGTGGGATTCCCAGGTAGTGGGGAGCTGGGGTAACCAGGCATGGATCTTCCAGGCTGAAAGGAGAATCAAAACATCAGGCTAACTTGATGCAGCAGGGCACATGTTGAAAGCCACGTGGCTAATGGGCAGAGACAGCGTGACTGCATTCCCACATCCCACTAAATCCTGGTTTGGTGTGATGTGCACAAACAGGAATGAGCCTCAGAGAGCTGTGTGGGTGTGTGCGCTGCTGCTGATCCCATGAAACCAGAAGTAGGAGAAAATAAGCTTTTTCTTCCGCTTTTGATTGGTCACAGTTTGCCTTGTTGTCCAGATCCAGAAACTGGGATTAATCTTAACAATAGTGAGTCAGTAATTGCGGCCTGAAGGTAACTTGTTCGAAACTAATCCCAGTTATTGTTAACCACAGTTTTTTCAGCCCATGACAAACTGAGGTTAAGTGAAAACTTCCAAATCCCCTTTGATTGCGTGTGGTTTGTTCTAACTGACACACATCATGCTAAGCTATGGTTTAGAACATCAACTTTTATTCCTTCAAGTCCTGCATTTCCTTGGGAGGTAAGCTATTGGGGACCATATGACAGTGGTGGGTTGGCACCCAGTTCTCTCTCTCTCTCTCTCTCTCTCTCTCTCTCTCTCTGCCACACTCTTAAGAGCACGACGGTCATAATCTCAGGGTCATGAATTTGAGCCCCACGTTGGGCAAAAAGATTCCTGCATTGCAGAGGGTTGGACTAGATGACCCTTGTGGTCCCTTCCAACTCTGCAATTCCATGATTCCTTAACACCTGCATGACATTGGGCCAATGACCCCACAAAATTAGAAAAAGGGCCAAAGACCCCTGGGCTGCAGGTTGCCCACCTCTGATTTAGCAGGAGAAAAATCAGTCCAAAGAGGACAGCTGGCAGCTGGGGAATGAATCCCTATTGAGTGTATGGACTACAACCACCAAGAGTAGCATTAAAAGGTAAAGGGACCCCTGACCATTAGGTCCAGTCGTGGCCGACTCTGGGGTTGCGGCGCTCATCTCGCTTTACTGGCCGAGGGAGCCGGCGTACAGCTTCCGGGTCATGTGGCCAGCATGACTAAGCCGCTTCTGGTGAACCAGAGCAGTGCACGGAAACACTGTTTACCTTCCCGCCAGA
Source organism: Podarcis pityusensis (assembly GCF_964106645.2). Taxonomy (NCBI): domain Eukaryota; kingdom Metazoa; phylum Chordata; class Lepidosauria; order Squamata; family Lacertidae; genus Podarcis; species Podarcis pityusensis. The sequence continues at coordinate 35,496,857 of NC_138040.1, forward strand.
GTGGTACCTATTTATCTACTTGCACTTTGATGTGCTTTCGAACTGCTAGGTTGGCAGGAGCAGGGACCGAGCAATGGGAGCTCCCCCTGTCGTGGGGATTCGAACCGCCGACCTTTTGATTGGCAAGTCCTAGGCTCTGTGGTTTGGACCACAGCGCCACCCGCATCCCAAGAGTACCATTAGGGCTTTGCAAAACTTAAGGAAACACAAAAGAATTCCCTGATAAAGACTAGAGGTGAGTAACTGGCTTCCACATCATTGCAACATGCCTAGATAAGTCTTGAAGGAGCGGAATAGTCATAGACTCACCCCATTCATAGTAGCCTGTCCGTAGCTGTTGAAGTTGCCTCCATTGAAGTTGGCATTTTGACCGTTGAACTGATCCGTAGGCTGGAAAGGAGAAGTTGAAAGACTGGTACCAGAATAATGTGTTTCCCTGGACCATCCTTATTCTCGAGACAAAAAACTGCCTTAGCCTAGTCATCCTTCCCCCTCTCAACCCTTTGGAGTGGGATACTACCCATCGTCTTCTGGTCGGGGTATCTGGCTAAGTGACACAGTGGCTCTTTCACCTGAATGAGGGCTGCTTGGGGTGGGGTGGTTCTTGTCATATTTCCACCCCTGGTTTACTGGGTAACTTTGGTGGAAGCCCTTGTCTTCCGCCTGCCGTTCCCCGCCACCCCTCACCCCTTTATACAAAAGCGATGAGCGACCAGTTTTGCTGGGGCTCACTTTCTTAGGATCTCTTTGGACAAAAAGGTGGGGATCTCAAAAAGATGGAAGTATTAAATCACGGAGGGAAAGGGCAGACCCAGACGACAGAGCATTCCTGTGCCATAGGTGAAACCAAAGTGACACGCACTACATCACCTTCACTTAGGCTGGATCTACTCCTGACACATTTATGATTACTGGGGGGGTTCTCTTTCTCCGCAAGGAGGCTGAATTTCTTCCACGCATCCCGAGAGAATCTTGGGAGGCTGTTTCCATAGTAACTGGGTACCTTATAGTAGGGGCCTCCAGTGCCAGAGCCAGAGAGATACTGGCTCATTCCTTGTTGCATGGGCATCCTGTGGCCAGGATACGAAGGGGACGGAGCAGACGGCTGGGGGGCAGTGGGAGCATACTGCCCAGCTTGAGAGGGATACTGGCCACTCTGCATGTACTGCTGTCCTGGATAACCCTGGAAGAAAGAGCAAAGGTAGAGAATTAGGATGGCAGGACACTATTTCCGTTTGTTAGTAAAGAAACGGAAGTACTTCTTCACACAGTGTGTACTGAAATTGTGGGGTTCACTACCGCAAAAGGGAGGAACGGGAGCCACCTTGAATATCTGTAGAAGAGGATTAAACAAATTCACGACTGATAGTCTCAATGGCTATGTGCTACCTTCATGTCAGAGGCACTTTGTCTCTGAATGCCAGCTGCCAGAGATTACATGTGGGTAGAGTGGTGCTGTACTCAAGACCTGCTTGTGGGCTTCTTGCAAACATTTGGCTGGCCACCGTAAGAACAGGATACTAGGTTAGATAGGCCTTTGGTTTGATCCAGGACTCTTAGGTCCTTAACACCAAACCTTTAGCGTTACATCTGTAAACAGCCTACGGGTCTAGAAGTTGGGAGTGCTGACTAATTCATCGGAAATCAAAGGAGAACGATCTTGTCAGCGCTGTCATTGCTGATGCCATGTGTTTGCCACTTTCTGTCTGCCAAGTGCCAATCTCTGCGGTAAGCAATCGGAACAGATGTCGCGCATTGTGCTGTAGCTACAAGTTTCCTCCTCCTCAGATTGGCCTGTAATATTCTTTTTGTTGTTGTTGTTAGAGCGTTTATTAATTTTCCAATAAAAAACATCCAATTAACATATCAAATCATAGTCCAATAAAAATAAAAAAACTAAAATAAAAAACGATCAAATTGTCTTCCGAATTGTAATTTTGATTTTACGGCTTCCCACAGTCTGAACCTCGAAGCATATCCATATCTCAGTCCTTCCTCTCAGGCCTGTAATATTCTTAAAATATTTCTTTCCAGCATGACTAAGTGTAATCCTTCTTTCATTCCACCACAACCTTTACAGGAGTGGGTGTCTTCAAGTAGGCTGAGTGTACGGTTTGTTGCTGATTACCGTATTTTTCGCTCTATAAGATGCACCAGACCACGAGACGCACCTAGTTTTTGGAGGAGGAAAACAAGAAAAAAAATATTCTGAATCTCAGAAGCCAGAACAGCAAGAGGGATCGCTGCGCAGTGAAAGCAGTGATCCCTCTTGCTGTTCTGGCTTCTGTGATAGCTGCGCAGCCTGCATTCGCCCCATAAGACACACACACATTTCCCCTTACTTTTTAGGAGGGAAAAAGTGAGTCTTATAGAGCAAAAAATACGGTATATCTTTCATGGGGTCCCATGCTTTCCCCAAGCCAAAGGATTTCAGGATTATGGGCGGGGGAGGGGGGTGGACCGTGGAACACAGGAAACAGCCTTAAGACAGCAGGCATGGGGAACCTGTCGTCTTCTCGGATGTTGTTGGGACTGTCAGCTACCATCATCCCTGATCACTGGCCATGCTTGGCCGGGGCTGATGGGAGTTGGAATTCCAGCAACCTCAGGAGGGCCACAGGCCTGCACATTTCTTGTACATACATACATTTTCCTTGTAAGAATTCTGGACGTCATTGTTCTGCTTATTATTATATCTGTCTTTTTAAAAAAGCAATAGCTAAAATAGCATAGGCTATGTGCAATTACACCCACGCCAGAAACCTTGGTGCACGGTGCGAAATGAAACAGGGAGGAATGGAAGCAGCCCTACGATGTCTCCATGGAGTTGTGAAATAGAAAGGCAAAGCCGTAAATGTTACAGACGTTTTCCCTCCCACCTAAAAACAAATTGAGCAGAATGAGTTGTGGTGAATGGGTAGACATGTACAAATCAACCTAATTTCTTTCTATTCATTTTCTCTTTTTTAAGGACAAAGACTCTGCTAATAAAACAGGAGAGGAGGGAGCTACACACAGGATGAAAAGGAACGCAGACATTTAACCCAAACCATCCTGGGAACAGCAGAGGCTCTTTTTTGATAAGGTTGTAACTTGCATGGGGGAAAAAGGATGCTACCCAGGGCCATTATGGGCTAATGAGCTGGTGCAGATAGGACCTTAGGTAGGCATATGAGGAAGTTGTTGTTGTTGTTTAGTCGTTTAGTCATGTCTGACTCTTCGTGACCCCATGGACCAGAGCACGCCAGGCACTCCTGTCTTCCACTGCCTGTCTTCCACTTGCAGTTTGGTCAAACTCATGCTGGTAGCTTCAAGAACACTGTCCAACCATCTTGTCCTCTGTCGTCCCCTTGTCCTTGTGCCCTCCATCTTTCCCAACATCAGGTTCTTTTCCAGGGAGTCTTCTCTTCTCATGAGAGTCTAAGCTTCAGGACCTGTCCTTCCAGTGAGCACTCAGGGCTCATTTCCTTATATGAGGAAGTACCTTATAGCAGAAAACAGCCAGGTGGTCATGGCAGCAGCGGCTGAAAGTGCTACCAACACTGCTGGTGGGTGGTATTGCTGTCTATTGCCATGTTTTTAACATGAGCACGCATTAATCGATTTGACGGGACACAGCAAGCATGGGCAGCAGCCTGGTATGAAGTGCCTCCTAATAATTAGCCCAAACTGGCTTCCTTACAATTTCCACCAATAAGTTAAGTTAGGAAGATAGGAAGCTCCATTATATGGAGTCAGACCACCTAAAGGTAAAGGACCCCTGGACGGATATGTCCAGTCAATGGCAACTCTGGGGCTGCGGCGCTCATCTCGCTTTCAGGCCGAGGGAGCCGGCGTTTGTCCACAGACAGCTTTCCGGGTCATGTGGCCAGCATGACGAAACCGCTTCTGGCACAACGGGACACCATGATGAGTGCCGGAGCGAACGGAAACGCCGTTTACCTTCCCGCTGGAGCAGTACCTATTTATCTCCTCCCCCACCCTGACCTCACCTCATTGGAATACGTCCTCTTGATGCTTTGCCTGGGCATCGGTTGGCCTTGTGGGGGACCAGGGTAGCCATGCTGGGGCATCCGCTGGCTGCCGTACAGGGCGCTCATGGCAGGTGCCCTTGCTGCGTTCATGCTCATGGGAGACATCCCAGAAGCACCCATCACGCCGCCCATGTTGGCAGGATTCATCCCGGGGGGCACGGATGGCCCTCGCGGCCCCGAGTGAGGAAGAAACTGGTTGTTGAAGGGCTGCCCAGCTCCCATCTTCAAGGGAAAAAAATAAGAAAGAAAGGTTAGCACAATGTGATAGGAAACCAAGCCCTGTGTGGAAGCAAGGGATGAGAGAATACAGCACACTTCAACAGATGACCAGTGCTGGTCCCTAACAATGAATATGCTTTTATTATTTTATTTACATCCTGTCTCCAAAGAGCACAATGTGGTGTACATGCTCCCTTGCCCAAGTTGATCTTTACAACAAGTCTATGGCCCAAGGCCACCCTGTGAGCTTCATAGCTGAGCCAGAATTTGAGCCCTGGTCTCCCATGTCTGAGTCTAAGACTAATGACTACGTCACATCACTGTTCCAATGCATCTGCCACAGCCAAGCCAGCTCCTCTCCACCCTGGCATCAATCCATGGCATCTTTTTTAAATAAAAAAGTAGGGGACAGGTGATGGGAAATCTTTCTTCACCTGAGATCCTGGCAGTCAGTGTAGATACTGGGCTGGAGGGACCAACCGTCTGACTCAATGGCTGCTTTCACACAATGAAATCATGGCACAAGCTGCGTGCAACACCCCCCCCCCAATCTCCCACTTTGCTCCTCCCTTTCAGCGAGCAGAGAAACAAGCCAGGAAGGCACAGCTAACCATAGTTTCCTGCTCTCTACAAACCAGGAAACAATGGTTAAGGTTTAAAATTATTATTATAATACAATTATTATTTCTATTCTGCCCTTCCTCCCAAAGGAGCCCATGGTGGCAAACAATAAAGTAGGAAAATCTATAATTTTTAAAGCTGGTTGATGAATCCTGGCTTGTTTGGAAGCCGTTAACCAGAGTTTCCTGGTTTGCACAGAACAGGAAGCTATGGTTAAGTGCGCCTTCCTGGCTTGTTCCCCTGTTCACAAAAAAAGGAAAAGTGAAGGGGCTGCAGCCAAAGACATGGAGCTTGTGCATATCGTGGCTTATTAAACCATGATTAGATCTTGTGAACCAGGTCAGCATTAGGCCGCTCTATATATTCCTCTGAAGTTCATAGGGGATGCAATCTCTTTGGTCACCCATGAAGGTGCAATCCTGATCTGCCACCCAAAGCAGGGCCCATCTCACCATTTCCTGCTACAGCTGCAACTGACTCACAGGTGGGAAAAGACCAAAAAGACCAAAACATTAATAAAGAATGGGGGAAATTTATAATTTGTCTGGGAGACCACTGTAAGCAGATGAAAACATTAGCAGGATTGCAGTAACACTTATAAAGCTGCAGGTACTATGGACAAAATGGAGTGATATAAAATATGGGTTATAGAACAATATGCAGTCGAAAAGGTTGACAATTGGACCCATGGAGGCGAAGGTGGGAAGTCTAGAAATCTCTAAATATGGATATGTGCTTTGTACTGTTATAATTCTATATTTGCAAAATCAAATAAAAATTATTTCAAGAGAGAGAGAAAAAGACCACCCTCACCCTTTGGGAAGGTGCCACTTCACTCTGAGCAAATTCAAGGCCCTTGGCCTTTCATTATAGCATTGCAACAGATGGTACTCCTTTGGCTTCATGCTATTTCCCCGGCTGCAAGTTACATCCTGTGAGCTCCGCTCTTCACCCTCGAAAACCCCCGGGAATTATCAAGCGCTGAAATCGCGCCGCCTGCATCTTACCGCTCCATACTGGCTGAGTTCCTGGCTTTGCTTCTCTTGCAGGGCGGCCACGGTGGCGGTGGCCGTGGCTGTGGCCGTGGCGGCGGCGGCTGCAACAGCGGCGGCGGCAGCTGCTTGGGTGAAGTCTGCAGGGGGTCGCCCGGTGTGTGAAGGAATGCCCATTCCCCCGGGGCCGTTTGGGCTGCCTGCATAACTGGAAAAGAAAAAGAGGTGTCTCACAGACCAGGCAGCGCACGTCTACTCCATGGGCAGAAGAACCTGGTATTTGAAGTGGGAAAAGAAGCATGTCCTCAGAATCTTTTTTAAGAAAGCAAAGGGTTACATCCAGAGAGCCTCCTGTGGAACAGGATGGACAGAAGGCGACTCTCCTACTTCCTTCTCCAGTGGAGGCTGGTTCATTAGGGGAAACGGGGGCACTGCCCCATCAAGTTCAACCTGCCCTTAGCCAGCCCACCCTCCTACTTACAACCAGTCCACAACTGGTCAGCTTTGTCTCCAAGACCTCTTGCAGAACTCAGAAGGGAGATGGATGGGGACAAAACTAGAATGAGTTGGTTCTGAAGGGCATTAATAATAATAATTTATTATTTATACCCCGCCCATCTGGCTGGGTTTCTCCAGCCACTCTGGGCAGCTCCCAACAGAATATTAAAAACACTATCAAACACCAAACATTGAAAACTTCCCTAAACAGGGCTGCCTTCAGACGTCTTCTAAAAGTCAGATAGTTGTTTATTTCCTTGACATCTGGTGGGAGGGCGTTTCACAGGGCGGGTGCCACTACCAAGAAGGCCCTCTGCCTGGTTCCCTGTAACCTGACTTCTTGCAGTGAGGGAACCACCAGATGGCCCTCGGAGCTGGACCTCAGTGTCTGGGCTGAAGGATGGGGCTTCCCGCTTTCTGCACTAATGGGCATCAGCTACCACTGCCCTTCTTTCATTAAGGAAGCTGCCCTGCCAACTGATGGATCCCTGATGAATTATGACTTCCACTTGGCTTCTTACATCAGGGAAAGCAGTAACACCACGGTCCTTCTGGAGTGTATAGGGAAGCCCGGCTGGAGTCGGATGATGCTAGAAGAGCGATGTGTCTTGGTGATTGGGAAACCAGGCCTGGTGACCATGAGCTGGCAACCATGAGCTGGCAAACCATGCTTAGTCACACGCTTATGCCCTTTCTCCCCACACGCTCAGTGGCGGCGACAGAGGGAATGGGATGACTATGCAGCAAGTGACAGGCGTCTGACAGCTCAACTCCCCATGCACCCGCAGAGCGTCTTGTTCTCCCACCACGCAGAGCGTTGATTCACATGTTAAGAGGGGAAGAGCTATGGATGCAGACCAACTGCTTTGCAAGCTGAAGCTCCCAAGTCCAATCCCTGATACTCTTCCATTAGTGCTGGGGGGCACTGCTGCCAGTCAGTTTAGCCAATACTGAACTGGCTGGATTAATGTTCTGACTCAACATAAGGCAGCTTCCCTGTGTCCTTAAAGAAGGATTCCCGCCCCCCTTTTAAAAAAGTCCCCTTCTGTTTTAGGATTCCAAAGAAGCAAGCAAACTTCTAGGAAGAACAGAAGAACAGGAAGAACAGAAAGGGGAGAGTGGAGATATCAGTGCGTTCTTGGCAAAGGGGGGTGAAGGAGCCACACACCAACCCAGATGTTTCAAAACAGGAGCATCGTCTTCCTATCGGCAGCCATTGCTCTCCCCTTTCTATTGTGAATTTGTTATATAAACGTAGACTGGAGAAAAGCAAGTTTTTTAAAAATGTATCATCCAGAACTTGCTGGGTTAAGTCATCCCTGCAAAAATCATCTGCAAAAATCAGATCTTCAAAATGCATCCGGAACAGCCTCAGATCTGTCTATGTATTTATTTATTTCATGAAATCTATAGATTGGTTGACTGTAAGAAATAAAATAAAATAAATAAACCCCCACTTCAGAGCATACGCAACACAACAGATTTGTACTGCAAGATTGTATATTGAGATACATTCTTGGTGACTGAACCACGGTTGTGAAACTACCTGGAACAGACCCATCAAATTCCTAATGGTTTAAACAGTTTTCCAGAAGCACTGTGAGACCTCCTTGTTTAGGAGAAAAATTAAACAGCTGGGGTTAAGCAGGCCTGGGGGCTGTTATATTCAATGTAATATGTAATATTCTGGATGAGCATTTTATTCATCGGATTTATTGTGAATAGGTAGGTTAGAAATTCAAAATACACAAATCAAATAGAGAGGATTTCTAGATGGCTCAAGCAAGCCACCCTTCTGACAAATGCTTTTTTCTTGGGGGGGGGTAGGTTGAGTGAGGTCCTTCTTGGTCCCACACCTACCAATAATAATCAGGGCTGCAATATTTAATCAGTTTCACAAACTGATTAACAAAGCAATCCTGTGCATGTTTATTCAGAAATTAAGTCCCACTGCATCCAACAGGACTCACCGCTCTCAAGCAATTTTGTGTACAGGACTACGCTTAGAAAGACTTTCGCAGCACCATCTTACAGGCGTTGGCTAAAGACCAAGTTCCCTGGAGTGCAATGAGGCTTAGAACCAGGAAAGCAAGTATCGGACTGCGCCCATAATTTGCTAAAATGGTGCCCCCAATTAAATAAGACGACTAACTTCAATAAAAGCGCTTTAAAAATTCCAGATGGCAAGCCCTGTCTTTAAAGAGGCACCCCTTCTTTCTTCTCACACTGGGGAGAATGACTTCTACATAAAAAGAACGTCTGCATCGGGCCAAAGGCACACCTTTGGGAACCCCACAAGTGTCTTTGGGAACCCCACAAGCAGGACCTGAAAGCAACTGCACACTCTTCAGCACTGTTCAACTGATGTTCAGAGGCATGCTAGAAGCCACAAGTGTTTTATCTTCCATGGATCTCTCTAATCCTCTAAGCCACCCAAGTTCGCGGCCAGTACCACATCTTGTGAGAGTGAGTTCCACAGATTAACAACGTGCTGCGTGCAGAAGTGCTTTCGTTCCGCTGACCTAAGCTGATGCCTCCTGCGACCCAGGCAGGCAGGCAGGCAGTACACAATGGACCAAGGTTGATCTGCTGGTCCAGAACCTACCTTGTGGTGAAGCCCGGACCTCCGGGGTAAGTGTTGCGACTGTACATCCCCGGCTGCACGTAGCCCTTGTTGGTAGATCCCTCTGGGAAAGGCTGCTGTCCCATGAACTGAGGTGAGTTCATTCCAGAGCCGCTGCTGGCCACGCTGGGCATCATGGGGTTGCCAGAGGTGTTCCCCCCAGGGCCCATGGGGTTTCCGAAAACCTGCAGAGGTTGAAGAGCCCAAGTGAGGAAATAATAATAATAATAATAATAATAAAATTTTATTTATACCCCGCCCTTCCTGGTTCAAAAACCTCAGGGTGGCTAACAACAAATTTAAAACACTTTAAAACACTTAATTATAAAAGCAGCATAAAACAGGCGTGGTAAAAAGTGCAGAGGTAGCAGGACCGGCATCAGGGGCCAGTGCCACTGGGCACCTGCTGAAGATCCGTGGCCTGGCAAGGGGCCCACTGCCAACCCCTGGAGCCACTGCCCCTGATCTGGCTGCTTGTTGCCATCTCCAGACCCGTAAGCAGAGACAGGAGTGAGAAGAAGGAACGACAGCCTCCATTCATGTTGCCAGCTCCCTCTGGGCAGCCCCCAGAGGGGCAGGGCAAGCAAATGGGCGGCAGCAACATGAAGGAGATAAGACTACTCAGGGAGGCTTTTTTGCCAAAGGAGCCCACAAATGGCAAAACAAACTAGAACAGACACTGTCATTGTATTCCCTGACATCCTATGTCCTTTTAAAATGTGGGTTTCTGAGGGGAGGGGTGTTATTGGGTTGTTGTTTTTATTTTGATTATATATTTTGTGGTTTAATTTATTTTTATTATTAATATTTTTATTTTGTTCTGTGAACTGCCCTGAGACTTCCGGGTATAAGGCAGTATTCTATCATCTAGCTAGCTAGCTAGCTAGCTAGCTAGCTATCATTAGGTTAACTAGGCAGTTTTGATGGCAGTGTAGTCTTGTAGGGCAGGGCTGGGGAACCTCTGGCCCTCCAGGCCTCTCTGTCTGGCCCTTGAGACTCACCTCAGGCCACACCCCCTCTCCTCAGGCCACACCCTCTTTTGCCTGCATGGAATGCACCCTTCAACTCTGATAAGGACACTCACTTGTCTGAAAGGTGAAATCTGCATTCATTGCTCTGCCCATTTTAGCTTCTGCCCTCCCATGTGGCCCCCCCCAAGAAGTTTTCCTGGAAGGGAATGCAGTCCTTGGAGTGGGGTAAAAAAAAAAAAGTTTCCTCGCCCATTTTAGGGACTGATTACCAAGATGGCCGAAAACATGCAGCCCAGACACCCCACTTCCCCGCCCCACCCCATCATTTTGGAAGAATGCGGAAGGTACCTGACTCTGGGATGTGTTGCTGACTCCCCACACCGTGGTTACCACTGAGAGAGATCCTGCAGGCTGATTGGTATTCTGTTGCCAAGGAACTGACTCGTAGGCATATGAACCATCACTAGGAAAAGCAACAAACAACGCACAAGGTTTTAATTAGGAGCCTTTGGGGAAGTGGCAGAAAAGCCTGGCAGGAGGCAGGTGGGGATTGCTGGACCACGGGAAGAGTGGGTAAGCGGCCCAAAGCAAAGCAAGAAAACACAGGACTGATGCTTACGCAGGAGGGGGGAATAAAAGAGTGAATGCACATGCGCCTGTTGATCGCTCAGAGGCTACAACATAAATGGGTGTGCACTATGTTAGGTAAAGTGAACCTCCATGTTCAGGTGCAACGTATCTTCAAAATTCCGATTGTCAGAGGGCAAACTGCAGGGAAGGGCTATTGTTTTCACTTCCAGATATCAAGGGTTGAAATCACGAGACTTTCTCCATGCAAAGCCGGGGCTCTATCTCTGAGCTACATAGCATCTCAATCACCTATCCATTTCTGATGCCTCTTTGTTGTGCAGAATACACCCGGCTCCGTTTATTCCCAAGGGTAAGACAGAGAGAAAGAGGTGCATGAAGGAATATTGGCGTGTATGGCAAGCTTGGCCATACTTACCCATGTGGGGTGGGCGGGAGCGATGGTTTCATTGGGTTCATTGAATTCATTGGCTACAGAAAGGCGACGGGTTTGGGAGCAGGATCTTCCAAGGAAACACCAATGCGAGGAGCAAGTAGCCTCTTCAGTGTCACGGCTCTAGTTGGGCTATTGAGAAACAGAGAAAGATAGAGATTAAAACCAATGTTCTCCCAGACAGCATGCAACAGGAATCGGGCTAAGCTTGGTGGCTGGAACACTCTCAGGTCAGCGCAAACTGACCCACAGTAATAAATCAAAAGGTGTTCCTCAAGGCATGGGTGTTGAATTGAGCTTGTTTTGCCAGAAGAACTAGTGAGGAAAGCCTAGCACAGAGACTTAGATCAGGTTGATGTTCCACATGAAATCCACTTTATGTCTCAGTCCTTGGTCTTTCAAGAAGCAAAACACACACAGGGACAGAGGAAGCTGCCTCAGAACATTGGTCCATCTAGTTTAGAATTATCTACACTGACCAGGCAGGAGTCTCTCCCAGCGCTTCCTGGAGATGCTAGAGACAGAACCTGGGACCTTCTCTTCACAAGGCAGATGATCTGCCCTTCACACAGTGACACATACACAAGGCACTGCCAGCTGCTTCCAAAAGCAACCCACCAGGATGTCCCATAGCTCTGCCCAGCAGAGAGGGAAAGAGAGAGATTGTTCCTAGGTCATTCAGCGTGTTTCATGTGAGCCCAAGTTTACCTCTTAGTCCAGTGTTTCTCAAGCTTGGGTCCCCCAGCATCCCTAGCTAGCAGAACCAGAGGTCAGGGATGATGGGAGTTGTTGTCCAACAACAGCTGGAGACCCAAGTTTGAGAAACACCTCCTTAGTCTGAGGCTACATCCACACCATATATTGAAAGTACTATGGTGCTACTTTAAACAGTCATGACGTCCCCCAAAGAGTGCTGAGAATTGTTAGGAGGCCCCTCTTTCCCTTAAAGGTAAAGAGACCCCTGACCATTAGGTCCAGTCGTGGCTGACTCTGGGGTTGCGGCGCTCATCTCGCTTTATTGGCCGAGGGAGCTGGCGTACAGCTTCCAGGTCGTGGCCAGCATGACGAAGCCGCTTCTGGCGAACCAGAGCAACGCACAGAAATGCCGTTTACCTTCCCGCCAGAGCGGTACCTATTTATCTACTTGCACTTTGACGTGCTTTCGAACTGCTAGGTTGGCAGGAGCAGGGACCAAGCATCGGGGGCTCACCCCGTCGCGGGGGTTCGAACCGCCGACCTTCTGATCGGCAAGTCCTAGGCTCTGTGGTTTAACCCACAGCGCCACCCGCATCCCCCTCTTTCCCTTACAGAGTTACAATTGCTACAGCTCCCTGCAAAGAGGGATTGATTGTTAAACCAACTCTGCAATTGTAGCTCTGTGCCTTGGGTGCACAGAGGACTTCTCCGGACATAATTTTTATTGCGCGTTCATGATGATTTGCGCTCAGGAAGCTATCAGTGTTGTGACATGTGATCCCACGTTGAAGACTGTGTGTGTCTGCCAAAGTTTTGGGGGAGCAGCCACACTGCTTCATCCATGTTGAAATCCCATAATTTCTCACACGTTCTGGTTTATCTTTGGCCCCCTTATTGTTGTGCTCATAGGAGCCAACTCTTCGCCCCCCCCATACAATATTTTAGGGGTCTGGGGACCCTCTAAAGTGGATGGACATTCAAAAGGGTTAGGGTTATGTGATCGATTACGCAGGGTGGGGCTTACCTGGGCCTCCCAATATTTTGTTCACATCTGCACCCCTCGTTGTGCTCTTATCTCATGTTTCTATTTTGTGAACTGCCCTGAGATCCTTTTGAAGAGTGGCATATAAATCCAACAAATAAATAAAAAAACACAAAACGCAATGTTGTCGTGCCATAGGATTTGGCTTTAAATATATAGTGCAGATGGGGCCTAAGTCCTTGAGGTGCCACGAGACTGCAAGAGACTTTGCTGCAAGAGACTAACATGGCTGCCTCTCTGGAAATAAGGTACGGACAAGCACTCCCTCCATGATACAGCCCAGAGATGCCTTGTGTCCTTATGTACACTCTTATCCTCAGACAGCCAAGGCCACAAGTGGGTGGCAAAACCTGGTGTCCTCTCCCCGCAGATGCCTTTTAGCCTTTTCGTTCCAGATCAGGAGAAGTCTCTCCACCTTAGATAGCAGGTCACTTGATTTCTGTGCTGGACAGGTAAACCGCCAGCCAGCCAATAGGAGTTTTGCCCCCTCCCCAATGACATTCTCTCTCCCCCCCCCCCAGCTTGCTCCCAGTTTTCCGGAGGGGAAGTGGTCGCATTTGTTCAGCAGAGGCTTTTCGCTCTGACTACGTCAACTTTATACAGCGGCCAGAAGGAACTTGGCGTACTGCCCAGATATGGCAAAACAAGGTCCTGGCAGGCGCGGACTGGAGGGCTGGCCTAGTTACACCAGATTAACTCTCTGCTGCCTGCGCAGCATCCAGACAGACGCAACTCTGAGCCACCCAAGGCAGCACGCCCGCCGGCCACACGCTGCCTCTGTCCTGTGAACACGGCCAGGCCCATCACGACCCTTGCTGCTCGGGAAACGGAACCGGGCGTGTGTTACTTCCTTCGTTTCGCCCTGCGAAGCAGCTTGCCCTTTTACAGAACACGGGGGCAGTGGGTGGCTACCTTTTAGAGGGACAGGGTGACCCGTAACCAAGCGAGGGAGCACGTGTTTTTGGAGGCAGCGAGTCCCCAGTTCCAACTCCTGAATCCGCAGCTGAAAAGGATCTCTGCCAGGAGACCTTGAAGAACCACAGCCAGCCCGCTGGGGCACTTCCCAGGTTTAGCAAAGGTTTCTTTTGAGCAGGGAGATCAGGCGACTTTGGCTTTTCGAGAGCATTCAATCCGAATTTGCGAGGTACTGGTGAAACAATGCAATCGCTCCCCCCAAACTTCCCAGTGCGGGTTCTCCATCACTTTCCTTATCCAAATCTTGGGGGAAGCAGGTTTGCTGTACTAGAGTCCTCCAACTCAGCTTGTATTGCACAACCTGAATTTATCGGTGTGTGGCTGAATCCCAACTGAAAACAGCCCCCATCTGGAAGCAAGCAGAATAGACAATACTAGGATGCAGAGGCTAACAGTATAAGCTTTACAGCCTGCTTGAAGTCATGCTGGGTACAACCCCCCACCCTTCTCAGTCCTGAATATGTGGAGGGTGATTGTGGTAATAGGTAAAAACACTAGGGCTTGCCGATCAGGTTGGCGGTTTGAATCCCCGCGGCAGGGTGAGCTCCCGTTGCTCCGTCCCTGCTCCTGCCATCCTAGTTTGAAAGCACGTCAAAGTGCAAGTAGATAAATAGGTACCACTCCGGTGGGAAGGTAAACGGCGTTTCCGTGCACTGCTCTGGTTCGCCAGAAGCGGCTTCGTCATGCTGGCCACATGACCCGGAAGCTGTACGCCGGCTCCCTCAGCCAATAAAGTGAGATGAGCGCTGCAACCCCAGAGTCGGTCACAACTGGACCGAATGGTCAGGGGTCCCTTTACCTTTATGTTGAGGGCAGGGAACCTGTGGTTCTCCAGATGCTACTGGACCACAACCCTGACCATTGGCTAAGTTGGCTAGGGCTGAAGAGAAATGGAGTCCAACAACCTCTTGGTGGACCACAGGTTCCCCCACTCATTCTGGGTATGTGCAGAAGCATCATTTTCTTCATTGAGTCACAGGATCCTGCAAACCCTCGTGGGCAAACTTCCAAGGGCCACACACCCGTGGCGGGCACAGCCAGGAGCAAAAAGTAGACGTGGCGCCACAAACGCAACCTCCCTGTCTTTGTACAGATGGCTACCTTCGATCTGTGCTAGCCACACGTCTCTGTCCAGGCTAGTTAAGAGGCATCATCACAGTTCAAGGTCCCTTTCCAGCCAAGCAAAAGCACTCCAGGAGTGGAGCACAGCCACTAAGGAGTGTAACCCGGGAAGGAGAGTAGCCTGGGCAGAGTCCCAAGGTCTAGAGAAGGCTTTCCCAAACTTGGGTCTCCAGCTGGCTTTGGACTACAACTCCCATCATCCCTAGCTAGCAGGGCCAGTGGTCAAGGATGCTGGGAGTTGGGGTTGGCAGTGGGGCCCACCCAACTGAGGTATGGGCTTCAGTGGGCTCCCAGCAATGCTGAGTTCTGATACCAGCCCTGTTCATATGCTAAAATCTTTGCTCTGCACATGGGAAAGGGACTTTCTTGAGGTCAGCCATAAAGGAGAGTCAAAAAGAAGGGGAGACTAAATTCTGGACAGGATCCCGGCCTAGCTCAGCTTATTTTTCCCTCTTTGCCTGTAGGTTTTAGGCTATGGGAATGTATTGTTGGGACTGCTGAGAGAGATAGGAAAGCATGTTTGGCAAGAACTGCTCCAGCAAGGTTTTAAGGATCCTGTTCTGAAGGAAGAAAAGGTAGGTGTGGGAAGCCTGAGTGAACCAAGCACCCTCAGCTAGGAGCTGGGAATCTCTTGCCTGCACCCCACATTTTCTAGGTCACGGGAGTGAAGAGGAGGGTTGGCAAAGTCAAAAAAGCCACCTCTGCTCCTACAGGGCTGGTTGTTGACACCTGTCCCAGGACAGGGCCAATTACAGAGCCTATTCCCAGCTGCCTCTCTTTTGGGGGGGGGGGCAAAAAGCAGGGGAGCTTTTCGTTTGGGGACGAAAGAGAGAAACTGCCACCTCTGGCTGCTTCTCACTATTCATTCCACCAGAGAGAGATGAAGAACCAACTAGGAAAGCGTTCTGCGCTCCCGATGGTGTTCTCCAGCCACTGATGTTCTGGGATCTTCTGAGCATACGCCTTTCCTGGGGCAGGGAAGGAAGTTTCCACCAGCAAAGGGAGCAGGGAGAGAGGAGTGGGGACATTCCATTCCACCATCTGCTGGGTGAAAGAGGAGTCAGTGGAATCAGACTGGGGGGGGGAGGGTTGGGAGCAGGCCCAGCAACAGGCCCCTCATTTACTCATGCATTTGAGGGAGGGGAGGCGAGGGAGGCCTGCCCCAGGAACCCTGCCAAGCTAACCTCTCTCTCTCTCTCCCTCCCCCCCTTCTTGGCTCTTAGGAGAAGGGCAAAAACACTTTTATTCCTTCTGCTTTCGAGGGGGCTGGCTAATTGCTAATATTGTTAAGACCGGGTACTGTCTGCACGCTCCCCCGGCTGACTTTTGGGGGGTTTTTGTCTGGTGGTTTTTTCGTTTGATGTTTTAATTGGATGCTTTTAAATGGCCTTAAGTGGCTCTGATTGCTATTTTATGTGAGCTGCTGTGATTTTTTTTTAAAAGGCATGTTAAAAAAACAAAAAACATACCAACAAAATAAATGATTTTCAGGGGTATGAAAAGGTAGGAATGGGTGGGGGGATGCAAACTGAACAGGGGTCCCCATCTGCATTTGGAGCTTTTCGGGGAGTGCTGGCTGCAGCGGATATCTGTTGGGGGGATAGGTCTCATTTATTGTATCAGCAAATCACTTACAGTGGGTAAAGGGAATAGAAGAGTTAAGTACTACAGTATCCAGATACAAAAGTGAACAGGGGTGCTCTTGCAACTTTAATTATCATGGAACAGACACAATTCTTTCTTCTTCACAGCAATTAAAGGTGCAGAAGCCCAGTTCTCTTTTTCACCTACAGGGCATTGGAAGACACCCCCCCCCCCCTGAACAGTAAATTACACTGTATATATCCACTGAAGTTCTTTGGAAAAAGAGGTAAAACATGAGACATACAACAGTTATACAAACAACAAAAAGGGGCAGCTAAAACATAAAAATCATACCAGAATTAAAACTGCTTTCTCATTACCCAACACACACACACACACACACACACACTATCTCAAAACGGCTGCCCGTACACCGTACATTATGATAGGGTGCTTTTTTCCTGAGGAAGAAATCCCACACAATTCAAGAGAACTGTGCTGATATACAACGAATTGAAGAAAATGTTCCATTTAACATTTGTTTAAAAACCTGAAGCATTTTTATTAGGGATTGTAAGGAAAGATCTACCAAAAAAGCTGAAAAACATATTCATGTATGTGACAACGGCCACGAGAGTTTTAATAGCACAAGGATGGAAGACTGAAGAAACCCCAACTAAAGAATTATGGCAAGAAAAATTGATGGACTATGCAGAACTGGCAAAACTGACATACAAGCTACGGGACAAGGATAACTGTGACTTTAAAGATGAATGGGAACCCTTTACAAAGTATTTGAAGGCGCAACAAAGTGAACTGGACTCCTTGGCTGGTTTTGAATTCACAAACTTTTTATTGATAATAATCAGCTAAATAGTTTGAGGATCTATGCCACTGTGTAACATGCAGAAAACAGCATTTTTAGAGAAATCAAGGACTGGAACTGAGGGAAGTCGGGGGGTGGGAGTGGGTGGGTTCTGTGGGGGAGGGAGAAAAAATGTGGCAGGGGGGAATAAGGATGATATGTTTTTGGATAATATGTTTTGTTTCAATTTTGAATAAAAAAGTTATTTTTTTTAAAAAAAGAGAACTGTGCATTCACACAAATCACAAATCACACCTGCTTCCCTTCCCCTGGTTTAGAGTTAATATCAAAACAGGGTAATTGTGATTTGTTCCTCTCAAACAAACAATGATTGGGAAGCGAAGAACGAACCTTGGTTTTATAAAACCCTGGCCCTGGAGCAAAAACAACAACACTAACCCTGGTTTGGATGTGGAACATAGGTTGCTGCTCCAGCTTGCAAGCACGGATGAGCGAGCTATGTGTTCATGGTAAGCCATTATGGGCTTACAGTGTTGTGTTTTCCAAATGTTTTGTTCCAAGTAAACTGTGACTCCCAAAACTGTGCCACTGAATTGAGAAATACAAGTGTTCTCATAACAGGGTTGTGAGCCTCAAACACACAACTAGCCACACAGGGAAGAAGTTAACCCTTTTATTAGTTTTTTTTTTTAAATAATAATAATAAAACACCTCCCACGTGCACTTGTATTAGGGAATGTGTTGTTGCAACATGAGAATTATCCCTATCGACAAAATGCACCTAAAAGCTCTCATAAGCTTATGATTTCAAAGAAGCTTGGAAAAGTGACTTTGAAGAGGGGAAAAAAAGGGAGAGGGGCAGCTAAAGATGGCCTAATTCAGACACAGTTCTAAATCTTACATTCATAAAGGGGACCAAGCAATAAAGAGACTACTCTGGGCTTAGTTTCAGGAATTACTTTTCAACGGAACATTTGGAGAGCAGAGTGTTTTTGTTTTGCAGGGTCAGTTCAGCTGAATTGGTTGTTTGTTTTAGGGAAAGGGGAGAGGAGATTTTTCTGGCAATGTTGGCAGTGTTTGTATTGAGTGACAGAATCAAACTTCAATTCTGGCATGTTTCATACGACTGCTGCCCCTTTCCATAGTTTGTACTATTATTGTTCACTACACAGTTTTGCCTCTTTATGCACACTTTATCAACAATCTATTTTGTTAAAAAACCCGAGGCATTTTTGTTGGGGATTGTAGGGAAAGACCTGCCAAAAAAGTTGAAAAACATCTTCATGTATGTGACAACGGCCGCGAGAGTTCTGGTAGCACAAGGATGGAAGACTGAAGAAACCCCAATCATGGCAAGAAAAATTGACGGACTATGACTTTAATAAATATCATTTAAAAAAAAATTTAAAAAAATTGACGGACTATGCAGAACTGGCAAAATTGACATATAAGCTACGGGACAAGGATTACTGTGACTTTAAGGATGAATGGGAACCTTTCACAAAATATTTGAAGACGCAACAAAGCGAACTGGACTCCTTGGCAGGTTTTGAATAAACATTCACAATTTTTCTACTGATAATAATTAGCTAAACAGTTTGAGGATCTATACAACTCTGTAACATGCAGAAAATAGCATTATTGGAGAAACCAAAGACTGGAACTGAGGGAAGTCGGGGGGTGGGGAGGGGGGGTGGGTTCTATGGGGGGGAGGGGGGGAGGAAAAATGGGGGGGAATAAGGATATGTTTTTGGAAAATATGTTTTGTTATAACTATGAATAATAATAAAAACAAACAAACAAACAAAACAATCTATTTCAACAGCTAGGCATCTCTTATAAATGTACAATGCCCCTGGTGTAGATTCTGACTGAAATGCGCCGAGCCTAATAAAATCAGGATTTTGTACATCTAGACTTCCTTTCCTCTTGTTTTTGCAGTAAATTATGGGATGTCAGATCTATGTATCTGGAGGATTGCAATTAAAGTGCATATGAACACATGCTTTATTAAGAAAGAAATGCTTAACCAGAGGATGAACGTCCTAGCAATGCAGACGAAGCACAGAGCATGTGCTGAACAGGACAGTGACTCTTAGATATATGGAGTGCAAAAAAATACAAAATTGAAGGGCTCCACTACACTATACATTTAAAGCAGTATTATACCATTTTAAACAGTTGTGGGTTTCCCCCAAAAGAATTTTGGGAATTGTAGTTTGTTAAGCATACTGAGGCCAAGGAACAGAAAATCTGAGCTCTCTAGATGTTGGTGGGATCCCAAGGTCTTTCAGCCCAGCCAGGGATGGTATGAGTTGAAGTCAGACAACATGTGGAGGACTGCAAATTACCTATTCCTGAATCCGAAGGTACCGTATTTTTTGCTCTATGAGACTCACTTTTTCCCTCCTAAAAAGTAAGGGAAGATGTGTGTGCGTCTTATGGAGTGAATGCAGGCTGCACAGCTATCCCAGAAGCCAGAACAGCAAGAGGGATTGCTGCTTTCGCTGCGCAGCGATCCCTCTTGCTGTTCTGGCTTCTGAGATTCAGAATATTTTTTTTCTTGTTTTCCTCCTTCAAAAACTAGGTGCATCTTATGGTCTGGTGCGTCTCATAGAGCGAAAAATACGGTATATGCTAAGCTACAAAGGCTCAACAAATTCCAGGCACTCAGAAGGGTCTCAGCTGGTTCAAAGCAGGACTCGAAATTAGGCTTTTGTGTTATCCACATTTTTCCCCTTTTGCCCTTTTTTTGCATCCAGGAGCAGCTGGATGTAAGTTTCATATGCAAGCCCCCAACAACCAAAGGTAGCACATGCAAAGGACCTTAAGTTCTGAGCCTAGCAGGACATATAATCTGACACCAACTCCCAAATGTCACTTCGAAACCCCATTTCCCCCAAACAAAGCCACTGCCTCACCTGGGAGTGACGCCAAGCCCCGCTTCCCCAGACATTAAAACGAGAAAGATGCTCAATCTTTGCAAAGTGATTCAGGATGGCTGGTTAGAAGGGCAGGGGACGGGAAGAAGTAGAGAGATGCTGTCATACTGCTTATGCTTTTCACAGGGAAGGAGAAAGCCTTCTCTGAGCCAGTTTTGCTATCCAGTGGCCGGGAGAACAAGAGCATACGGCAGGAAAAGAGGCAAGGACCAGTCTGGACACGGGGGCTGCAAGGGAAGAGACTTTATCTCCTTCCTGGGTTCTGTGT
The DNA here is from genome assembly GCF_964106645.2 of Podarcis pityusensis. Classification (NCBI taxonomy): domain Eukaryota; kingdom Metazoa; phylum Chordata; class Lepidosauria; order Squamata; family Lacertidae; genus Podarcis; species Podarcis pityusensis. The sequence goes on from NC_138040.1 coordinate 35,517,291, forward strand.
TGCATCCTGGCCCACCAAATAAATGAAAGGAGAAAGAGAAAAGCACAAATCGAATTCATGCCTAAGTGGCTTTTTGTTTTGTTTGTTTGTTTGGGGTGGGGTGGGGAGATGAAATTAGTTCAGAAATACCGTATTTTTTGCTCTATAAGACTCACTTTTTCCCTCCTAAAAAGTAAGGGGAAATGTGTGTGCGTGTTATGGAGCGAATGCACGCTGCACAGCTATCCCAGAAGCCAGAACAGCAAGAGGGATCGCTGCTTTCGCTGCACAGCGATCCCCTTTGCTGTTCTGGCTTTTGGGATTCAGAATATTTTTTTTCTTGTTTTGCTCCTCCAGAAACTAGGTGCGTCTTGTGGTCTGGTGCGTCTTATAGAGCAAAAAATACGGTACTTTCCAGCAGTTGTGCCTGAGGCATTTTGCAAGAACACCATGTAGTGCTTCTGCTATTGGGGGGGCAGGGGGAGGAGAAAATCTACCAGCCTACATTGTAATTTGCCATTCACTGGCTTGCCTGTGGCTAGTAGACTTGCTAATATTTAAGCAACAACCTCCGCCAACCAATTCCTTAATCCACAGATTTAACCCACAGACAGGTAATAATAACACAACTCCCTGGCACGAGAAAGTTCACCTGCTGATTCCTGCAGAAAAAGTGGCAGTTAAAAGTCAAGCTGCCAGGTTTCCTTCTTCTGATCAGTTGGCAACCTCATCCCCAGCAACTGTATGCCAAAATAGTGGCTGACTCTCTCTATCTTCTAGAATTGTAAAGGAAGGGGTGTGCTTCTTGGACGAAGAACAAGGTAACAACCCAATAAATCAATGATAAGTGCTTTTTGTATTTCCGTTTCACAAAAATAATTAATATAAAAACTACTAGCTTTCAGACTAAAATGATGGGAAACGGTTAAGCTACAGTTCAAGAGTTCCCATCTCATGTGTCTCTTGCATTTATTGGGTGTTTGGCAGGTAATTGATAAATGCAAGATACACATGTGCCAGAGCCTGTCCCTCATCAGGTAATGGATACGGAAGGAGACGAAAGCGCTTGCCTCTCGCTTCTGCAGTGGTGACAATTGTCACCATGGTGCTGTCATGCCAAAAAAGGGGAGGGTTGGACCAGGCTCAATGCACACAAAACCATGTGCTCCATCGAAGAGATACAGCCAGTACTTTTTTTCTGGGGGTGTGCAAAGCTATGGTTTTCCCAGTAGTGATGTATGGAAGTGAGAGCTGGACCATAAAGAAGGCTGATCGCCGAAGAATTGATGCTTTTGAATTATGGTGCTGGAGGAGACTCTTGAGAGTCCCATGGACTGCAAGAAGATCAAACCTATCCATTCTGAAGGAAATCAGCCCTGAGTGCTTACTGGAAGGACAGATCCTGAAGCTGAGGCTCCAATACTTTGGCCACCTCATGAGAAGAGAAGACTTCCTGGAAAAGACCCTGATGTTGGGAAAGATGGAGGGCACAAGGAGAAGGGGACGACAGAGAACGAGATGGTTGGACAGCCAGCGGCGTAGCGTGGGTTGTCAGCACCCGGGGCAAGGCAAGTAATTTGCGCCCCCTAACCCAGGGCAAGGCAAGTAATTTGTGCCCCCTAACCCCTAACCTGCCGCCGCTGCCAGCTTCTTCTTGCTGCTGCCTGGTCTGGTCTGGTGCGGTTCTCTCCCGCGCTCAGTGCTGCGCTGGGCGGCCGCTGCACTGTCCCTCCCCCAGATAGTCCCTCGCTCTCTCTCCGCACCGCACGCCTGGCACCCACCCCCTCCACAGTGGGCGGCGACCCAGCAGCTCGGATCGGATCCGCACAGCCAGCACTGCAGTGAGAGAGAGTGAGTGAGCCAAGTAGGGGCAGAGAGCTGCGAGTGCGAGCGCCCCCCCCCCCGATGTTGCGCCCGGTGCGGCCGGCCCCCCCTGCGCCCCCCACGCTACGCCTCTGCTCGAAGCCACTAACATGAGTTTGACCAAACTGCGGGAGGCAGTGGAAGACAGAAGTGCCTGGCATGCTCTGGTGGTCTATGGGGTCACGAAGAGTCAGACACAACTAAACGACAACAACAAGCAGGGGTACACGTACCCCCAGACATTTTGTGAATCTTTGTGCTTTTGTCCATTTACTGTATTTATTTTCCCCGATTTGAACTATAAAATGGTGATTTTCTTGAGTCAAAATGAGAGTACCCCTAAACATTTTTTTTAGAAAACAAGCACTGGATGCAGCCATTTCCCTAATGTACCCTATGGGACAGGTTTGGGGGGAAATCTCTGGCTGTTCAGATGCTGCTGAACTACAACTCCCAACAGAAAGAAAGAAAAGGGATAGCCTCACTCTAGCTCACCACTGCTAGTGTGCGGCCCCCAACAAATGATTCCCAAGGGAATGTGGCCCTCAACAGACTATCCCTGCTCTACAAGACTGGAGGATGCACAAGCACTGGAAACAGTGCAATAGTAATGAACCAAAACTGCATTTACATAATTGGAGGCAGATTATATATATTGGCTTACCCCCCTCTTCAAAAAGCCACTCAATCCGATAAAAAGCTATACAACCACATCCCTACAAGACGGGCATCAAGGGAAATGTCTGCTTTGCTGTGCTTTGTAGGAGATGAAAGTTGAGTTTTCATGGTGCTTCCCAAGGCTTCTTCATCATGATTAAAAAAACAACCCCACTGCTTCTGCAAATTCTTTCACAAACCAATCAAGCGCAAGGAGGCTCCAGCTCGTAAGTGGTTTCAAGATGAATTGGCCATCTTAGCTAGCTGTGCAAAGTTGCTGAGAAAAAGTCAGGCCTTTCTGATTCCCCCCACCCGTCCTGAAAATAAGAGGCAGTTAGAAAAATAAGTCTACTCCCTTCCTCCGCTGCCCAAACACACTTCCTGCTCTAAAAACCGTAATCCTAGACCATGACAAGAAAGGATGCCGTTTAAGAAGTTGTGCACGTTTAGAAAGGAAACGGTAAAGTGGAAAGCTTTGCTATCCACATTTTAATAAAAGCAGAAACTGAGAAGCAGAAGTATGGATGTGGCAGCTCCCCTCGTTGGTTTAAGATATTTATATGTTGCTTCATGATTCACATTTCTAAGCGGTGTGCATAAAAACAATCCACACGAAATGGGACAACGAAACAATAAAAATTATCATAGTACAATACTCTAGCTTGAAATGCCTGATGGAACAAGGAAGATTTGGTCACGTCCCTGAAATTCTGCAGGGAAGGTGCTTGTCGAATCTCAGGTGGGAAGGAGTTCCACAGGTAAGGCTTAGATTTGCACTAAAACACAACTTGCTATGACTCACACACTGTGGTGTTTGTGGGCTCTCAGGGTGACCAAGGTAAACTCAGTATTAAAAATGTTGAGGCACTGGTACATAAACATTAATGCCCCATTAATCTCAGTTTGCCTCCACACTGCAAGCACTCTTAACAGTCACAGCTTCGTAACGTCCCTCAAAGAATTGTGGTAACTGCAGGGTGCTGACCTCGCAGAGCTACAATCCCCAGCATCCTTAACAAACTACAGTTCCCAGGTGTTCTCCATGTGCTTAATCTGGAAGATTTGCTTTACCACCTTGTTGGGCCGAGTTCCTCTCCTCCCTCCCAGTGCTGTCTTGAGAGTTCCCCCAACCACCCTGAACCAATTTTGGAGGAGGCAGTGAGGGGACCCCCTGCTGCACAAGCAGAAGTCCTTGTGTGGGGCTTCTGCTGACAGGCCCCATTAGCAGAATCCCACCCAGAAGCCAAAGCTTGGCTCACATTAAAAACTGCATCACTGACAAATGGTCTTTCCCCTTCTTGGAGGAAAAGAACAGACACAGTACACTGAAGCAGCCATGTCACGTCAGGAATAAAGCTCAGATAAGATTCTTTTCCAGGTAGAGACTGGCTTAATCCTAGGGGGGAAGAGCCAATACAGAGTTAATTGGAGACAAATATTTCTCAAGTCCAAAGTGTAGCACAGCTGTTTATAACCTGAGCCGAGCAACTCAGCGCTCTAAATCGGGCACCCTTTCCATTAGGTTAATTTAACTAAATGAAACTTTTGTTTTTGTTTTGCTGCTTTTCGGGTGGAACTGACGTTCCTTTGGTTGGGGTGGGGTAGGGAAACCTAGCCTTTACTTCTAAAAGAAAACAGGAAAACCCCTGCCAAAATGAACAAAAACCTGAAGACCACATTTCGAAAACCTCCTTTACTGGCACTGTGATATAAATGAGGGCGCAACCCAACCCTCCGCCCAGGGAAAATCGATGGCTCCTTTTGACTGAAGCAAGAGAGGGGTGGTTTGTATGAAAATTGTATTCTGGTGAGAGCAGAGATAGGAAGCGTCCAGTTTGGCAGGTCTCCCAATTTTCACCCCCCTCCCCAGGCCCACCACACACTAGAACAGGGGTCAGCAAACTTTTTCAGCAGGGGGCTGGTCCACTGTCCCTCAGACCTTGTGGGGAGGCTGGACTATATTTTTTTGGGGGGAAATGAACGAATTCCTATGCCCCACAAAAAAACCAGAGATGCATTTTAAATAAAAGCACACATTCCACTCATGTAAAAACACCAGTCAGGCCCCACAAATGACCCGGAGATGTAGTTTAAATAAAAGGACATATTCTACCGTGGTACCTCAGGTTAAGTACTTAATTCGTTCCGGAGGTCCATTCTTAACCTGAAACTGTTCTTAACCTGAAGCACCACTTTAGCTAATGGGGCCTCTTGCTGCCACCACACCGCCGGAGCATGATTTCTGTTCTCATCCTGAAGCAAAGTTCTTAACCTGAATCACTATTTCTGGGTTAGCGGAGTCTGTAACCTGAAGCGTATGTAACCTGAAGTGTATGTAACCTGAGGTACCACTGTACTCATGTAAAACACGCTGATTCCCAGACCGTCTGTGGGCCGGATTTAGATTGGCCTGGATCTGGCCCCTGGGCCTTTGTTTGCCTACCCATGCACTAGAACAAGGAAGAAAACCGCTACTCATGGTCCAGAAAATAGCCCTCAGCTGATCGGATCAAATCAAATGAGAAGCCAAGGATCCTCAGCTCACTCACCCGGCAGACCCACACCATATATTCAAAGCACATCCGATGCACCTATAATTTACCGCAAAGATTTCTAGGAACTGTAGTTTGTTGACTCGAAATTGCAGCTGTGAAACTACAATTCCCAGGGTTCAGGGGTGGGGGCATCACTTGCGAATCAGAACTTAAAAGCAAGGCAGGGTGCAGATATTTTCCCTAGATGCTTCTCTTATGGGCACACGGCAACGTAGTAAGATGAACTAGACAGAACCAAGGACAGAACTCTTGCCCCTTTGTGCAGAAAGTATGTCTTGCGGGGAGGAGAAAGAGGGTGCATTTGCTCCAATGTGATAAAAGCCATCGGTGGTAAAAATTAACTCCTTTTTTGTTTTTAAGTCTTTTTTTTTATGCACAACTATTGCATACAGGTGGGGGGGGAATCCTCTCTTGCAATAATGGTCACCCTGCCGAGAAGGTGGAGCAGCTCTCCACAGCAACAGTGACACAGTGTCATCGCATTACTGCACCCGCTCCCCCTCGCCGGCTGCCCAGGCCCCAGCGTCGTCAGGAGGACTCTGGAACAGCACGTCCCGCTCGATCTGCTCAGCCGCCTGTAGCTGCAGGGAGCCAGCCAGCAGCCGACCACAAGGAAGAAGCAGCACCCAGGAGCGCCCGGCTCTCGCCCCCCCCAACACACACCGTCCCCTCCCACCGCCCAGTGTCCAATGCACAAGGAGGCAGCGAGCCCTGGAGCAGGCAGAGCAGGAGAGGACTGCTGTAGGAAAGCACAGCTTGCCTCTCCCCTGACCCTGACATTCCAGGAAAAGAAGGAGCGAGAGATACACAGCCAAACGGAGAAGAGAGAAAGCAAAGCGAGGGCTTCCTGGATCATCTCCCAGGCCAATCCTCCCGGCCGGTGTGGGTTTCCCCCAGCCCTCGGTACTGAAATATAATCCCAAATCCGTCCATGACCAACATCCACTATTGTTGTGTATGGTTTGTTTGTTTTAATCCTAAAACAAAAGAAAACGCAATTCTGTTTCACCCATCTTGCGGTTTTCAAATTCATCTCCAGCTTTGCTAATAAAAAACGACGACACACGACTGTTTTGGTGTTTTGTTTGGTTTCAGTCTGCCCTGTGCCTTACAAGAGACGGGAGGATTTTGGTTACAGCTAGAACTGGAAAGCTGCTGGATTGAATATTTCCAAAGGACATTGTGTCTTTTTCTCCCAGCATGCACCGTTGCACCATGGGATCTTTTTATGACCTCCACCTCTCCACTCTATCTAGTATAGCTAACAACACAATGCTAACAACACAACAACTCCCAATGCATGTTTACTCAGAAGTAAGCACCACTGAGTTCAATGGAGAAGCTTACTTTCAATTCAGCGTGCACAGGATCAAAACCTTAGACCAAAATCATTTGCACACTGCTAAAGTGGTATCATAGTGCTTTAAATGTTTTATGCAGATGGGGCCTTGGTAGTGTCACCCCTGATTTACCTAGAAGGGGATTAATCATGGAAGGAAACTGTGATAATAAAGAGATGCTGTAATGATGGGTGTTGCTAGCAACTCAAATCTATTTTTCTCCTTTCTCTGATCTCTTGGGAGGCCATCTACTCAGTGTCTTCTGCTTAGTCAAGGATCTTGCAACTACAGCATCTGACAGACGGCCACCCAGACTGCACAAGCATTTCCAGCAAAGGTGATTCCACTGTCAGACAGTTCCTGCTGTTAGGAAGTTTAATGACCAGTTGAAATCTGCTTCCCTGAGATTTCCACCCATTGGATCCCACCTTGCCCTCACTGTAAACCTAAGAATCGCCTTGCAAAAACAACCACCAGGCTACAGACAGGTCTACAATCAGACAGCAAGTTCACAACAGAGACTAAGACTCCAACTAGGGACTTCCCAATTCACAACTGGTGGGAAGTGAAGGTGGAAAATAGGCCCTTTGAAGCCTTGGTGTCAAGGGGAACACAGAAAGCACAATAAGCTGACTATTTGTCCCTTTAGCCCAGAGGTGGGGGGACCTTTCCTGGCTGCTGGGCCAGATCATTATCTCCCCAACTATCACAGCTGGACAGAGTCACCCATCTGTCAATCACTTCAGGTGACATTGCACTTTGGAGCTACAAATGCTGGGACTTCAAAGTGCAGCATGGGGCTGTTTGAAAGCCCTTTTGCAAGCAGCCCTGTGCTGTTCTTTCACAGATATGAAAACTGGGGAAACTTCTTCCCCCTCCCAGCAAAGGAACAATTGGGAGATGACTTTACGCTCTTGATTGTTCCTTCGAAGCTGCGTCAGCACCTGTCCCAAACCTGACTTCACATATGATGGGGGAAATAGTCGTCCAGATCAATCTGGGATCCCTGGTGGGCCATGTCTGGAGATCCCCCACCCCCAATGTGGCGTATTATTGTTTGCTGCTCTGACTAGAAGCGACCCCTCAGGCTCTAGGGCAGTAATGGGGAACCACCCCAGATGTTGTTAAGACTCCACTACCCATCAAATCCAGCCAGCATGGCCAATGGTGAGGGAGCTGTAATTCATCATTTGAAGGGACAGATTCTTCATCTCTGCTCTAAGGCCAGCATTGTAAATAAGCCCATGCAATGTCCAGCAGGGTTTCCTTGGGAAGATCATAAATGATCAGCCCGGCATGCATTGGGGGGAGGTGATCTGCTAGGCAATCTGGTCCCTGGTTGTATAGGGCTTTACATGTCAACAAGAAAATGTTGAATCTGGCAGTAGCAGAGGTCAGCAGCAGCCAGCGTAGATCTGTCAACACGTGGGTAATGTGTGAAGCTGGGTGTCCCACTAAACACTCTCGCAGCTGCTTTTTGCATTAGCTGCAGCTTCTGAACAAGGTGCAAGGGTAGCTGGTGCACAAGAGTTGGGGCACAACCTAAGTCCTGGATCTGGAATCCACCTATCCATAAGGCAGAATTCAGTTGAAGTTTATCAGCTCCGTCTTGCCCATGACTACACCCAGACATCAGTTTGGCACATCTACAGCCTCTTCTGATTCAGATGCTACAGAGAACTGGAGCAGTCTAAGAAGAAATGCAAAGTCAGAGAGATCTTTCCTCTCATCTGCTACCTAAGAAATTTTTAACTGGAGGATTGAAATTGGCAACTTCTCTCTACAAAGCATAACGGGCTCTACCACTGAGCTAGAATCACTTTGCAGATACAGGCAGAGGACACGGCTCCCGTACTTTTCAGCAACTCTGCAGAAGAGAGTAATTTCAGGTGGTGCAGTTTTTTCTCAACAAACCTGCATCTGTCAAAATTAATCTCTTCAGCATAATTATTAATTACTGCTGGAGCCCACCCATCCTTTGCACCCGGTGTGGTATCTTAGTTTATCTGCAAGGCCTTCGTCATCGGAAGCAAGTCAATAGATAGCTCCCTATACAGGCCAATATTCAACTTTTGATCTGATGCAATCATATCCTTCCTAAGGACATGAAAATGTTCCCCAACACTCATTACACCTCCTGTGTTTTATTTAATTAATGAACCTCAATATTGTCTCTTATTTCTCCCACCTTAAACCTTAGAGCAGAATTTTCTGAGTTTGGCTTTTGTTTACTTGCAGTATGAATGTTTGCAACCGCTAAAGTGTTAAGTGTTGCCCATGGTTAATTCCAGGTACCAAGGAATAGGAAGAGGAGAAACTGGGGTGTTTGTTTTGCCCAATCAAGTTATAAAAGGTAGCAGATGAGATGACACAACACGACAGCCTTTTCTTCTTCTTTTAATTACTGTGTGTGATGAAAGGGCTGGGAGACAAGGGCCCTCTGTTCTCATACACTTGTACTACCAAACAGCCAATTCCAAAATATGGGGGAAATAGACATTAAAAGTCTTGTGTAACTACACTACTTAATGTACTTAAGAACCTATTAATCCAAAGTATACATGCATGCCTTTTAAACATTGCTCACTGCCTAACAATGAAGCCATGTAAGAAAGCAAAACTCTTAGCAGAGCGAGTGCTGTGGGCGGGCGTGTTTTACTTTTTACTTATTCTTACTGCATTTATTCCAGTTTCCCAGGTATTTCCACTGCAGAGACTCATGTCTATGTTGACATGAGTAACTTAAATGTTGACAAAGAGTAACTTAAAGAGCGTAGACAGCCATGCTGCTCCTTAAGTTGGCGGTGTGATTGCAGGCAGTAGGGTTGTATGTAATTAACTTTTCCTCTGATTAGACCCAATGAAATGAATGGACATGGCAAACTTAGGTCCAGCAATTTTTGATGGGTCTACTCTGAGTATTCATTGCATATTCATTTCAACAGGTCTATGGTAGGTATGATTAGAACAGGAGGTAAGTCATAGTACATATGTTAAGATGGCCTAAGCTAACTGGCCAGAAACTAGAAAAAGTATTTTGTGTTTTTTCTCTCAGGATTGCTGGCATCACAATTTGAGAACCTTTAAGGAACACTTCGTCAAGTGCCAATTCTTCTGCCACTGCAGTGCTGTTGATGCAAAAAGCCACATCTGGTGAAAATGCCCTCTTCCTAACAGCTTTGAAAGGCAATCCAAACCTACCATGGCCAGGGGACATCATCTCTGGAATCTTGAATGCATGTTTACTCTGCTCTTCAGCCCAAAAGTTACAGATCAACAAAAGACAAGCGAGCCCAAGCCCTCAGGCTTTCAATCTAATAACACAAAAGGGGTGGGGGGAGAAAGGGAGAGCTAGGAAAACAGAACAGGCAAGCTTCAAGACCCAGCTTCTTAAAGCTACAATTCTTATAAAGAGCAGAAGGAATAGCAACAGGTCAGATGGTGGGAGACTGCTGCTGGGAGATAGCAGAAGGAGAATTAAAAGCAACTATCTCTCAGCTTCCTTTCTCTCCTTCTGTTGCAGCCTGATGGAAGGGGTGACGTCTCCTGATCTCCAGTCCAAGCAACAGGTGATCTCTCCTTGCATCTCCACCCCCCCCCCCATTTTGCAATGAGAGTAAGGTATTTTTTTTTTTTTGAAACTGTGTATATATCCAGTTTTCATATGTAATCCATAGGAATTGAACTGGCCTTTGCTTAGATTAGGGACATGGGTGGCGCTGTGGTCTAAACCACAGAGCCTAGGGCTTGCCAATCAGAAGGTCGGCGGTTTGAATCCCCGCGACGGGGTGAGCTCCCGTTGTTCGGTCCCTGCTCCTGCCAACCTAGCAGATCGAAAGCACGTCCAAGTGCAAGTAGATAAATAGGTACCGCTCTGGCAGGAAGGTAAACAATGTTTCCGTGCGCTGCTTTGGTTCACCAGAAGCAGCTTAGTCATGCTGGCCACATGACCCGGAAGCTGTCTGCGGACAAACGCCGGCTCCCTTGGCCTATAGAGCAAGATGAGTGCGCAACCCCGGGTTAATCCGTAACTGGACCTAATGGTCAGGGGTACCTTTACCTTGCTTAGATTAAATCTGGACGTGACGTGGGAATGCGGTTATTTTACTTATGCCATATTGGTGAATAACTGTAGCATGAAGCCACTGGTCCATCTAGCCTGGCCTTGTCTACCCTGACCAGCAGCACTTCTCCATGGTCTCAGGCAGAGAGGCTTTTTCCAGTCCTAGAGCTGAAGGTCCTTTTTTTGGCTGCACGTGTAGCAGACTGAACCACGTGTAGCAGTCTTCTACAATGCAAATCAAGTGCTCAGCCCCTGAGCCAACACACTCTACCTGGGATACATAAGATGCTTTGAAATTCTTGCTTCATCATTACCTTGTGGCTTTAAATTAAGCTAGGCTTTCAAGACTTCAGCAGAACCACCCTGTGCTTATTCAGGGTTTCCTGGAAGATCATTTGTCCTTCCTAAGCTGGATTCCCCAGCATTTGAAATTCACCAGGCGCATTTTGCTCCTGGCTACGGGCCCCTTGTGACCAAGTGAAGATGCCCAGGTGCCAGGAATGCGCCTGATGTCTCCACCATCTGGAGATGCATGCCTGGGTATCCTTGGATCCTGACTTTTTCCCATACACTAGCAACACTTCCAGTAGAATTCTACCCGTGATATTTTATCTGAACCATCAGAATGAATTTCAGGAACCAAAAAAGTCTTATTCAAAAATAAGCCTTTTGAGTCGTCTGGCCCCAACATGGCAACTAGACATTCCGTTTTTGACGACAGTGACCCTGGATTAAGGTGTCATTTGGCGCCTAGCTTATATATATCATCTGAGTTTCTAACAGTGAGCATGGCCGAATGGTCAGGGATGATATTGGCTATGCTGCCTGGAGCAGGCAGGAGTCTACAGAATCTGGAAGCCCTGTTTTCCCACCCTTGCCCCCAGATTACGGCTGGACAATTTGCACCAGGGGTAGTCAACCTCTTGCCTCCACGTGTTGTTGTACTACAACTCTCATCATCCCCAAGCACTGGCCATGGTGGTGAGTGATGGGCATAGCTGTCAACTTTTCACTTTTCTTTTCTTTTTTTTTAATAATATTTATTAAAGTTTCAAAAGAAGAAAAATCACATTAATAAAAAAAATTAACAATAAAAAGGAAAAATACAAAGTAGAAAAAAGAAAAAACAGTTAAAAACAATTCCATCTTTTCTTCACTTCTTTTACGTTTACTTGTTTCCCGGACCTCCTCATACCTCCCTCTTTTGTATTCCAATTCAATTTGTTAATCCAACAATTCCTTTCCCTCCTTTTTAATCCTAATCTTTAATCTTGATATATTATAACATTAAATTTTTACATATTAAAAACCAATTTTTCCATATTCTTTTGTACCTATACCGCTAGAAACCACTTAACTTCAATCCAACATCATTCTAACATTCATTAATTTTGCAATATTTCTGTAAATAGTCTTTAACAACTTTTCACTTTTCTTGCGAGGAATCCTATTCGCAATAAGGGAATTTTCCTTAAAAAATGGGAAACGTTGACAGTTATGGTGATGGGTGTTGCAGTTCCACAAAATTAATAAATCTGGATTTACATCATAGGAAGGTATTGGCTCCCTCCACTTTCTCACATAGCATAACACAGATAGTGGGGTGTAATGGTTAGTGTGTTAGGAGCTGGGAGACTCGGGTTCAAATCCCCAGTTGGCCATGAAACTCGCTGGGTGACCTTGGGCTAATCACTGCGTCTCAGTCTAACTCACCTCACGTGGTTAATGTGCAGATTAACCGAGGAAGAGGAGAACCATGTGTGCAACTTGGAGCAACTTGGAGAAAAGGGTGGAATATAAATGCAACCTAAAATAAGTAAATACTTACATACATAACAGAATTCAAGAACCAGCAGGAGTGGGTATGGGTTACTCATCTGAAGCTTAAAGCAAACAGGCTCAGCTGCTCTGCATGGGTGGTTTATATACTAGAATGTGAGGAATATTCTGTTTGCTTTGAGGAAAAGCAATAGATGATACTATCATTCTTTCGGAGTATCAGTTCAACTGTTTGCTCAGCCTCAGACACCTAAATAACCCTTGCCTTCTGTGGCTGTTATCCCTACATGTAATCATGTGACAATGAGTTCCCCTGCTCCCTCCTATATGTGTATTTAGGTGGCTACTCCCCTTTTGCTCTGTCTAATGGGTTGGTTAAGGTTAAAAGTACAAGAAGCAGCTGCAGGGGGAAAACCCCATGTGCAGTTTCTAGGCTACTGACCACAAGAACTTGCTGTTTTAGGGAGGGGCTGTGTTCTTTAAGTAGATGGGAGAAGGAAGAATTCTGGCAATTTGCCTTGCAGTATTTGGTGTGCGGACCTCTATCTGCAGAAAATTATCCCTTCTAAACATAACACAGCTATTATAAGCACAAGAGCAGAGTCCTGTCCTGAATCCGGAACTCATGGACGAGACAGATTATCCTGACCCAGTTAAATCTGTCTGGATTTTTGGCCTGATTTTAGGGATGAGATTGCCTTTGGTTGCTAGAGCTGAGGACATGTGCCGGTAGATGGGCAGGGGGAGCATGGCCCCATTCAGTTTCTTGAACCTCTCAGAGACTTACAATCACCCATCAATTGCTAGTCTAGTTTGGGAGGTGGGGGCAACACACTGGTTCAGTTTGGGCACAACGCTGAGCCAAACCATTGTTTAGTGTGAACAAGAAAATGTGCAGGTTCTGCTCTGCTCTGCACTAAACCATGGTTTGGCTTAGCATTATGGCAGCAGTTACACTCTTGATGATAAGGTTTTGAGAAGATCTTGATGAGAAGGTGGTGTCAAGAGGATATGGCATCTGATGCTCCCCGCATGTTCTCATTTTCCTCTCAAACAAAGAGGATGCCCTGTCCCAGAATTTAGAGCCAAGGATGAGCCAGGTGATAGTAAATAAATCAAAGCCTGATGCTCCTTAGATGGACTTGTTGATGGTGAGAAATCTAGCTGGGAACTGAGAGTAGGCGAATGAGCTTTCATGAGATTCCCTCACCCTTCCCCAAAAGTTCAGGTTCATAAGAGTCTGTGGCTTGATTACTGAGCTTCCACCCAACGTGAACACGTCAGTGGTGGTTAACCGTCAGATCTAGTTGGACTCCAACTCCCATCAGCCCTATACAGTGTGCCCAATGGTCTCGGGTGAAGGGAGCTGTAGTCCAGCAATGCCTAGAGGGCCAAGGCTCCCCACCCCAGCTTCCTTCGTCCCACCCACCCATTTTATTCTCACAACAACCCTGTGAGGAAGGTTAAGAAGAGAAAGAGTAAAGCAAGCCAGTCAAGATAGCTTCATGGTTGAGTGAGGATTTGAACTCGGGTCATCCACTACACCACCCTGGCTCGACGCTACTCCAACTCCCATCATTCCCTGACCGTTGATCATGCTTGACCAGGGCTGATGGGAAGTTGGGAGTCCAGCAACAACTGAAGTGCTACAGGTTTCTCAGCCCTGCCTTAAACAGGTCAGGTCCACCTCCTTTTCTTACATACATGCATTAAAGTTTTCCTGAGAAAACTCAAGAGGTCTACACCAGGGGTCAGCAAACTTTTTCAGCAGGGGGCCGGTCCACTGTCCCTCAGACCTGGTGGGGGGCCAGACTAAATTTTTGGGGGGAAATGAACAAATTCCTATGCCCCACAAATAACCCAGAAATGCATTTTAAATAAGAGCACACATTCTACTCATGTAAAAACACCAGGCAGGCCCCACAAATAACCTAGAGATGCATTTTAAATAAAAGAACAGATTCTACTCATGTAAAAACATGCTGATTCCCACACCATCCACAGGTCGGATTTAGAAGGCGATTGGGCCGGATCCAGCCCCCGGGCCTTAATTTGCCTACCCATGATCTACACTTTCTGAAGCAACACCCAGGGTCTTCATGGTGGTTGCTCCCTTCCTGCAGAACCGGCTCCCCAAGAAGCTGGCCAGACCTATAGAGAGCGTTATTGCAGGGCAAACGTGGTCTACGAATTGAGATGCGCAGGTCGCCAGCCATATAAAACGACCCAGAAGGAGCCGGGTAAACAATCCCTGTGTCCTTTTGTTTTCACTGGCACGAAGTAAAAATAGATGTTCCAGCACCTAGCAGCCCGTAATCAATGGCTAGCGGGCAGCATTTGGTTTGGTGAGTCACACACTGTGCAGGCTTGCCGCAGGAAAGCACATGACGAATGAATGGCACAAGAGTTTTACAATGTGATGTACGTTGGCTACTTGGCAAGGACGGAGGAGACCCGGGTTCAAATCTCCTGCCCCTGCAGTGATTAGTTCACTGGCTAATCTTGGCCAAGTCAGCATCTCTTAACCTAACCTACCCCAAAGGGCTGTTGTGGTTAGAACTGATTGGGCGGGGGGCAAAACCCATGAATACCACCTATAAAGATGCTCTCTCTCTAAATATGTATCCATATCCATATCCATATCCATATCTATATCTATCTACACCCAAAATATATTATAACCCACCTCCAGCACTTCCTTCTAAAGTTTATGTGCAGGCAATTATAACACATTACCAAGACTTGCAGAAGGGACGCGGGTGGCACTGTGGGTTAAACCACAGAGCCTAGGGCTTGCCGATCCGAAGGTCTGTGGTTCAAATCCCCATGACGGGGTGAGCTCCCGTTGCTCAGTCCCTGCTCCTGCCAACCTAGCAATTCGAAAGCACATCAAAGTGCAAGTAGATAAATAGGTACTGCTCTGGCGGGAAGGTAACCGGCGTTTCTGTGTGCTGATCTGGTTCGCCAGAAGCGGCTTAGTCATGCCACATGACCCAGAAGCTGTCTGCGGACAAACACTGGCTCCCTCGGCTAGTAAAGAGAGATGAGCGCCGCAACCCCAGAGTCATCTGCGACTGGACCTAACGGTCAGGGGCACCTTTTCCCTTACCTTGCCAAGACTCGCTATGGGAAAGGTCTTTGGCTTGGTAAACCTCATCCAGCCATTGCATTAGTGTTAGCTGATGACACTAATTAAAATCAGAAATATTACACATTAAGGAGTTCTTAGCATCCTATCGCAGGTGAATAGAAGAAGCTCTCTTACACTGAGGGCAACTGTTGGTTCATCTAGCTCATCACGGTCTACAGACTGGCAGCGGCTCTCCCACGATTTCAGACAAGGGCAAGCATTCCCAGTCATACCTGTAAATGCTGAGGACTGAACCTGGGAGCTTCTGCATGCAAAGCAGGTGGCATACATCTATTTAATAACAGTCCGTCGCTTTAAAAAATGCTGATCAGAGAAGGCAGAAATTAAATACACGAACCTTTCCCAAGCCCTACACTTGCACACCAGGGAAAGCTTCTACCTGTTGAATTCCCGTCTGCCCCACAGCTTTTAAAAGAGGCCTTTTCAGAAATAATAATAATAATAATAATAATAATAATAATAATAATAATACTAATACTAATAATAATAATTTTATTTGTATGCCACCCATCTGATTGGGTTGCTCCTGCCTCTCCAGCCCCTCTGAGCAGCTTCCAGGTAGGCAAGGCTGCAATCCTAACCCCACTTACTTGTGAGTAAGCCACTACGGATTTGGTAGGGCTTACTTCTGAGTATACATAGTTTGGCTTGCATACTGCGGAGAGGCTGCTGAATGGCAGCTTGCGTATGCTGCAAAGGAATCTGTTATAGGTATTTCTAAGCAAAAAACAAAACAAAACAACCACCTCTGTATGGAAACTGTGCGCTATCTATAATTTTAACCTGGAGGAGGCTATTCAGGCATACAGCTCGGAAAGCCTGGTGGTGTCCTTGTTTTGTGATTCTGTGCACCCCCCATGTGTGTGGAGGAGACTGCTTGTTTGGATGAAGCCGGCTCCCATCTGAACAAAGGGGGCCTGTCTGGGGTCCTCTGAGCACTTTCGGCAATCTTCCCGCAGAGCCGTGCTAGGCAGCTCTGGTGCTGCAGGGGTTAATCGGATCTGTTTCAACTGGCAAGGCTGGGTGTGGGAGGCTGGGAGCTCTGGAAGAGCGTTGGACATGGTATGCAGAGTTTTCTAGGGGAGCGGAGGGGGGGGAAAGGGGTTTCAGCTCCATAGGCAAAAGGAGACAGACAAAACCATCCTTTGCAAGGGAGGATTCCTGGAGACGAACAGAGCAGAAATTGCTCCAGACCCATAAAATCTCAGGCCAAATTCGGCAGTGATGGGGGGCTGAGATGTCCTACAGCATTCGCCGGCCTCACCCAGATATCCCTTGTTGCTAATGATGTTGCAGGATAAAGCCAACAAGCCACTCCTGTCTCCCCCAACACACACCCGGCCTCAGCATCTTCAGCAGAAAGAAAGGGCTGTTTGCCAAAGGCTATAATCTTATGGGTGCTCACTTGGGAGGGGAATTCAGCGGGATTTAGAACTGTGTAAACACGCAGAGGACTCAGGAATGAGGTGGCTGGATTTCAAGCAGGGTGACCCTAAGGAGGGAAGTGATTAAGCCCTTCCCGAAGGCAGCGCAGACACTCTGCATGGCCAACAAACCCACTTCCTTTTGATGACAATTTGCTCGATTCTTATTAATTTAGTAGAGGGGAGCTGAAAGTATGGAACATTGGGCCAACCCTCAGCACTTGGGGCTACGCCAGGCCAATAAAAACTAATATTAATGAGAATTTGTTTTCAACCTTTGTGGGTCCACGGCTCCCCTGACCAGCTACATTCTTTCTGCGGCACCCCTGTGGGGCTCAGGAGCCCAGTTATGTCACCCCTTGCCTTTTTGGACAATCTCCCCTGTGGAGCGTTCCCCCAGCCTCCTCTCCCCTCTTCTTGGAAGTCCTCCAGGCAGCCGCTGCTGCCACCCCTAGTCTCTGAGTTGCCCCCCTGCCCCAAAGAGAGGTGTTTCCTGACACTGCCCCACAGGGGCCTTGGAAGCACCCCATGGCCAGCCCCAGAGGCACCATTCGCCTGGGGAGCTTGTAAGCAGGGCTGCTGCAAAGAACAGCTGTGCATGCCTTTGAGAGACAGAGACGCGAGAGGGCATTAGAAGAGGGAGGGAATGAGGGACAGAGGCCAGTGTTGCCCACAGCACCCCTGACCATCATTCAAGTGCCACGGCACACTGGCTGAAAACCACTGGTATAGGGATTTCAAGTATTCAAAGCTATTCACTTGCATTGCCTACTGGTAACCTTTACAAGAGCAGATCTTGGTGAACTATAATTCCCATCATCTCTGACCATTGGGCCACGCTGCCAGGGACGGATAGGAGCAGCAATCCAACAACATCTGGAGGGCACCACTTTGGCTATGCCTGCTTTGCAGCAGCCACAGAACCACGAGATCTATGCCTTACCCAGGTGGTTTTGAACTACAACTCCCATCATAACTGACCGTTCGCCATACTGGCTAGAGCCGATAGGGAGTTGGTCTAAAATTGGGGGGGGGGCCACAGGCTCCCCAGCCTTGCTGCACCGTAAATTTGTATTAGCACCTCCCGTGTTGCTGAGAGAAACTGGCTGGCCTAAAGGAACTGGATTGTGCATAATGCTGAACCAGGAACTTGTGGCTCCTTCGGGGAGAAAGGTCCATAGCTCAATAGCACAGCATCATTCCTGCATGCAGATGCTTCTAGATTCAGTCCTTGGTAGAGAAGAGATTAAAATTTGGGCTGGACGGACTTCCTGGTTTGCAGCTCAGGCTGCTGGAGAAAACACAACTCCAAGAGAAAGACTTTTGAAAAATTCAAGTTAGGGCTTTTGCCATTACTCTCCACATGAATGCTGGCAATTTTTCAGAACTCAAAGCAAATTAAGCACTACAGCAGCCAAGTGATAAAAAACGCAACATGTGAAGGAGTCCCAAAGAACGACACTTTCCCTCATGCACCTCCAGCGCACTAATGGGGTACACAATTCAACATCACAGAGAGAGGCTGAGTGTCCCCAGTTGCAGGGAGAATAAAGAAATGGCAGATTTGTAGCTGGCTACTGCCAGATCAAGGGACGCAGGTGGCAGTGTGTGTTAAACCACAGAGCCTAGGACTTGCCGATCAGAAGGTCGGCAGTTCGAATCCCCGCAACGGGGTGAGCTCCCGTTGCTCAGTCCCTGCTCCTGCCAACTTAGCAGTTCGAAAGCACGTCAAAGTGCAAGTAGATAAATAGGTACCGCTTCAGCGGGAAGGTAAACGGCATTTCCGTGACCTGCTCTGATTCGCCAGAAGCGGCTTAGTCATGCTGGCCACATGACCCCGAAGCTGTACGCCGGCTCCCTCGGCCAATAAAGCGAGATGAGCACCGCAACCCCAGAGTCGGTCACAACTGGACCTAATGGTCAGGGGTCCCTTTACCTTTACCTTACTGCCAGGTCATGATCAATCGTGTGCAGGGAACCAGCGTTGGCATCTGAGGGGGTACTTCTTAGTACCTAACTTCAGCCCCCACCCCCTTACTCCTTTGCAGAAAGCTTTATAAGGTCTGTATTTCATCAGCAATCGTTTCCAATGAAGTGTCTTTGCCCTGAAATGAAAACTCAACCATGCTGGGCATCGCTGTGTGCAAGGACTAAAACACAGCACGTAATGTTTGAAGCAGGGTCTCTTACCCTCCCCTTGATCACTTCTGCAGAGTCAGTTTCCTTTACAGGCAACTCCCCATTTATATGTATTCTGTTTGTACATCGCCCAGGACTGGTATGAGGGCCAGGCCGCGATGGCTGCTTTACCGAGCGGTCTATTGTGGGTGAAACCGCCGCTGCGTCTGAGTCCCTCTGCCACCAGCACCCAGCTTGCCAAGGGACAAACAAGCTGCAGCCCAGTTTTGGAGGCAGAGGGAATCAGGATAGGCAGCGGTTTCACTTGTTATATACTGCCGGGTGAAACTGCCAGTGCAGGCTGGTGGTTCCTTTAAACTTCTCCATTGAGGGGCACACAGCTGCCCGCCCCTCGGCAGAGAAGTTTAAAGGAGCCCCTACCCCACCTCCGGCTTACGCAAGCCACCTGCGAGACGGGGGCTCTTTTACACTTCTCCAACGGATGATTCAAGCAGCCCTTGACAGTGCGCCCCAGACTTACGGGAGCGGCTTTTCAGGGGGGAGTGCCCTATATCCGAAGGATGGCGAAGTTAGCTTTTAGACTGCGTTCAGATATTGATTCAAATATGGACCCACGCCACTCAATTAGCCAGCACACTCCCTCACAGAGTTGCATTGTGCCAGGCAGTAAGCATGGAAGATGGGGCTTTGATTAGTTCCAACCTATTTACACATGCACCTCTCTTGATATTGCAATTGCTGGGTGAAGAATGTGTGATGTGAACCTTTGGCTTTTCCCGATGCCCCTGGGAATCCACCAAACTGGAAAGGAAAATAGGCCTGGCGATGCGGATTTTAGCAGCAAACCGTCCCCAGTAGCAAGGTCGAGGCTGTGGAGGGTCCAGCTGCCTGCTTACTGCCAACCCACTGCGTGTGACACAGCAAGAACTCACGCTTTCTCTCCGAACGCCGAGTGCCTTTCTCCAGAACATGTTCCGAGAACAAGGAAAAACAGGCTGTTCCATCCCAGCACTGCAGCCTGGAACTACAGCACTGCAGGAGGTGACCAGAGACTTAGGCAGTGGGCTGTGCCTAGGGGCAAAGAATGGCCTCCTCACCGTAATCCTCCCCCCACCATCTCCTTCCCTCCCCCAAAACAAGCAAACGGGCTTGCTTGGTTTCTGCCCAGATTTGCAAAACAGCAGTGGAAACATTTAAACATATATAAATCCAGGCTGCTAAGAGGAGAGCCGTTTTCTCCCCAAGCCTTGTTTAAAAAAATAAGCAGCAGCCATTATGTCTTGTAGAGCGGAGGTATTCTACAGTATAAAAAAATATTCCCTCCGGGGATACCACTTACTCTGCAGGCTCCCCATGTTGCTATTTACTAATCTGGACACACACACACACACACACACACGGGGGGGGGGGGCTCACAAGAGTTAGGGTGGTTTCCTGTTCTTGCCTCTGTTCCCAGACCCCTTCGAATGAGCTGCCACTTCCTCTACTGGAAGGTGGGTTTTGCTAACCCGAAAGAAGCAATCTGCATGATGAAAGCTGGAGGGAAAGTAATCTTGCTTTTCGGAGTGCTTTTAATTCTGAATCCTTGCCATCTACATAATTTTCAGCAGCACAAGGAAGCACTTTTTTTTTTTTGGTCTTGATGTGGCTGAAGCCACTAGATGGGGTATCTGATGTGCCCTCCCCTCCTCAGCTTTTGCAAGTCTTTTCACTGCCAGGTGTTTTAACTTCAAGTGCCCCCCCCCCCTTTAGAGAGAAAGGATGCACTTCGAGTAACCAAGAATGCCGGTCACAGACAGTTTAAAACACCTTGGTAAACATGTAGGTGTATTAACATGCCTGTGTGAAGACTTCTAGCACATCTTCAAATGGCTTGTTTTGCAAAAGAAGGAACTTGCCTTGTATCAAGACAGACATTTGGCTCCATCTAACTCAGTACTGTCTACTCGGACTGGCAGCGGCTCTCTGGGGACTTTCCCCAGACAACCAGGATTTGAACCTGGAACCTTCCATACCCAAGGCATCAGATGCTCAACACTGCGCCCTTTTATCCCCAGCACATCACATTTCAAATACAGAGTGCTTTATGAACCTTAACCCCGTCTCGAAATTGCTCTGTTCTGCAGAAAGGCAAGCAACCCATTTCAAGACCCAAACTTAAACCCCACTCCCTGGGGATGTCTCTGCGCAGGGCTCCCTGTGCCCTTCAACATAACCAGCCCGTGGTACCTCTCTAGCATTCTAACAGAGCCAAGTACGGACTCAAATTTCAGTCACAGAGCCTCTAACCTAAGCCCTGGGGTTCTGGGTAAAGAGCAAAGCACTGTATTTTCTACCTAGGAGGGAAAGGGGCGAGAAAGGGTTAAGAGGCCAGGAAGTGCCTCAGAGGCTCCAGTTCCTGTTACGGGCTCTGCAGATCCCCCCACCCTGGAGAGAAAAGGCTGTGGGGGCAGCAGTCTGTGCAAATGGCAGGGAGGGAAGAAATGCGCTGGGGGAGGGAAGAGCAGCAAAAAAGGACTGCAGGAGTGGCGGGGGGTGGAGGTGGGGGTGGCTGTGGTAATCCAATAACCCACCCCTGGGATCGAGGAATCCATGACCACCTCCTCCCTGCTTGGAGCTGAGCCATATGGCCTCCATAGCAAGGGGAAGCTGGGGGGGGGGTTTGGGGAAGGGGGGGAGAGAGTCTGGATAGGCAAGACTCAAGAGCATTCATTCCGCAAAGCAACTCCTGCCTTCGGTCCAGCCTGCTCCAGTGAGATACAGTGGTACCTCGGGTTAAGTACTTAATTCGTTCCAGAGGTCTGTACTTAACCTGAAACTGTTCTTAACCTGAGGCACCACTTTAGCTAATGGGGCCTCCTGCTGCTGCCGCGCCGCCTGAGCAAGATTTTTGTTCTCATCCTGAAGCAAAGTTCTTAACCTGAAGCACTATTTCTGGGTTAGCGGAGTCTGTAACCTGAAGCGTATGTAACTTAAGGTACCACTGTACGGTCATACCTTGGGTTACAGACGCTTCAGGTTGCGTTTTTTTGGGTTACGGACGCACTGAAACCCGGAAGTACCCGAATGGGTTACTTCCGGGTTGCGGTGGTTGCGCATGTGCAGAAGCGACGAATTGCAACCCATGCGTGCGTAGACGTGGCACTGCAGGTTGCGAACGTGCCTCCCGCACAGATCACGTACGCAACCCAAGTGTCCACTATACTTCAATTGCAAGGGTGGCCAGAATGTGGCTCTGACGAGAAGACCACCGGGCGATTTTCCTGCACAAGAACTAAAAGAAGTCCTGACTCATCAATTGCAACATCATCAATATTACAGATGTTTATATCTTTCCTCTCCTCCAAAGAGCTCAAGGAGACATACATGGTTCCCCCCTGACCTTCGTTCTCCGTTTTGTCCCGAGAGACTGGCCCAAGGTCACCCTGGTGACCTTTGTGGCAGAGTGGGAATCTGAACCCTGGTCTCCTCAAGTCCTAGTCCGACCCTCTAACCACCAGGCCACGCTGGCCCTCTTAACAATAGCGACACAAGAGCTCTGCTCTCCCTCAATGAGGCTGTTAGAATCGCTGATCTGCAGATTTATGTTTGTTTATATAAAGTCATTACAGTGTGCCATCCAAGGGATGCCCTATGTAAATGGCTTTGCCCCTTGAGCTAATTCTTCTACAGCTAGCTTTCATTGGTGCAAAAGCAAAATGGAAATAGCAAAGTCGATTCCGCAAGCCTTAAGTTTGACCATGCTGCTTTACTTGACTATCAGTCGATCAATACCACAATATTAAAGAATCAGGGATACAGGACACACCCAAGGCCTCAATGTCTCTCGACTGCACCCTTGGTCGCCTGTCTAATGGAGTCTGGGTGTTGCAAGGGGACATGGAGGAAGCCAAAAGCGCATCCAAGAAACACTTTGCTAATGTGATTTTTTTTTTAAACAAAATGAAGAGACATCTCCACGAAGGAAAACCAGCTACCACAACCCAAGGGAAAAACAAAATGGAACAGGAAGCTCTTAAAATAAGTGTTCAAGGCAGGCACTATGAACGTGCCAGGGAAGTCCACTGGATCAAGATTTGGACTTGGATCATATCACTTAATACAAGATGTGGGCTTAGAGGCAGCGTGAGTGACTCAGGTATTTGCCTTCAGTGCAATTTCTGTGCATCTCAAGCTGGCAGAATGCTGTGGGGGGCATGAACAATCTAGACGCGCAAGGCAAGCGCATGATGCCGACACACTGCATGCTCTCTGGGAAGGCAATGCGCAAATCTTGTTGCTAATGCTGCATAATGTGCTATATGTAGTTCTAGTTGGTTCACTATTCCATTTTAATCCCCACCCTTCCTCCATGATGCTCAAAAGTGCATTCCACGGTTCTTCTCTGCCCACACTATTCTCACAATGCACTGGGCAAGAGAGTGTGCATATGCACGTTTCGGGGTGGGGGGAAGAGAGTTGGGAGGGGGCAAGGTGCCCCAGTGAGCTTTGAGATTTGAACTCGGATCCCTCCCACTCTCTGCAAGTAGGGCTGGGACAGATTCCTTGTCTGGAACCCTTAAATGCTGCTGCCAGTCAGTGTAGACAATCCTGAGGATCAGTGGGTCCGATTCAAATGAAGGCAGATTCCTAGGTTCCAGCAGTATGAGTGTGGAAGTACTAGGGCTGGGGTGAAAAGGGGAGCTATAGTCCCACCCAGGCTTCTCTGTCTTGCAGCTCTGCTTCCTGGACAGGGACCCGTCCCCAAGAGGCTGATTTCAGCAGGCTGCCAGTTGTGGATTCCTTATCCAGAAAGCAGCAAATGTGTTTGTGCGGCAGCCAACAGGAGCAGCAACAACAGCAGGGTCACCTGATCCCAGGAACGGAGAAACATCCTAGCCTTGGCACAGATGCACCCAAGCGCAGTTCCAGCTGAGAGCTCGGCTGGCAGTCTGCCCGGAGCCTGTGAGGGCTGCGTTGCAGCTCCTTCTGCGTGAAGAGCAGATGGCAGCTCTCCTTCTGTTTAACATGGAGGGGCTGGCCCTAGGAACTACAAGTCCCAACATGCAATGCTCTCTGAGAAAAGGTTCAGGATGGGAAAGGGATGCATGCAAGTTGGAGGACCGTGTGTTTGTGTGTGTGTGTGTGTGTGTGTGTGTGTGTGAGAGAGAGAGATACAAATGCCTGTTTTTGGGCAGCTGATATCTTCCCAAATGTACTTCAACAGCCAGAGATTGGTACATATGGACGCCAACCAATCAACAAGCAAGGAATGGGCATACTAAATGGAACCGAACTTGAAAAGAGAGACAGAGAGAGACTGTGTGTGTGTGTGTGTGTGTGTGTGTGATAATCACAGGTCTCAGGCACTAGCTCATTTTGAAAGTGATGCCAGTTTTGCATGACTCTTAAAAGCCAGTAGACCCCTCTCCACTAAGAGCTATTTAGCATTGCAAGATATATTGCTTGTGCCCTCCCCAACACCTCAGACTTTCCATCAGTTAGTGTAGGTTTCTGTTTCTCTCACACTGCTGCGGCAGCAAAATAGGGCACCCTGGGGGCTGCCCCATATGGCAGGGGTTTCTCACCCCTTTTTTGTGAAGCTGCTGTGGGCCACCCCAACAGCTAACACTACATCCTATTTTATTGGTTACAATAGGATGATTCAATCAGTGGCCCCATAGGTGCGATGCTGGTGACCTCCCCCCACCAGTTCCAGATTTGAAGGGGTCCCTTGGCAAAGTGTCCCCATGCTGGCTTTGCAATACCATGAGTTTGCTTGGCAGCTATGGGTAGTTATAAGCAAGTTTTTAAATTCCCTACAGTTCCCCACATCATTTTGGGGCCCTGTGGGAAATTGAAATGGTGCCCAATGGACGCTCCATCACCGCTCAGGGTGGGTATTGGGGCAGGTGGGTCCTGGCACCTCCCTGAGTATGCCAGCCCTGCTACTTCAGATGAATAAAACCTGAGAAGTGTCTGAGGAAGGTGAGACCTTGCGGTCTAACATAGTCCCTTGTTTTTGTTTTAAAGATCTGGCTTAGCGGCAGCAGAATTATTTCCCCTTCCCAGCGGCCTGCCCCCGTTTTGACTAGGAATTTGCTTGGTGGACCTAAGACTCCTTGTTCTCAGTGCCTCAGCCTATAAAATGGGAGCAGCCGCAGCCTGCCACTCAGGTTTGTTGGGAGAATAAATCACACACAGATTGCAAAGGTGCTTTATGTGCTAAGAAGTGTCACTGAAATTATAAATAATAGCCTCTGCAGCCAACTGTTGCACACACATTCCTGTCTAATTATTCTAGTGAGAGTCCTTAATACACTTAAGACAGGCCTAGTGGAACATGCCCTGGATTAACAGATTTAAAATCCATAATTTATGGCGGCCTCAAGTAACGCCCCCACCTCCCTCAATCTTCCGAAACCTAGCCCCACAACTTTCATCACACGTGGAAAATGAGGCAGAACATTGAGAAAATTCAAGAAAAAGAGTTAGTAAGCAATGAGTAACCCCCCCACACACAATACACCCACTTCCCGGGCCTCCCCCTCCTGTCTCTTCCAATAATCTTACATCTTCTGCCAACTAGAAAACAGAAGAACAGTTTTCTCCTCCTCTAACATTTTCGTGCTGTTTTGCAACCTGTTAAAAACCAGGATTAGAAACACATGCTCTTTTCCCAGTTTTCTTGCTTCTAGTCTTAAGACAAAGTAGGCCAAGGGGGGAAAATAGTCCGGACCATGTCAGTGTTATGCAGTTGGATGCCAAATCCTTGGGAAATATTAACTCTGTTTCCCTGGGTATAGGTTACTGAAGGACAACTGTCTGCAAGTTCATTAGCCCACGACTTACTGGACTGTAACCCTATGGGATGACCTACTATGTACAGCGTATTATCACAGCCAATAAAAATATGGAGCAGAAAATCACCCACGTTCAGGAGTCCAAAAATCCCCTTGCCAACCCACCCCATTCCCAGTGCAAACAAAACCCCTTCCACAGGCTCTCTTTGCATGTTATTGCAGCGAACTCAGAAAACGGGTGGGGAATCAGCAGGTTGGGCATGGAGGACCAGCCCTTTGCTTGTGGTTTTAACTTGTTTTAAACTGTGTTTCATATTGCACTTTTAAATTGCTGCAACGTACCCTGGCAGGTAGGAAATCAAAACAACAACAACAGTAATAAACCAAGCCTTGAGAGGAACTTGGGTATGTTTAGCCTGGAGAAGGGAAAACAGAGGCGATATTATAGGCATCTTCAAATATCTGAAGGGCTGTCACATGGAGCAAGCTTGTTTTCTGCTACACCAGAGGACAGGACCCAAACCAATGTATTCAAACCGCAAGAAAGGAGAGTCAAACATTAGGAAGTACTGACAGTTAAGAGCAGGGGTCGGCAAACTTTTTCAGCAGGGGGCCAGTCCACTGTCCCTCAGACCTTGGGGGGCCAGACTATAATTTTTTTGGGGGGGGGATGAACGAATTCCTATGCCCCACAAGTAACCCAGAGATGCATTTTAAATAAAAGGACACATTCTACTTATGTAAAAACATGCTGATTTACGGGCTGGGTTTAGAAGGTGATTGGGCCAAATCCGGCCCCTGGGTCTAATAATAATAATAATAATAATAATAATAATAATAATAATAATTTATTTGTACCCCGCCCATCTGGCTGGGTTTCCCCAGCCACTCTGGGCAGCTTCCAACAAAGACCAAAAATACACTAAGGTATCACACATTAAAAACTTCCCTGAACAGGGCTGCCTTCAGATGTCTTCTGAATGTCAGGTAGCTGATGGGAGGGTGTTCCACAGGGCGGGCGCCACTACCAAGAAGGCCCTCTGCCTGGTTCCCTGTAGCTCTGCTTCTCGCAATGAGGGAACCACCAGAAGGCCCTCGGCGCTGGACCTCAGTGTCTGGGCAGAACAATGGGGGTGGAGACGCTCCTTCAGGTATACTGGGCCGAGGCCGTTTAGGGCTTTAAAGGTCAACACCAACACTTTGAATGTGCTGGGAAATGTACTGGGAGCCAATGTAGGTCTTTCTTAGTTTGCCTACCCATGGTTAAGAGCTCTTTGACAGTGGATCGGGCTACCTCGGAAGGAGGTGGTCTCTTCTTCATTTGAGGTTTCAAACAGAGGTTGGATGACCACCTTCAGCTGTGATTCCTTCACGACGGGGGGGGGGGTGTCAACTAGATGACCCCTGGTCCCTTCCAATTCTACAATTCTACAAATACCAACCCTGCCTCCCTACAGAGCCCTCCAGTATGCAGGAACGGACACACGCCTTGATCAGCGGTGCACGCCCCTTCCCAAATCCCCAAGCGGTGAGAGATTTCAGGGGGTGCCACCACATGCCTCAGGTTAGGTTTCCTCAGAATGAATGGATATCGCTGGAGACTTTGGTGCCTTTGCAATATATGGTTTTATTTGCACATATATGCAGGTTGAGGATAAGGGGGGTGGGTCTCACAACATCAACACTCGTCTACAGGTACTGGTGCCCCCCATTAGGTTTCAGGGGAGGCTCTGCAATTTCATAGCACTGGGTTCTCGCAGAGAGTAAAATCAAGGCTCTGTCTCTCTTCCCCACCAAGCCTTTGAAAGCCCAGCATGCTAGACTTGCAAGAGGGTGGCACCCTGGCACCCTAATCTTTTCACCAGCCAAAGCCTTCCCCCGCCTTCTTTGCATGCCCTGGGGGCAAAGTGTCTCCTGATTCTAAAGCGGCCAATAAAACTGGGTGGGAACAACCTCTCCCCACCCCTGCCCCTATTGTTCCCACCATCCGGTTCAGCTACTTCAGCCCAATCCAGGTGCTGGGGTCAGCCTTCTTCCCTTTTAGTCTCCAGAAAGGAAACCTGGCAAGATATGAGCCTTCAAAGATATCACAGATTCCCAGATTCCTCAGTGCCTGGCATAGGGAATAGGGAGTGAGGTCACAATAACACCCTCCCCGCCCCCTAACAACTCTCAGCCCCCTTAACAAACTACACTTCCCAGGATGCTTTGCGGGAAGCTGTGACTGTTTAAAGTGGTACAAGGCAGCCTCGTTTCCTATCTGTAAATGATTGCAATAATTTTGGTGTATACACTTTGGCACAACTTTGTTCAGAAAAGTTTATCTGAGGGTTTGTTGTGGTTTTACTTTTACGTAACTGTTGCATGTTTTATACGAAGACATATCTCAATGCAGCCATGCTACACAGTTTAAAGGTGAACATGAATAAAAACTCTGTTAATAGTAATAATAATAATAATAATAATAATAATAATACTGCCTTAAATGTAAAATGCAGACAGGGCCTGCCTTAAGTGCAACTGGGGGCCCAGTCACCCACATGGGGGAAAGGGGAAGTATCGGCAGGCATGGGGAACTCCAAGGTTTAAAGAAGTAAAAAAACACTTTTTAGAAGAAAACCTCCTAAGTGGGCAATAACTAATAGCTGTTAGCGCTCTTTCTCCTCACCGAACTACAATTCACAGAATTCCCTGGGGGAAGGGATCAACCTCTCTGAAAACTTTAACTCTGTGAGAGGAAGAAGAGTATCCTCAGCAACCTTAACAAACTACAGTTCCCATGAATCTTTTTTTTGGGGGGGGGGGCAATGGCTCACAGCGGTATAAGATTGCTTTCAACGGAAGGTGCAGATGATGTGGCCTTGCAAGCTATTGGGAAGCCAATACAGGGCGGTGCTAAAAGCCCAAACCAGTTTTTCCACAGACTGCTCTCTTTGGCCTTAGGCAAGTGGGCCTGTGGCCTGATCCAGCAAATGTCTTATGTTCCTGGAGAGGAGATTGATAGCCGTGTACACAGGCTGTGTGCCCCCCCCCCCAGCAGACAGCCTGGGGCTGGAGCTTGGCACTGAACTGAGCTACAGTTTCTTCATGTTGGCATAAAGGCCGCTGAAGTTGCCCTCAGCCATTACAATTCCTTAACCTCTGGCCTTGTGCCCTCAGTTGGCAGGAGTCAGCTGCCCCCATGGGAAAGAGCCTGCAAACTCCTCACTATTTTGCTCCATAGAGATTAAGGGGGTGTGGTGTGTGTGTTTCCACTGCCAATCCCGTTCCACACTGCCCCCCCTCCTGCACCTCAGCCCAAATACAGGTGGCCAATTTGGCTGGCCAATCTAACACAAAATGGCACACTTGTTGAGAGTGGTTCAGCTGCTAAAGCGGCAAAAAGATTCCCCACTAACATTATCGATCGTTTTAATGATACAAACGTGTTATTCTGATCATGCACCGCTTTGCTTTCCCCATTCCTTTTGTGCAACACTTAATCGCAACTTTGGGTTATTTTCTTCGTTAATTTGTTATGACAATTAAGTCTTGACAATGAATTGAACCTCCATCTGTACCTGTTCTAACGCTGCTTGTGCAATTTCTCTCACTATGTGTGAGTCAGACGGGAATTTCAGTTTACCAGGGAGAGCTGGATCTACAGCAGCATTTTGGTGTGTTTTTTTTTAAAAAAGAACTCTGTGCATACGTGTGTGTGTGTTGCAAATATCAAACGCTGATTGCCTTTTTTGTTTTTTAAGCAAAAGCAAATTGGACTTGGCAGCTCCGTAGCAGATGTGTTCAACTAGATATAGGGTTGCTATTGGCACGGTTTTTTCCAAGGGTTGGGCCCGCAGTGCAACTGGGAGAAAAATGACAGGCACTCCCTAGTAACCATGTCCCTAGTGACACCAGCAGCTGGCCTAGCTGCAAAGAGCTGTTTTGCCCAGAGCTGTTTGCCACTGAGCAAACAGAGCTACAAGATTGTCTTCTCCCTGGTGCATGCAGTTCAAGGCCCTGATCCGGTGTAATTCCCAAACAGGAATCTGCCTTGGCGCTGCATGGACATCATTCTGGGGAAAGGAAGAGAGAAGTCTGTGTATTTGAACAGAGCCTATGGTTCCTCTCTCTGTCCTGGTAGAATCCTAAAATAAACTGCCATTGCTAAACCACTATTTGCTTAATAAATGGGATTTTAATTTAATTATAGAACTGAAAAACACCAGAGGCTTCGTGTGTGTGTGTGTGTGTGTGTGTGTGTGTGTGTGTGTTTAAACATTACAGGTACTGAGAGGCAGAGCCAAAGAACTGCTGGCTTTTACGCTTTTGCAATTGTTCCATAAAACTTGCTTGCTGAAATCAAAAGTCTTCTTTGCATCGGGTTCCATCTAACCTAATTAAGCCTCTGGGACATTTCCTTCTGCTCTGTCTTAAGACCATTACAACCTTCAGGCAGGCAGGCTTTTCCATCCATGCCCCCCCTCTCAACCCCACCCCACCCTCGGCTTTGCACTGAGTCCACAGAAGAGTTCTGATACTGAAAAGCATGCTCACCACTTTGTGACTCTACTGGCCCTAATAAAGGCATCAAACTACTCTTGGGGTTTTTTTTTGCAAAACTTTACACAGTGTTCACTCTGATTCTGCAATGGAATAACCTGCAGATAAAGGAGTTGTGATTTTATTTTAATTAAAACAAATAAACAAACAGCCAAACAAACAGCCAGGAGATGTGTGAGGCAGGGGAGAGCCTCATCTAAAAAAAGAAGGAAAAGAAAAAGAATCTGCCAACTGACAATCGTTGGCAAACTATCCCCTGGCAAACTATCCCCGGCTCAGCAGGTCAGGCTATATTCACCTCTTCTCTTCCTCCTCCCCCCATTGCACAAAACAAGCTGCAACCTGTCCCAACAGGAACAAGCTGGTCGAGGCACCCAGTTAGTCCTTGATCTCCATTAAACCTGCCAAAACAAGAGGTGGATTGGCATCATGAGTTACCAAAGAGAGCCTGGGTGTGACACAAACACCTTGGTGCTCAGAATAATAGGACACTTGCTTCATGAATTGCTAATCGCAGGGGACCTGCCTGTGTTGATAAGGGCACATGGAACAGTCACCCGTGGGACCTGGAGATCTCTATCCCAGGAGCCTCAGGGCAAAGAAAGCATAAGAAGGGTCAGATGATCGCAGTGGTGTCCAAACTTTTTTCAAAGAGGGCCAGATTTGATGGAGAGCCAAAATTGTTGACCTTTTTTTAGGATTGAAGTTGTTGAGCTTCTTTTAGGGTTGAAGCTGAGGTTTTTTTAAGGATTTTACCCCAGGAAATAAACTGCCACAGGGGCTGGATTAAACCAACTGGCAGGCCCCCATTACAGACTTTGGACATGCCAGGACAATAGCCTAGCCTCCCCCAACCTGAACGATGCCCTCCATATGTATGCTGAGGCTTATGGAAGCTGGCATCCCCAAATGCTGTTTTCCTTCAGCGGCTACCTGATCCTTTTAACTAAAAATTGCCAGGGACTGAACCTGGGAATTTTTGCACGCAAAGCGTTTGCTCTACGCTGAACTATGTGGAAGTGGGAAGAACACTCCCTGGAAAAGGAGAACATAATCATTCCCCCAGCTTCTTAGGAATTAAGTCTTGTTTCCTAGAAATGAAACCATAATTGCGCACACATTGCGATAGATGCTTTTGCTGGTTGCTGACACAATGCTGAGCATCTTGCCATTAGTTGCACACTTCCAAAAGATGCCTGTTGTGTTGTGGACGTAGGATATGGTTTGTCTCAGAAGGCAGACTTTCCTCCCCATTGCTAGAACCTGTTATTCCAGCAATAATTTTAATCAAACCTTAACTTGTGTGCCACTTCTCTGCCACACTTGTTCCAAATCCCAGAACTGCCAGCACCATTCCTTTAATATTTACGGGTCATCACATTAGGTTAGACAGAGGTGTCTGTAGTTTTATGTATACTGTGCATCAGTGCACATGGTGCTGTAGGGTCACAACAAGGTGGCAAGGTCTCTGTCCCAAGGTGCTTCCAATCTAAAATGTGACAGTGGATGAAAACAGCTGCAAGGCTAAGAAGAGGAGGCTCAGATGGGGCTATGGCAGCTTAAGTCCTTCACCCCATCTCAACCAGAGCTCAGCCAGTGGAATATATGCTGTTCTAAGCTCAGAAAAGTTCTGGGGGCATTGTGGGGGTGGGACAGAGCAAGAAGAGACTTAGACCTATTCCTAACCCCCTTCAGTTCAGTCATGTGGCCTAGCAAACCAGGAATACCTAGGTGGCAAAAAGCGTGGTTTAAGTCAAATTCCTCCAAATTCCTCCTGAACTGAATTTGGAATAGGGAGAACTTAACCGGCTCTGTATAGTTAGGATTGCTCTGCTAGTCCTCACCCTACACAAGTGTTCTTCAAGTTTGGGTCCCCAGATATTTGTTGGACTACAACTCCCATCATCCACAGCCAGCTTAGCCAATGGTCAAGGGTGATGGGAGTTGCAGTTCAACAGCATCTGGGGACCCCAAGTAGAATAACGCTGCCATACAGAAACGTACGCCCAAGGCTTCCCCCAAAACGTGGAATTTGAAGCAAGTGATTTGCCTGCATTCTGCAGCAAGGTGTTCCCAGGGAGAAGGTGTTTGTCTGTATTCACCCAACGCCTTTGAGCGTATGCAAAGTGCCCTTTCACCGCTACTGAGAAACAAGCGGTCAGGCAAGTCCAAACTCCCCGACAACCACTCTCGGATCAGAAATTGTACTGTCTCTCCACGGGCACACAAATACACAAACCTAAAGTTCACCAGTTGGCATTTGCTATATTTTCTCTGCAAGGCTTGTGCTTACCACCTACCCTTTCAATAACACGACTAAGATATTCTGCCTTCTGAAGCGAGGCGGGAAAAGAGCCTTACTATATCCTTCAGCCCAGTCATGATTAATGTGCTTAAGAATAGTCACAGGGGCTGCGGAGAGGGAGGGATGATACAAACTCCTGGGAACTAACCAGCGTCAAGAATGTCAGGAATGAGCAATACCACCTTCTCCCCAACTCCCCCGCCCCCAAGCTGGTATTCTCCCCTTTAAGTCTGAGGGAAGGGGACTCTAAGGAATGGGACTTTCCTCCTTTAGCAGCATGGAAGCTTCTCTGTTTCAGATAAACATGTGATCTGAAGGGCATCTCAGAAATAGAGAGTCAGTGCAGAGGTTAGAAATTTGGGATTAGGATCTTGGTTGTTGTGGGATTAATTGAGGGGGAGAACCATGTACAATGGTTACAGCTAATTTGCATGTGATCAAAAGGACCGACATTCCTTTATTTTTCATCTTCTTATATGTCACCACCTCACTTTCTTTCACCATGGAACCCTCCCTCTGACAAGTCACCTTATCCAGGCACTAACCAGACTCAGGCCTGTCTATCTTTCACAAGGTGGCTGCATCAAGTGCCTTGCTGGACTCCAACTCCCATCAGCCCAATGGTGGTGGATGATGGGAATTGTAGTCCACCAAGCTTTCAAGGGCTACAGCTTTCTTATCCCTGCTTTGCATGAACACAGCTGTTGGGACACATTGCAGTTCTGCATTTTACTCTTTGTTTAATGTTTCGTTCTTTTTTAAACAACCTTGCATTTTTCCATGTCCAATTTCATTTCTGGTTTACCACATGTATCCCATCTTTCCCTGAAAAAGCCCAGAATGGTATACATGGGTTTATTTTATTTTATCCTCACAATCATTCCCTTTTGTGTCATGCCTTTCAGACTGTAAGCCTGAGAGCTGCATATAAATGCTTGCAATCAATCAATATGAGGTTAAAAGTAACACACCATTTACCGTATTTTTCGCTCTATAAGACGTACCAGACCACAAGACGCACCTAGTTTTTGGAGGAGGAAAACAAGAAAAACAATATTCTGAATCTCAGAAGCCAGAACAGCAAGAGGGATTGCTGCGCAGTGAAAGCAGTAATCCCTCTTGCTGTTCTGGCTTCTGGGATAGCTGCGCAGCCTGCATTCGCTCCATAAGACGCACACACATTTCCCCTTACTTTTTAGGAGGGAAAAAGTGAGTCTTATAGAGCAAAAATACGGTACATACAGGCTTTCTGTGTCTTATTTTACCTTCCCTTAAAAAGCTTTGCAAAGACTGAGATAGGTAAAGTGAAGCTTATGTTTGTTCAGACAAAAGGAAGGAAACTTTCTTTTGATATGCCACCTGCATGCTCTCTAAACCTAACTGCCTAAGTTTTGCAGTGTGACTGCTCCATAATCGCCATTTCTGCCCTCATTCCTACCCACCCACCCCAATCGCACTTCCAAGTGAATTTGAATGCACAAGCAATGGCTGCAAGGGCATCAGCAAGAGTGTAGAGCTCAGAACCAAAGAAGAAGAAAAAGAAGAAGAAGAGGAGGAGGAGTTTGGATTTGATATCCCGCTTTATCACTCCCCTTCAGGAGTCTCAAAGTGGCTAACATTCTCCTTTCCCTTCCTCCCCTACAACAAACACTCTGTGAGGTGAGTGGGGCTGAGAGACTTCAAAGAAGTGTGACTGGCCCAAGGTCACCCAGCAGCTGCATGTGGAGGAGCGGAGACGCGAACCCGGTTCCCCAGATTACGAGTCCACCGCTCTTAACCACTACACCACACTGAAGAAGATACAACAAGGTTCAGTCCAAAACAGAATTCCATTGCTCATCTCCAAACCTGAATGGCTTATAACACACCAAGCTCTCAGACATCATGCATTCTTCAGGACAACAGGCAAAAAAATGCACATGACTAACTTGCATGTTTCTCAACACATGCCTTTGCAACTCTCAGCTGTTTACTTACTAAAGCACTTATACCACTGTCCCTCAGACCTCAGACTATATGTTGCCATGATTATGACCCGCATTTTTGGCAAAAACCCTTATTGGGACCAACTCCAACGTTGCCCAAATGTGATTTTTTTTGGGGGGGGGAGTGTTCCTTCATACACCCATGCTGCTTCCTTTGCATTTTACGTGTTGACAGTTATTATTTCTCTTGTACAGCGGGGTGCGGGACTGAGATAAGCGTCCCATTCCTGTCAGCCCTGGAGAGCATGTGCGCATGCGTTGGTGAAGGGAAAAGCCGTTGGCCATGCTAAGTCAGGCTGGCACCGCTCAAGCAAAAACGTTTTCCCTGCATGAGGGAAGACGAGGTGGCGGCTATTTACCTTTCCATGGCTCGCACCGTGTAGCTATCGAGCAGCCTCCCCAGCAGTGTGCAGAACTGTTTTGGAGTGCAGCCGTCCAGGCGCTCCCTGCTTCCTCTAGCGGGGAGCGGCACCGCCACAGACACCGGCGGGCGTTGCTCCTGAGGCACCTCCGAGCCCCTGCCACCACAACTGCTCTTCCTCAGGTCAGTCACCGGCAGCTCCATGATGGAAATCCGAACTGTGGCTCCTTTTCCATCTTCCCCACCCCGGAAGAAAAGATTGCTGCGTGTGACGGATGGAGAAGGGGCTTATCTTGAGCAGCTGCCCCCCTCACTTTTGACCCCCAAGCCTGGCTGAGTCGCAAAAACCATTGCGCGTGTGCGCTATGCCAGCTGCCTGGATTCCCGGACCATCCGCGGGCAATTGGGCCTGATCTGGCCCGCGGTCCTTAGATTGCCAACCCATGATTTATACCCTTGTTATTTGTTCAGCAAATGCCCAAAATGTCCTTGCAGCAAATGGAAAGCCTTTTAGGGTGGAGTATAAAAGTAAAAGCAGAAGAATCGAGACAACCCATAAAACTACAGAGCCCCACAAGAAACTAGCCTCTACACCGGAGGTTGAAAACCTCAAGCATGGGGGCAGAATTCAGTCCTCCAGCCTTCTGTCTGGACCTTGGAAATCTCCCAGGTCACAAAGCCTCTCTTCAGACCACACCCTTAACACCAAAATGCATCACAAGTGTTTATGCCTGCCTGGAATGTGTCCCCACCCATGTTATACTATAACACGGGTCAGAGCCTCCCCCCAAAGATCTGAAAACAATGCAGCCTTTGTCAGGAGGCTGAAAACTAGGAGAAGCAAATTTCACTCCGATGGAACTTCCATCTCAGTGGCTCAGTAGAGTCGTCACCCACTGCCTTGCATGCAGAAGGTGGCAGGTTTGATCTCAAGGTAGGGCTGGAAAAGACACCCTATTTGAAACTGTGAGGGACGTGGGTGGCGCTGTGGGTTAAACCTCAGAGCCTAGGACTTGCCAATCAGAAGGTCGGCGGTTCAAATCCCCGCAATGGGGTGAGCTCCCATTGCTTGGTCCCTGCTCCTGCCAACCTAGCAGTTCAAAAGCACGTCAAAGTGCAAGTAGATAAAGAGGTACCACTCTGGCGGGAAGGTTAACGGCATTTCCGTGCGCTGCTCTGGTTCACCAGAAGCGGCTTAGTCATGCTGGCCACATGACCCGGAAGCTGTACGCCGGCTCCCTCTGCCAATAGAGTGAGATGAGCGCCGCAACCCCAGAGTCAGTCACGACTGGACCTAATGGTCAGGGGTCCCTTTACCTTACCTTGAAACAGTGAGTTAGATGGAAAAACAATCTGACTCAGTACAAGGTGGATTGTGATGTTCCTTTGATGCAGCGGCAGCTGGGAGAAGGCCTCTGGGGAGGATATTGGCATCCCAGTAGTGAATTTGGTAGACTTTCAGGATGCTGGCTAGCTGAATGCCTACAAGAAGTATGCAGGATCATTCAGAAGTTGCAAAAGCCCATTGCCTTCAGCCACTTTCCGATGCACATCTTTAAGATTTGCGCATCCAGGGAAAACTATAGGAGAAGCGGGATGTGCAGTTGACGAAGAGTGAGTGAGAGTCCTTTTGCGTATTAGGCAGGCAGAGAAATTAAGGGCTTTGCTGCTCGAGCATCAGTCACTCAGGCTATTTGCAACTGCCCTTCCAGTTCAATCCACCTTCCTCTGCAATCAATGCTCGGTTGGAAAAGGGCTGGTTTGTTTCTCTACTTATGATTCACCATTGTTAAGAGTTTGGAGCAAACAAAAGGGGGGGAAGGGGGGGGCGGAGAATTGCAAGGCCAAGAGAGATGCAGGGAAGGCCAACACTTTTGGAAAGGCACAAGTTGCAGAGGAAATGATGGACAAGGGTCCACATGCAAGAAAGATGGGGTGGGTGCTCTCCATAAAACACATATGGGCTGTATGGACAAAGATCATCACTGCTACCCATGCGACACACTGACATTTGCAAAACGCTTTACAACCTTGTTTTTGTTTACTCTCTCCTGCAACCCTCAAGAGGTTGCTTCTACTCCTGTTGTATGGATGGAAATCTTTGTGAGGTAGTCACACCATACATTTAAAGCACACGGCTTCCCACAGAGAATCCAAGAAACTGTAGTTTGTTAAGCATGCTGGGAACTGTAGCATTGCGAGTGGGTAAATTACAGTTCCCAGGATTCTTTTGGGGGCAAGCAATATGCTTTTAAAAATATATGGTGTGGGTGTTAACCTAAGCTACTCAGCAGTGTTAGAAACTGGGCTAGAAAAGCTAGGCGCCAAATGGCTTCTGGGACTGGGTTGTGGGCGCTAAAACAGAATGTCTAGTTGCCACTTGTCTTAACAACACTTTTTATATATTGATAAGAATGAAGTAATACGCAATTCACGTATGTGACACATTGTTAATATCACATTTTTAGCAGAAAATGTTAATACATGTTTAATTTGGTGTTTACAATAAAAATATTGGTACCGTACTTCAGTTTTCAAAACACTCTTCTTTTTATTGTTAAACTCTTGAACATATTTTCTATCCTTAACATATACTTTGAGGCTTCAAAGCACATACATTTCAGCGAGTGTCAGCAGGACGCAAAAAATGGCACCCAGACTTTTTGAGGTGCTCGCAAATAGAGAATCTTTAGGCGCAAAATGCGGCGGGCGCCCTGCTAATTTCGATCCCTGGGCAGAGAATCCCTCCCACTTGGCTCCTCCCCTCTGGTGTGAGTGGTTGAAACAAACCAGGAAACCACAACTTAGCTTTATGGCTTCCCACAACATCTGAATCTAGGACCGTGGCTTGCTTCTCCCAAACAAGCTAGAATTTGTATGCTAATAAACCATGGTTTCAGGCTGGTAAACAATCCTGGCTTGTTAGGGAGAAACAAGCCAAAGTTCCGACGTTGTGGGAAGCCGAGATTAAGTGCTGTTTCCTGCTTAGTTTCCCCCACTCATACCATGGGAGGAATGAAGCAGGAGCCACTGGGCGTTCGCAATAAACCATGGTAAGCAACCCTGGCTCACCATTGATACGGAAGGGGGGGGCATGTCTTCTTCTTCACCTTCTTCTTCGCTACAATATATCCATTTATTTCCAATTGCCAATGTCAAAAGGGACTAAAATCTATAAAATTCATAGAAAATCAACGTGCCAATTTGCTCAATTTCTCTAGGACTCCATGATACCTCCCCTGTCCTCCATAATCCCTCAAGCAAGGTGTCAATACCCTAATCCTGTCAAATCGCTCTGTCAAGCCCTTCCTCCAGGCGATGCCAGGTGACAGACTATGCATACATGGACCATTGTCTTCTCAGGATGTGCTTATCTGCGCATATCTCCAGCTCTGAATATTCCCCCCTCCCTCCTCCATATGTTAATCCGGTGTAACCCAACCTCTTCCTAATGTATTCGTGATGTAATCTGTGTAACCCAACCTCTTCTTAATGTATTCATGATGTAACTGGGATGTATTTTGCACTGTATTCTGCGACTTGGAGGGAAATTTCAAAAGTTCATGTCACCCCTTTCTCGCTGTTCAATCTCGCCTTGAACCTGTTGCGCAATAAACTTGGATCTTCTGCAGTTTGCTCCTGTCTCCGGCTGAGCTCATTTTTCTTCCGCAGGGACCCGCGGACTTAGTCCGACGAGCTGGGTGGCAGAGTAGCCCCGCACCCAGATTTTACCGTAACACCATGATGTGCTGACATGGCCATGGGGGAATCACCAATATGATACGACATGCAAGCAATAGAAGAGGGGGAAGTAGCAACAATACCAGTCTTGTAATGCACGAAATGGGTTTATGCCTACCTCCCAGACCATCACAATATCCTCTGGGCTGTTTCTCCCCACCCTGCCCCACCCTAGATTTTTATTTATATATAAATCTCTCTCTCTCTCTCTCTCCATTCTCTCCCTCTTTTCCCCATGCTTGGATAGAGGGTGCCTACTTTGCAATGCTTCATGCAAATGTGGAATCTGTGTCTTTTCTATCCAGCCCTTTAAAGCAAAGATCAAAAGACAGCACAAAAATGGCCCTAGGATTATCCCAGTACTGGGAACTCTCAACACACAGCTTACCTGGGCAATATATGAAGATATGAAGGTAATAGGGGAAATGTGTGCGTTCTCTCCTCAACCTCAAATTCCAGCATTGCACTGCGTTTGATATACATTATAAAGCAAGTCTGCTTGGTCCAGTTGGGTGCCTGCTTATTGCAAAGTACATTTTATCCATTCACCACTAGTGCAGGAATGCAATGTAAGCCTCCCATCCCAATCTCTCTCCTGAACAAAGCTGTGCATCTTGTTAAAGGAAACACCAAACCAACTCCCATTTAGGCACTGATGTCTTGCGGAGACTGAGCACTCCTGACTCTCCTCTGCTGCTGTGCCTTTCAAAAAAAAGGGGGGGGGGATCTTAGGTCAGAATTGTCTCAACTGGGCCCAGGTGGAGTTAGGGAAATCTGAATTCTCAGATGACATGAACAGGAGCCAGATGGTGCAATTAGGTCTCTCCAACCCTGAGTGTTTAATATTTTCAGTGTGGCGGAGGAAGGCATATTTTCAGCTATTTTGGATCTCCAGAGGGTTGTGCACCATGTGTGTATTTGTCAGCATCTTTTATTTTTAATTGTTACACTTCTAATTAGACGCTTTTCCAAGGTGATTCCCAACTTTTTGTTTCAAAGCAATATTGGTATGGCCGTTGTATACATCCACCAAGCAGAACTTCTTTTTCTTTTTTAATTACAAAAAGCAGAAAGTCTATAGGCATCTCAAGAGTCCTTTTAAGAATCTCAGCTTTTATTTAGTTAAAAATAAGTTTCCAGCACTCATGGAACGAAAAATGATTCTGAATAAAGTCCTGGAAATTAAACGGGATTTTCAAATTTTATTGGAGATTTTTTTTTTTAATCATGAGATTTTAAAGCCAACAGTTTTCAATTTTGGGAAGTTAAGGCATGGGTTCTAAACCCTTGACAATACCAAGGTTCATCCTCACTCTGTGTCTTAGCCTGTGAAAAGTGGGAACTGTTCAACAGTGAACAAAAGTGGGAATGATGTTTCCTATATGTCTCCAGCTCATGATTCACTTCTCAGGGCCACACTGGATGTTAACAAGCTCCTGCTTCCTTTTCTAAGCTTTATACTCTCATTACTCAGGATGCATTCCTCAAAATACAAGATGTAAGCCAAGATTTTTAAAAAGTCAAACTACACACAGACAGGGTTAACAATAACCTGAGGGGTTGTGACCCGAGGGTATTCAATGCTGCCATAAAAGGTTGTTCCAACCTATGATAGCCACTTGTGCCTCTGCCTTCAACTATATTTCAGGAAACAGCAAATGTGCACAAAATGTACAGTGGTACCTCGCAAGACGAATGCCTCGCAAGACGAAAAACTCGCAAGACGAAAGAGTTTTTCGTTTTTTGAGTTGCTTCGCAAGACGAATTTCCCTATGGGCTTGCTTCGCAAGACGAAAACGTCTTGAGAGTTTGTTTCCTTTCTCTTAAAACCGTTAACACCGTTAAAACCATGCTTCGCAAGACGAAAAAATCGCAAGACGAAAAAACTCACAGAACGAATTAATTTCGTCTTGCGAGGCACCACTGTACAGGATTCACCCCAGATTTCAAATGATCACATAAAATACACAAGAGTTCCTGATTCCACTGACCTTGCAAAAAGTCAACGAAGAAAGGTGACAGGTACCCCTTTGGGCTCGTATGTTCCCTTTCCTCTAAAAACTGCTTCCCTTAAAACAGAGGTGGGAAATATGGCCCTCCAGGCTTCTTGATCTGGCCCTTGCAACTCTCCCCAGGCTGCACCCCATGTCCCCAGACATACCACTCACTGTCCCTGCTCTGCCACCTTGCAAGCTTCTGCCTTGCTGAGCCAAACGCTTGGGTGTGGAAAACCTGTGACTTTTGCAGGGCTGGAATGCAGCCTATTTCACAAAGGTGAGAATGGCTCTGCTCATTCTTGCCTCTGGCTCCACCCAGTCATTCACATGCAGCCCCTAGTAGGATCCCCACAGAGGAATGTGGCTGGTGAGGGTGAGGCCTGGGAAGCCTCCCAAAAACCAGGTAGAGAGGCCTGCAGGGCTGCATGTGGACCCCAAGCTGAGGTTCCCCATCCCTGCCTTCCAGTTCAAAGCCTGAAACACCAATAATTTATCCTGGATGTGCCAAACTAGCACAACCACCCAAGAGCTGGATGGGGAAGGACAGAGCCTCTGGAGGGCAGATTCTAAACACACCCTGATGGCTGGGGCAATTTTTAAAAAACACAATTGCTGCTGGCACAGCATCAAGTTTTTCACATCCTTTTTGCGGCTGGGTGGGCGGGCAGGGAGGAAATTGCTGGAACTCTTGGTGTGGAGGAGCCCAAACTGTTCAGCCGGGAGGCAGGGCCCTGTGCACAGACACACAACCCATCCCCCAGTGCAAGGAATCCAGAGCTGCTCTGACCCAGATTTTCAAAAGCCTCGCAGGCCGCAGCTGATCAGATGATACTCCCAAGCCTGCTCTGCATTTGGCCTCTTGTCTGCTCATCCTCTGCTCATCTAAAGTCTAAGCATTCTGCTCTCTCCGTGCACAAAACGGCAGGAATCCCCTTTCTCCGTGGGGTTGTGGGAAGGGGTTCTCCCCCCCTCCAATTCTACCCTCTCGTTTCTCGCTGTGTTATTTTTGGCCTGACACGGGAGGAGTTGACGAGCTAAAAGAACACAAAGAGCAACACAAAAACACACAGGCAGAATGCGCCAAATGAGGATAAAAAAAAAACACCTCCAAAATCTGGCCCTATTGCTATATGGAAGGGGCAAAGTGGGGGAAATTCCTCTCTCAGTGAAAGAGACAACAACCACCCATTCCCTCTTTCCAGCAACATCAATTAGCTCTTGTTAATTAATGTAGCATCACTCACATTTCCCCTCAGCAACCACAACTGACACTGCATAATTGTCCGTCAGCACCCAGCGAAAAAAGGGCGAGGGACCCACCCTCTCACCTCTATTCAGCCAGCTTGCACAGAAATCCATGAAAGATAATGATCCACACACAAAATATGTTGACTAACCCTGCCTGCTAGTACACACCAACAGCTTGAAAGCGACAGGGAACACCCCATGGTTAAAAGGGTGTTTAGTGGGGTACCTAATTTGCATTATGGAATGGCAAGTAAGGCAATTACAGTCTGGAAGGTCTCAAAAGTTCCCCAGGAAACACATGGCAGCAGCGTGGTTAGGGCTATTCCCCCAGCAAGGAAGGAGGCAGTGGGTGGGGGACAGCCTGCAGAAATGAGACAACGCTTGCTCACTTAGGCAATCCCCAGGCCTGGGGTATTCTTTTCGAGAGTCAGGGCTTTCGAGAGAGATCTTTGTCACTTGGGCTACAGATCCAGCGTGGCATAGTGTCAGAGCAGGACCAGTCAGGTAAAGGTAAAGGGACCCCTGACCATTAGGTCCAGTCGTGGCCGACTCTGGGGTTGCGGCGCTCATCTTGCTTTATTGGCCGAGGGAGCCGGCGTACAGCTTCCGGTCATGTGGCCAGCATGAATAAGCCACTTCTGGCGAACCAGAGCAATGCACGGAAACGCCGTTTACCTTCCCGCCGGAGTGGTACCTATTTATCTACTTGCACTTTGACATTCTTTCGAACTGCCAGGTTCGAAAGAGCTCACCCCATCGCGGGGATTTGAACTGGAGACCTTCTGATTGGCAAGTCCTAGGCTCTGTGGTTTAACCCACAGCGCCACCTGCGTCCCAGGACCAGTCAGACTAGGGTTCAAATCCTCAATCGGCCATGAAACTCACAGGGTAAACCTGGGTTAGTTTCTGCCTCTCAGCCGCAACCTACAGCACAGGGTTTTTGTGGGGGTTAAATGAGGAGGTTGTACACCCCCTTGGAGAACAAGGTGGGAAATAAATGCAACAAATAAATTAAAATGAATAAATAAATATATGGTCCCAAGGCCAGGGACTGGGCGCCTTTCAAAACACATGCATTTTAAATAAAATGTGCATGTAAGAAGCTGCTGTTGCCCCAGGATGCTGAACACTTGGTATCACTTTCTGTATTAGTATCATGTGCTGAAACAACGGCACGTTTCTGACAAAATGGACACCTCGGGCCTGATAGAGACACACATCTAACATTTTGAGAAAAGTTTACATTTACATGTTTCCCACCAGCCTGCTCGACATCCCAAGATAATTTCAATAGGAAGAGTAAAAAAGTCAACGAGAACAAGTGAAGTGTGGTGAATAGAGTCAGACATGGCACAGAGATACTGATGCTCACCTATGAATCTTACTTGAAGATGCTGAACCAAGTCACCATCACTCAACCTAAACAGACTGTAGAATCTCCCCCTCCATAGCATTTGCCCAAGGTCCAGCTGGATCCCCATTTCTGAGTTTCAGACAAGCTGTGAAGATTTTATTTCATCTGACTTGTGGCTTGAGTTAACTCTATGAACTTATTTTTTAACTTCAAATCATACTAGCTGATTACGTCTTATTTTGATCCTGTACCGCTTTTGGTTTTACATTTATTTTAATTGTATGATAAGTGCATATTATTGGAATTATTTT
Source organism: Podarcis pityusensis (assembly GCF_964106645.2). Lineage (NCBI taxonomy): Eukaryota > Metazoa > Chordata > Lepidosauria > Squamata > Lacertidae > Podarcis > Podarcis pityusensis. The sequence continues at coordinate 35,560,867 of NC_138040.1, forward strand.
TGTAAACGGTTTTGAGGTGAAGTAGGAGGAAGCTGGTTTTCAAGACCGAAAAGCAGGGTATGAATAAAGAAAAACAAAATAGCCTTCCTCACAGGATTGTTGTAAGGAGAGATGGTGCGGCAAGAGAGATGGACCACACAAGCTACTCAGAACAATCTGGATAAGAGGTCGGATTAAAACGTAATACTAAATATCAGAGGAAGCCTGCAGATCAGATCGGATTTGCATGTTCTTAAAATAAGCAATGGAAGAGGAAGTGCAAACTCTCTCCTTCTCCTCATTGACATCCCAAAGTTACGCCAAAAGCCAGTTCTCATTTTATTGGTCGAGTCTGGTTAGGGTTTGCCCCCAACCAAAATATACAAGTCTTTTGGCAAGTGTGAAGTGAGCACCAATGCCCCTTTAACCTACTCTGAAGTCCTTCCCCAATCCTTTCTGACCAGCCTTCTCGATATTTTTAAAAGGACAGGTGCCTAATTCAACACAAACATGAGCCTCACGCTTGACAAAAGTTTTGTACAGTTTTGGTCACACCCAGCTACAAAAGTTGGAGTGAGAACTAGCCCTCAGAAAAATTAACAATGGCATTTGCACTTACTAAACCAAGATACAGACAAGCCTTTTGCCCCAGTCCCTTTGCTCCTCCCTTCACAACATGCAGCCATGAGTGGGAGATCTCTAATTAACCATCGTTTCCCACTTCATCTTAACCAGGAAACTATGGTTATCATCTCTGGAACAAGCCACGATCTGAAATCATAGACTGACACCAGTTAAAGATCCTAACTTGTGCTGAAGCAGGCAGCCATAGATTTCCAGTTCAGATGAAATGGGAAATTATGGTTCCCTGGAGACTTCAAGTTGTGCCACAAATAGAGGACCAAAGGGGCTGCTGAAAACAGGCAAAAGTTTTGTAGGTACCTCGGTTTATTAAGCAGTAATATGATTGTCTGAAGGAAGCCTCAGAACCCGAGGAGACATCAAACTGTGTGGAGAATGAGCCTCTGGTCACAAAAACCTTGGTTCCCCACCCCCTCCAGAGGCTCCTTTGTCATGGAGAAGATTAAGCCTTGCCAAGGGACCTTTCACCTCCGAACTGTGCATTCCGCTGCTGTCCTGACAATACCCAAGCAAGAGGTCAATCAAGACAGGCTCTCTCCAGAGGGTGGAGTCATGATGCTGGAGGAGTGGAATGGAGCCATGGATTAAGAAATATCCTGAGCTGGCAGACAGAGTTGAGAAGGAAAAGACTAACTGAATCTAGAGGAAGAGGCCACCATCAGATCTCAGACAACGCTATTGGAAAAAGAATGGGACAAGAGGAAATGGAAGACATGGATCTGGGTGTGAATTAATGAATAAACAATAGATAAATCACTATGAATTTCTGCTCTAATATACGACCACAGTGAGGAGGCTTCTGTGGGAATAAAGATCAAGGATTTATTATTCCTCAATAATGGGGACAAATTTGTTATGTTGGACTGGAGGAAGACAATTGTTGACATTTATCAATAATAGCCTGGAAAAATCTCTTTTAGACTTTTTGCCTGAAAAGAAAAATAAATGAACTTGAGATGTCTGGATCTGAGGTCTACAAAAGCATTGCCTAGCTGTGGTACGAACAGAATACATGATTTGCATGCTCAGTGGCAGACCAAATGTTTTGCATGAAATCAGATTCAAACCCTGGCATCTACAGGAGGGACTAGCAATGACTCCTGTTTGAATCCCTGGAGAGGAGCTGCTAGTCAGTGTAGGCAATACTGACTTAGGCTGACCAACAATCTGACTCAGTAAAAGGCAGCCTCCAAAGTTCCTATGACAAATGATGTTTTCTGCCCAATCCCCCACCCACATCAGTGAGCAGGCTCTCTTTTCTGCAGTTCCCCTGTTTCCTTTGATGTTCCTAGATGGAAAACCCTGAAGAATGCTGCAGAAAGAGAGAAAGAACCTGTCTGCACAACTCTTTTGCATGCCCAAATTTGCTCCAAAGTTAAAGAAGGATGAAGAGCTCCAGGAAAATATCTTTGGTTCTCTGAGCATACAGTGTGACCATACTTTCATTTTCTGAAAAACAACTTACTGGTGCCTTTTCTGAAAGGGTTATCAATAGGGCAAGGCCAGCATGACGTTCTCAAGGACCCAGGGGCTGATATAGGAGGAGCTGCACAGATCTAGCTCCAGATAACACACATCAGGACAGGAGTAGGCTAATAAGCATGCCTGTTTTCAACTAACTTAATAGTAGTTGCAACCGCAGGTTTAGATTCTCTAGTTACCATAAAAGGATGCTTGGTTATCACAAAAGAAGGTGAAATGACTTGATCGTTAGGCGACTTCCGGTTGATCGCGAAGCCATGAGCAAGCGGGATTCAGCCGTCCAGGGAGAATCCAGCTTTTCGGGGGGGGGGGGAAATGGGGGTACTGCATGGGCACCGCAAGCCCCCAAAAACCTCAGAAGGAAGATTCTGAGGCCAGGTTCCCAGCGGCGCCAAGAAGCAGTCTCTCTGCTGCCTAAAATGCTTTTTGGAGCGGGAAGATCGGCAAGAATGAGATGCCGGCGCGGGACGCCATTTTCTACTCCCGAGAAGCACAGCCTCGAGCTTACCTGGCACAGCGATCGATTCTAAGCCATGGCCTTTCAACTGGCAGACTTGGGCCAATCGCCCACTTTCTCTGCCTGGCCTACCTTGCAGGGGTGTTGGGGAGACACAACGGTGCAGGGGAGAGAACCATGAATGCAGTGTTGAGCTATTTGACTAGGATAAAATGTGTGAATGTGTGAACGGGTTTATGGTTACTCAGCTGGATAAAAACAACATACCCTCTCTCTTTCTCAGCCTCTCATCAAAGGCAGGGTCTTACTACTAGAGGGGGAGAAGCTTAAGTTCAGGTATGAGTCATGATGTCATGAGTCAGGTAGATCTTAAGCCAATCAAAAGCATCTAGCATTTTCGATGGCTTTTTGGAACAAAGGAATGAAGTCTGACTCACTCTAAAGAAGAAAGAGAGCAGCTTGTCCAGTAGGGACTGATTAACACTTAGGAAGAAGGTGTATCTGGAGAGGACTGTCTGCTAGCCCCAGTTTGTGAAAAATCCTCATAATGGACAACGGGAGAACAAAAGGTAGTCAGACCTGATGGGCAGAGAGTGTTTATTTTCAGAAGAGCAATTTAAGAAGGATAAAAGGGGACTGTACCTTGGGCAAAGGGGCTGCCAACATTTAACAGAGAACATCATCTCTGCCTGTCATTGTGCCCGGTTTAAACATTGGCTTAACCAGTATTAAACAGAGCCCAGTTACTAGAAAACATAGTTCTTCAGCATGAGATTAGAATCCCTTTACCTTTTAACACCCACACACTTGGGCTCTGTGGTTAACCAGATACATAAGCATCAGCACCCTATGGCAGTCTTTGCAGTCTGGTGCCTTCCAGCTGCCTTGAACTACAACTCCCATCAACCATGTTGGCTAGGACTGATGGGAGTTGTAGTCTGAAACAGCTGGAAGATACCAGGTTGGCCAAGGCTGCCTTTAGCATTCATGAAACAGCAATAAAAACTGAGCAAATCACAGCAGACCTGCTGCACGAATATCCAAACTCTGTCGAAAGCCAATCATAAAAGTCATGCCTGCTTGTGGGAAATAAGTATGTCAGCCAAAAGTACGGCTACAAGCTTTTCACACATAGGAACATTTTTAATTTTAGGTATTTGTTGCTTCCTACCAAAGAGTCTCAAGGCAACCGAGAACAGTAACACACCTATGCAGATGCAATTCACATCATTACAGCGTTTAAAACGAAGGACACCACACCAACAGTTCATCATCATTTAATAAAAATTGATAAAGGAAGGTTTCCTTTCCCTATTCAACACAAGAACAACCAGCAAAGAGCTCAGAGAAAACAGCTGCAAGAACCAAACATTATTGGCACTCAAATGCATCAGACAATAAAGAGGTCTTCACCTGTTGCCCAAAAGATGTTGGTGTCAGGCAAGCTTCCCTGGGGAGAGTATTCCAGGCTTTTTGGAGTGGCGTGGAGGGCTACCATCAAAATAGCCACCCTCCGGACTTCTCCTGGAGGGAGCAGACAGAGGAGGATCTCTGATGAGGATCCTAGGCCATTGGTTGTCAATCAGTGCGCTGAGACACCCTGGGGAGTCTTGAGGGATGTTCAGGGGAGCCCTAGGGAGCTGTCCTTTCATTAACTTGCAGCCCATTATCTTCCTGCATTCTATTTCTCTCCATGGAACATTCAGGGGAGCTGGCGGGGTGTGGTTGCACCGGGGGAATCCCCACTTATGCAAATCCTGTAACAGAACCCCAGTGTTAGTGGCTCCCAAAGGGGAGCTGCAGAAAGAACATGGTTGGTGAAGGGAGCCATGGACTCAAAAAGGTTGAAAACCACTGTCCTAGGGTACAGATAGGCTCCTCTGGGGAAAGGCAACTCCTGAGATATTGAAGTCTCAAACCACGTAAGGCTTTATAGGTTAAATCCAGGAAAAAATGGCCCAAAAACAATGCCACTCCAGCAAGTTGCTCTATACTACCAAGTCAGACCATTGGTCCATCTAACTCAGTACTGTCTACACTGACTGGCAGAGGCTCTCCGGGATCTTTCCCAGTCCTATGTGAAGATGCCAGGATTGAACCTGAGACCTTCTGCATACAAATGATGTGCTCTACGAATGAGCTACAGCCCCTTCAAAACAATGTTCACTACATTTGTGCTGTGGCAACGCAGTCCCAGGTCAACGAATGGACATCTGAAGAGGCCACTCTTAGCAATGGAGTGCTTGAGGATACAAAATTGTTCCTTGCTAGTCAGCGGACACTCCAATCCAATTTATACTGGTGATACAACTTTTTTTTTAAGCCTCTGGACAGATCACCTAGATATTCTCCCGAGAGAGTCATCACAACACTGGCCTTTTCCACCAATATCACTCCATGGACTTTCCCATGACTGAATCCATTTCCTTAAGACACAAGCTAATGGAAGCAATGGGATCTTAAAAAAGTAAAGGTAAAGGTACCCCTGCCCGTACGGGCCAGTCTTGACAGACTCTAGGGTTGTGCGCTCATCTCACTCTAGAGGCCGGGAGCCGGCGCCATCCGAAGACACTTCCGGGTCACGTGGCCAGCGTGACGAAGCTGCTCTGGCAAGCCAACACCAGCGCAGCACACGGAAACGCCGTTTACCTTCCCGCTATAAAGCGGTACCTATTTATCTACTTGCACTTTAAGGGTGCTTTCGAACTGCTAGGTGGGCAGGAGCTGGGACCGAACGACGGGAGCTCACCCCGCCGCGGGGATTCGAACCGCCGACCATGCGATCGGCAAGTCCTAGGCGCTGAGGTTTTACCCACAGCGCCACCCGCGTCCCTGATCTTACAAGTGAGATCTTACAAGTGGCTAAACAGAATCTACATCAAAGGTCACAGACTTTTTCTCAGGCCTGTGGACACCTTTTCAAACCTGATGAACTGTCAGGGGAACGACACACACAAGCACACACCCCCCAACCCATTCTATTGCCTACAACAGTATGCTCCTTCCAAGCTGAACCCTACATCAGGACAAGCATAGAAAGATGAAAATAAAAAAAACCGGGAGCAGCAGGGCAAATCAAACTGTAAAACCTTCAAAGTGCATTGGCAAACAAATAAGCAGTATCATTGGCCACCAAACACAAACTTCTTGTGTAGGTAACACAGAAGCTGCTCTAAAGAAAGACAACCACCGTTTATAAACTAGCCATGCTATGAATCACCTTTAAGCAAAAGCAAACTATGGGTCAGTTCAGATGGAATGCCAAATCAAAAGTGTTGCTACTTTAAAAGGCCCTTTGCTAACACACACATTCCCCTGTTTCTCTGCATAATGCAATGAGGCAGTTGGTGGCAAAGGGCCTTCTCAGTGGTGGCCCCCAATTATATACCTGAAGGAGTGTCTTTATCTCCATCGTTCTGCCCGGATACTGAGGTCTAGTGCCTTCTGGCGGTTCCCTCGCTGCAAGAAGCCAAGTTACAGGGAACCAGGCAGAGGGCCTTCTCGGTAGTGACACCCACCCTGTGGAACACCCTCCCACCAGATGTCAAAGAGAAAAACAACTACCAGACTTTCAGAAGACTATTAACAGACTATTGTATTTTAATATTCTGTTGGAAGCCGCCTCGAGTAGCTGGGGAAACCCAGCCAGATGGGCAGAGTATAAATGATAAATTATTTATTATTATTATTATTAGGAATGCCTCCTCTGACATGGCACTACACTATGGAGCCACCTTTATACACTCCCAGGCCTTTCAATGTACCAACAGGCACACATTTATGGTGTTTATAATTTCTTGCACATTTTCCCCTTACAGGGTTTACATTGGTTTTAAACTGATTTTGTCCTGCTGTGTTTCTGCCGGCTTTTACATGGCAATATGTGCTGATTTTTATTGTTTGTAATAGGCTTTTATTGCCTTTCTGTGTGTGTGTGTGTGTGTGTGTGTGTGTGTGTGTTGGGGGGGTCTGTATGTTGTAGCTTGTATTTTTAACCATGTTATAAACCGCCCCATAAATATAATAAATAATGACAACATTTGAATATAAAGCACACACACACACAAAAAAGCTTATCTTGGGGGAGATTATACTGTGGGACATAGTGCGACTCCTTCCTCTCCTGGGCTACGTGCCATAGTCCCTCTTTCAATCCAAGCTGTGTGGGGTGTCCTTTTGAAAAACAAAACACTCTGCCACGTCAGTCACCCGACCCACCAATGCCGGGCATCTGTTTGCACCATCATCTGTTTGATGCCCTACAGGGCACCAGCTTGTTTTTTTGGCCTCGTTTTTTGCTTCCAGGACTTTGAGTGACAGGCTGCCTGGTTTGCACTGAGCAAACAGAGCTAGATTGCTAGGTGGAAAAGTTAATACCAGCTATGCTTTGCCACCCAATAGCACAATACTGGACAAGGCGCAAAAGCAAAGGTGCATTGCCCAAAAAAAAATCTGAAAATGTGTTGTTGTTTTTCTGTGCTCCCTCCCTCCTCCACCTTCCCCCTTCAGTTTTTGAAAGCCCCACTCTCAAAAACTGCACACCTCCACGTTCCTGCTTTAAAGCACCTGACCTTTAGAGACACCTGTTTTTAAAAGCCCTTACTGCATTATATAAGCGAGTGGGCGGATGACTCAGTACTTAACCTAGTTACCTAGTGAACTATTTCACCACTAACGCAATTGGCAATCTCCTCGGGGCAGTGGGAATGACGGCACCACACCCTGTGTTGGATGTGGAGAAAAGGGACAACCATAGCTGTGTTCCCGAGAAGCAAAAATAGCCTAGAGTGCAAAGCCACTTGGCTTCCATGGGACAAGTTTAATGGTCTTAATAAACGCAAGCAGACCTTAATATTTAACCTGATATGCCCCATGGATCAATAAAATTATTGTGGAATTGCATTCTTCCTCCAAGGGGTTCGGGTACATGATCCCCTCTGCAACCCACATTTTGTCCTGACAACAACCCTGTGAGGTAGGTTAGGCTGAGAGCTGGTGACTGGGGCAGGGTCCCCCGATGAATTTCATGACCGAGTGGGGATTAGAATGTTGGTCTCCCCGGTCCTAGGCCAACACAAAAACCACTACCCCACACTGGAAAGGCACTGTGTGTTTGCAAAAAAGCACTTCTTGAAAGGAGATTATAGGACTAGGAAATCCTTGTGAGCTAGGAATCAGGCAGCGGGGGTTCACATCCGAAGCAGACACCTCATTTCCAACTTTATGCACGCTAGGAAAAGGTAAGGTAAAGGTAAAGGGACCCCTGACCATTAGGTCCAGTCAGGGCCGACTCTGGGGTTACGGCACTCATCTCGCTTTATTGGCCGAGGGAGCTGGTGTACAGCTTCTGGGTCATGTGGCCAGCATGACTAAACCGCTTCTGGCGAACCAGAGCAGTGCACGGAAACGCCGTTTACCTTCCCGCCGGAGCAGTACCTATTTATCTACTTGCACTTTGACGTGCTTTCCAACTGCTAGGTTGGCAGGAGCAGGGACCGAGCAACGGGAGCTCATCCCGTCGCGGGGATTCGAACCGCCAACCTTCTGATCGGCAAATCCTAGGCTCTGTGGTTTAACCCACAGCACCACCCGCGTCCCTAGGAAAAGGGGCTGGGTGCCAAATAAAATATCCAGGGCATCATCGAGTCTGATGTTCTATGGGGCCATGGCATTCTGAAAAAGAGGCGCTTCAATATGACTGCAGCATTCTGTGAATGAGATACAGGCAACTCCAGGTAGCCTTCACCCACGCAGGCCTTCTGTTGTCACGGGAGATGGATCTAACCTTGTTTCATCTCTGCTGTGATGTTCCTTGGATCCCTCGCAAGAGTCTGTCTGATCGGCAAGGTCACAGACGTCACATTAAAATTTCCAATGCCGCTACCTACTGCCTAGCAGAAACAGGACTGCATACAGACAGCACTTTATTCTGTCTCCCCAACATTTTCCCTTAACTTTTTTTTGCACTTCATGTTACCTTTTCCACAAAGTAAAAGCCACTTCTGGAAACCTAGTGGGACCGAGCAAAAGTTTAGCACTTGTTTCTGTGTTAATGGTTTCCAGAAGAAGAAGAAAAAATATCACTTGCAAATTGTCCGTGTCAAGCTTACTCAGAAGTCTTTGGCAAAGGACCGTATCAAGAACTTTCTGAAAGTCAAAGTGCTGTACACCCTGCCTACTGCATCATTCACCAAGAAAGCACTCAAAAAGTTAGTTAGCCAGGACTTACCTTTACAGAAGGCTGTTTTATACCAATTTGATACCAATTCTGCATCAGCTACACTGACTGCAAATATGCTTCAGGCCAAATTCAAAGTGTTGGTCATGGCTTTTAAAGAACGTAACAGCTTAAGGCCAAGTTACTTGAAGGTCTGCCATAGGCAGTGAAAGCCTGGCTAATTTTGAACACTGGGTGCATGAGTTCTGGATTGGCTCTGCCACTGCACTTGTCCATACCCTTATCCAGGTAATCTGGAGCAATGCATGTTATTAAATAATAAAATAAGCTCTGTGCCCATAAATCAATTTGTTTGAAAATGGGCCTGCGTGTTTCGACTAATTAATCTGCAATAGCTACCACCTCCCAGTTCTTAACACTCACAATCTCCAACATCACTTAGAATCAGGCCGCACCTACAGAGGGTATGTTGTAAAGCGTGATGAGGAAAGGAAAACAGAGAAGAAAAAGTAATCCTCTCGACGTTTTAATACACGCTGGCTTAAGGCTGTCAGACTCTCACTGGGCAGGGCTGCAGAGGGGTTGCCAAATTTTCAGCCAGCCCCTGTAACTGTGCCTCTAGCACCTGTCAGGTTTACAGAAATTAGCAGGCGATGGTGTCTAGCTCCTTGCCAGGAAAAGCCTGTGTATCAATTAAACGCACAGAAGCCATGCCATTTAAATAATAATAATGACAGTGGCAGCAATTCACACTCTGTTCTGTTTACCCCTGGTAGAACCACAGGCAAAAAGGTTCTGGGAAAAAAAATACAACTCTCAGATCCTCCAAGTGTCCCTATTTTCCAGGGACAGTCTCGGATTTAGAGAAGCCATCCCGGTTTCTGATTTAATCCCAGAATGTCCCACTTTTCCTTGGAATATCCCTATTTTCATCAGAGAAATGTTGGAGTGTATGGAGTTATGCAACCCCTGAGATAAGGAGGTAAGTAATGATACAACCTTAAGAAGATTTTAATGTTTGATGTTTTATTATGTTTTTCTATATGTTGGAAGCCGCCCAAAGTTGCTGGGGCAACCCAGCGAGATGGGCGGGGTATATTTTATGGTTATTATTATGATTATGCAATAGGACATCCCTACTTTCATCGGAGAAATGTTGGAGGGTATGAATATTAGTATGGCGGCATATACCTGGATAGAAGTTGTGTTATTTGTTTGTTTGTTTACTGCTCTTTATCAAAAAATCTCAGAGGCCAGGCAGTGTTATAACATGAGAAACATATTCCAAAACATCAGTGATAAAAATGTAATAAAAACATAGTAAAAAACATACTGACAGACAGCCTAATAGTAAAATAATCATCATAATAACAGTCTCTCCCCCACACTTTCACAGGCCGTTGATTATTTAATAGCCATAGGCCTGGAAAAAAGAGGAATGTTTTTGCCTGGCGTCTAAATACATGTAATGATGGTGCCTGGCAAGTCTCTCTGGGGAGAGCATTCCACAATCGGGGAGCCACCACAGAAAAGTTGTAGTCCAACAGCACCCAAAGGCCAGAGGTTCCCATCCCTGGCTTAATGGAAAAAGGTGGACTTGAGGAAGAAATTAAAGGAATTATGAGGTGCTGGTATCACAGAGGCATTCTGGGAGGCAGTTCCAGGCATAGAAGTCAGTAAGGAGAAAGCACAGTAATGTGAAGAAGCAAACAACCTCCTGAAATTGTCAAAGAGGCACATTCTTTGCACATTAAATGCCTTGAGCAACACCAATAATGTAGACTGTAGATATTTTAAAGTGGAATTGACATAAATTCAAAGCCAAACCTCAATTTCACCACAGTGATTTTGAACATTTAAGTCATCTGTTCGCAAATAGTAATAACAGCTTGAGACATAGTAAACTGATTTTCAGAATTATATGTTCTCAACTGGGCCTAGTGGTTGAGGGGTTCTCATCTGAAACAGAAGAAAATATTTCATGGCTGCGGGGTGTGGGGGAGATGGGGAAACCTTGGCCCTCCAGATGTTGCAGTCTCATTAGTCACAGACAACATCACCAATGGTCAGGGATGATGAAAGTTCCACAACAGGCATAGGCAAACTCGGCCCTCCAGACGTTTTGGGACTACAACTCCCATCATCCCTAGCTAACAGGACCAGTGGTCAGGGATGATGGGAATCACCACAACATCTGGAGGGTCTTCAAACTTATATCATTGCTGCAAAAATATTCCTGAAGACCAAGCTGTCCTTAACAGCCACAGAAAACAGGCCATTCAGAGTATAATGGCCTGTTTTCTGTGACTGTTAAGGGCAGCTTGGTCTTCAGGAATCTTTTTGCAATCCTGTTTCCTGCTTCTCTGCCTATTTAACTATTCAAAGCACTTCAAACAAGAAGGGGGGGAAAGCCAGAAAGGAGTTATCCTGTAAATCAGTGATGGGGGAACTTTCGCCTTCCAGATGTTGCTAGGCTTACAGCTCCCATCGTCCCTGACCACTGGGTATGCTGGCTGAGGACAGCTGGAGCCCAAGTACAGCCACAGATTCCTGTTCCATGCTGTAAACACCATGCTATTGCTACATCATCAGCAAACTATGGGCAGCAGAGGAGCAATCAAATGTTTGCATACTTCCCTCCCTCTGCTATGCATTGCAAAACTAGCATTTTAGAGAGGCAGATAGCCTTCTACAGGGCTGAGAGCATTCAAATATTTGACCTCCCTGCTGTAGACTGTACTGGTACAGTCCAACTTGCAGATGCATCATGTAAAGGTTGCTGGTTGTTTAATTTGGCTCTAAAACCTGAAAAACTTTGTTCCAGGAGACTGAATATCAAGCCCTCCAACAGGCAATTCCACTAAATTTTAACCAAACTGGCTTACTGCCTTGTGTTGTTTGCATATTTATCTCCAGATTTACTACAATAGGACTATTTTTGTTCCCTGGTTCCTAGTTCCCTATTCACATGGGTTCGGAGAAACATAATCGAGGCTGCAATCCCAAGTACACTTATTAGGAAGTAAATTTGGTGGTTATTATTTCTGAGTAAACATGCTTAGGATCATGCTTGTGAGTTAAGGGCTACAGGAAGATAAGAACTACACTGTAAACTTATTAGTATTTATTTTACTTAAAACATTTTTCTACTGCTCTTAGGTAAACCTCAGGAATTAGATTCCATAAAACTATTTCAAAAGAATACAGTGGTACCTTGGTTCTCGAACTGAATCCGTTCTGGGAGTCCGTTCAACTCCCAAAACCATTCGAAAACCAAGGCGCAGCTTCCGATTGGCTGCAGGAGCTTCCTGCACTCAGGTGGAAGCCATGTCAGACGTTCATCTTCCAAAAAACGTGCGCAAACTGGAATACTTACTTCCGGGTTTGTGGCGCTCAGGAGCCGATTTGTTTTGACAACTAAGCCGTTCGGGAACCAAGGTTACAGAGAAGTAAAAACTAGATATATATTCCAGATGTATATTTATGTGTAGTATTCCTTCATTTTGTTTTACCAGATCAGATATCATGATAAACCATGGTTTATTGTTACAGGAATGGGCTGCGGTGAGCCTCTAACGTATGTACTCATTGCCTTCTTCAGCACAGTCATGAGATAAAACTTTTACAGTAATACCTCGGGTTACAGACGCTTCAGGTTACAGACTCCGCTAACCCAGAAATAGTACCTCGGGTTAAGAACTTTCCTTCAGGATGAGAACAGAAATCGCGCTGCGGTGGCGCAGGAGGCCCCATTAGCTAAAGTGGTACCTCGGGTTAAGAACAGTTTCAGGTTAAGAATGGACCTCCAGAACGAATTAAGTTCTTAATCCGAGGTACTACTGTACTTCTGGTTTTGATTAACTGTAGTTTAGCGTTACGCCTGGACCTTAAACGGTGGTTAATCTTAAGTACAGTTTGTTGAAACAAGTCAGCTTCATAATCCATGGTTTGATTCGGGTATGCTTCACGCAAACAACTGTAGGCTCACATAAATTGTCAACCAAAGAATGAAACGAAATCAGAAGTGAACATTTCCAGTCTCCTCTTCAGGGCTGTGTCACAGGAAGAGAAGAAACAAGGGCACAAGCCCAAGGCTGACTGCAGCTTCTTTTCATTATGATAACAAACCATGGTTTGTCGTGACATTTGAACCAGCTCAGCATCTGTAAAAGCCATAAGAAAACTCAACCTCCTGCCAATTTCTTGGCTAAAAGTTAACAATTTGTAGTATTATTTATACTGGCTACCCTCACTGCCTTTTCTCCTGAAAACAGTAAATCTGATCAGCTACAACCAGTGCTGTTTTTCTAGAAAAAGAGGTGCCGGAAGTAAGTTCCAGTGAGTTCTGGCTATAAAAAAGCTCTGGCTACAAATAAGAAATCTGTCTTATTTTGGCTCCGAGCAAAATGCCTGGAGCAAATTTCAGTCAGCTCATATCAACCAGCTCTTACGGAAGTCCTACATTCCTTACTAGGAGCTCATCCAGACTGCATTTTGTGCTGAGTTTCTAGGCACAAAGTCCGTGCGTCAAAGCTCCGTATCCAAGAAGTGTTTTGTTCTGTTCTGTTTTGGTCCCAATGCTTTCCCTGGGAAAACCAGTGTTTTAACGCTGAATTGGAGCTGATGGCAACTGGTGATTTCATGGATTGCCATTTGCTCTAGTTCTCCTGTAAAATGTGGGTTTTCCCAGGGAAAGCGCTGAGTCTGGAAAAACCCAACAACAACCACCACCACCACCTCAGACATGGTGTTTTAAAGCACTGACCTGTGCCTGGAAAGCATGGTGCTGATGGAAACCTGGATGAGCCCTAGGAGACACTATAAACAAAAACAAACAAGACAGCTGCCATTTCATACACTCCACCTACACATGCCATTACCATTTACCCAGTTCAACCCAACTTGGAGATGCTGGGGATTGAACCTGGGACTGTCTGCATGCAAAGCAGATGCTCTACCACTGAGCCACAGACCTTCTAAAGCAGAGCTTAGTCAGGATCTACTGGTAGATCCTGGGCTGATGTGCAGAAAATGGATTTCCAGCTCCAAATAGTTTTCTAACGCCAGCAAATTACACTGCAAAAATATTTGTATGAGTACACCAAGTCTGGTATGTGATAACTGCTTATTGGACTCAGTGTAGGGGTTGCCCTACATCAGGCATGTTCAAAGTCCATTTGGGGGGCCTAATCCAGCCCGCCGGTCGATTTAATCCAGCCCCCATGGCAGTATATGTCCCGGGGTAAAACCCTAAAAAAAAGCTCAGCAACTTTGGTCGGCCCTCATGCATGTTCACTTCATCAAATCTGGCCCTCTTTGAAAAAGGTTTGTCCACCCCTGCCCTACTTCAGAATTCCTGACACCCACAAAGTTGTTGTGGTTTTTTATGAAGACCCCAAAATTACTGAGCTTTTTTTGTTCTGTTGAGCTTTTTCCATTGAGTTGCCATATATCCAGGTTTTAAAGCCTAGACCAGGGTCAGCAACCTTTTTCAGCCGAGGGCCGGTCCACCGTTCCTCAGACCGTGTCGTGGGCTGGACTATATTTTTTTGGGGGGGGGGGAATGAATGAATTCCTATGCCCCACAAATTACCCAGAGATGCATTTTAAAAAGAAGAAGAAGAAGAAGAAGAAGAAGAAGAAGAAGAAGAAGAGGATTTTGGATTTGATATCCCACTTTATCACTACCCAAAGGAGTCTCAAAGCGGCTAACAATCTCCTTTCCCTTCCTCCCCCACAACAAACACTCTGTGAGGTGAGTGGGGCTGAGAGACTTCAGATAAGTGTGCCTAGCCCAAGGTCACCCAGCAGCTGCATGTGGAGGAGCGGAGACGCGAACCCGGTTCACCAGATTACAAGTCTACCTCTCTTACCACTACACCACACTGGCTCTCCACATTCTACTCATGTACAAAAAACACATATTCTACTCATGTAAAAACACCAGACAGGCCCCACAAATAACCTAGAGATGCATTTTAAATAAAAGGACACATTCTACTCTTGTAAAAACACGCTGATTCCTGGACCGTCCATGGGTCGGATTTAGAAGGCGATTGGGCCGTACCCGGCCCCTGGGCCTTAGGTTGCCTACCCCTGGCATTGACCCGGGACAAGTCCTTTCCAGGGGTGATTCTGTTTGTGGAAAGCTCTTCTGAGTGAGGTGCGTTGGTCTCCCTCGTTGCTGACTTTTAGAAGAAATTTAAAAGCATTCCAGTTTATCCAGGCAACTGGTGGCTGAAAGATAGTATTCCGGGGCAATGTTTCTAAACAGTTTCTAGAATGGTTTTTAAGCCGTTTTTGTAAATGTTTTATCATTGCTGGGTCTGCCCAACTCCTTAGGGAGGAAAACACATGGTATAAATTGAATAAATAACAAATAATGTTTACTGATAACATTAGCTGACCGTGTTTATGAGCTCTAAGTATAGCTATCAGCTATTGAAAGTTGTTTTGAGTTATCATATTGAATTACAATCCTGGAGTGTCTGCAGGAACACAATGGGTGGGATTTGGCTGCTGAAAGAGACGGATGCTGCTACTGTAGTCTTACTCATCAAAACCCAAGAAACTAATTCTACGTGTGCAAGTCATTATAGGATTAACAAATCCTGTA
This sequence comes from Podarcis pityusensis, assembly GCF_964106645.2. Lineage (NCBI taxonomy): Eukaryota > Metazoa > Chordata > Lepidosauria > Squamata > Lacertidae > Podarcis > Podarcis pityusensis. The sequence continues at coordinate 35,576,221 of NC_138040.1, forward strand.
ATATTTATCAACTCATTCGCTTTTGGACTGTCTCCTCAGACCTTAAGTGTTCCTAACTGACTGGTTTTGACCTGCTTTGGTTCCTAATCATACCAAATGTGCCTGGAAATTATTATTATTATTATTAACTGTACTTATTAGTAGATACACACACACACACACAAACTCAAAGTAACTTACAATATAATTAACAAAGTTAAAATCAATGCAAAACCAAAACAAAATAAAAGCTAAGATCATTCATATGCATAGAAAGCAGCCTACCACATCCCACCCATTAAAGGCCAGAATACCCTAAACTCTCCAAATTAAAGGCCAAACGCCTGGATGAAACCGATTGTTTTTGCCTGGTGCCTAAAAGCAACGAGTGATGGGCCTCCCTGAGGAGAACATTTCTTAAGTGGGGGGGGGGGCACCAAATAAAAGGCCTGTTCTTTCTTGCATTGCCACCTTCCATATCTCCCTCAGAGGACACTCTGAGAAGGACCTCTGAGAAAGTCCTTCAGAGAAGGAACGCAGGGTCAAGATTGGCTCATTATTACCTTCCTGACACTCACAGCTGTGAGAGAGTGGTGCTACTTTCCTCTCCCCCCCCCCCCCATTTTTAGGGAGTTTTTCTTCTGAAGGTTCTTTTTTTTTTGGGGGGGGGGGGTACTTTTATAAAACCTTAGAATTTCCCATATCTGCTGACACCTTCCCTTCCTTGCGTGGGTGATAGTGCCCAGCAATGCACTCACTCAAAGCCTGAGAACCTCACCATCGCACAGAAAACCCTTTTCACGAAAAGTGTTTATCCTTACAGTTGCATGCCACATGTGTGATGAGAAACAAGTCGTCTCCGTGCATGGATCAATCAGACCGTTCTAAGGCCTCATCTGCACTATGCGTATAAAGCGGTATCAAACCGCTTTATATCCCGGATGCCCCCAAATGAGACTGGGAACGGTAGGTTGTTAAGGGTGATGAGATTTGTTAGGAAAACCCTATTCCCCTTACGGAGCTACAGTTCCCAGAGCAGTTGAAGAATAAATCTCCCTTCCCATGGAACTCTGCGAATTGTAGCTCTGTAGGTCAGCCAGCAACTCTCAGCACCAGAATACAATGGCAAGGTCTGAGCTGGCTTTGGGCTGAAATGTGTGATGCACAGACCCAAACACAAGCAGGAGTCGGGCGTCCAGTGCAGCATTATCCCATGCTCACTTCATGACCACATGACTATCATGCATAGGTTTCCAGCAGCAAGTTCCCAGTAACCCCAGTTAAAAGGTTCTCAGGTAGAAGAGCTGGGAAAGGCTGCTTTCCAAGATCCACTTTGAGCACTGCCAGTCAGAGTAAACAACCCTGGGACCAATGGAATAACCCTAGTCTAAGGCAGCAGCTTAAAAGCCACTTCATCACTGTCTCATCAGCTGCAGCAACAGTGATGGAAACCAATGCGCCAGGGCTCTTAACCGAATACAAAGCTAGAGAGAGTTTATGCAAGGATTGTGCATGAGCAAAAAGACCCCGCAAACCCAACCCTTCTCCGTCTAGCACAGTGAAAAAGCGACTAAGGGAAAAGGAAGCAAATCACACGGTCTCTGCCTTCCCCCAAATTCTCCCTCTTGCAGGTGCCCAAACATCGCCATGGCTGCCATATCCTACAAGTAACATGGTAAAAGAAAAACAATACACCCAAGAGAGAAGGAAAGGAGACCGGCAAGATGAGCTTTGCAGAACCAACCAAACCAGCCAAACTCCTGCTGAGTATTCCTGGCTCTGTGATTATTCTGGTTCATTCACGAAATCTTAGTGCTTAATATGTATTTATAGACTCAAGCTACTGACTGCGAGGACGGGCATGCCCTCCCTCCTACGGCTCCTCAACCAGACAGAAAAGGGGGAGGCATCACCTCAGATTGGCAAGAGGTTCTGCTTGATGCCCCATTATTGTGCCAGAGGTGAACACGACAGGGCCTTTCTGTTTGTGGCACTAAGACTGCAAAGATTCTCTGCCTTGGTTCCCTTGCAGAGAACAGCTGCTGCTTTACTTGCAAATGGTCTCAGGTTCTCCACATAAGGCTGTGAAAGACCCTTGCCTGAAGCTCTGAAGAGCTGTAGCTAGTCAGGGTAGGTTATGGAGAGCCACATGTGGCACATTCCAGGTCTTGTCCTTAGTAGTGTGCGGTCAGTGGACTAGGGGACTAGCCTAGTCTCCTGAATGTTCCTTGATGCCTCCTTCCCAAAGCCTAGGAAGCTTCGGCCCAGCTTAGGGAAGGAGGCGCAATGCTCACATGCGTGATGTCACGTGCGCAACATCGCCCCACCAATTGCCCTTGCAAGTTGGTGCCTCTGGCCCTAACTGAAAAAATTCATTGCACACCACTGGCTCTTGTACAACTGCCACCACCCCTGACCACTGGCCAGGCAGGCTGGGACTGATGAAAGCTGCAGTCGAACAACATCTGGAAGGAACCACATTGGCTAGCTCTAGTGTGGACAATCCTGAACGGATTCCCCAGGCCTAGATCCAAATGATAATGTTTCATGACCTGGCCAGATATTGACTACATCCAACCCTCCGATCTGTCTCTCTTGGCCCTGCCCACAGTTTCGTTTTGTTATTCTTTCATTCCTTTGGTTTCGTTTGTTTGTTTCTTTATTTGTTTTGAATAAAGTTTCTCTCCCGCGCGCACTTTGATTTTCGGCCACTTAGGATGTTTTGCCAAGGGTATTTATGACATGTTTTACTATACAATCCTAGGCATGTCCACTCAGAGATAAATCCCACTGGATTCAATAGGGCTTACTCCCAGGTTAGTGTGTATACGATCACAGGATTAACAGATCAAATAAAAGGCCCCTTGACAGTCTGGGAGGTTCCTTGCCTGGACGCTGATGCTTGCTGGCTTTACGCTGATCCAATAAACCCCAAATTCAGGTAAACCTGGGAAATGCTCTGGCCCAGACAGATTAGCAGTGTCTAGAAAAGTCAGAAGCACAAGATCGAGTTGAGCAACCAGCAACCGGGAAAAGAGGATGCTCTCTCTCCCACCCCACCTTGCTACATTCATCCGCCCAGAGCAATAAGATAATTTTTTAAAAAAAAATATTACCAGAAAACAAGAGCGCAGTCAGCAGACAGCTGGAGACCTACTCCTACTTGCCAACAGACCATGATCGGTGCACAAAACAGGAGAACGGTGGAATCTCAAAGTTGTGTTGCAATCAAAAGGCAGAACAATAAACTTCTTTTTTTGTTGTTTTTTTGCTTAATGGGATATAAAAATACCATCCAGCTCCAAAGAAGAACAGATTGTAACTGTGTGAATATCCTAGCAGCCTGACACCGTACTGTTCTCTACTTTGGACTCATGCAAGTGGAGCACCTCAAAAGGGGCAAAGATGTGGGGAAATCTAAAGCTGACACCCACGCTTCCTAAGTTTCTGGCTTTGAAAAGCCCCGCTAGCCTTGCACCCACCACAGATGACTGAAACCGTGCATGAGACTTCCACAAAATCAGTCAGCTACAGTACTTACAAAATGAAGCACCTTCTAAGCTCTCTGCAGTACCTGGTCTTCTCACACTCTCCCTTTGGAGTAGGGTTTTTCAGACTATAGGGCGGCACTTGAACAGGGGCCTTGGCATTTAAGATGTCCTCTAACAGCCATGCACAAGCTTTGCTTATCGGAGGAAGAGATATCCTTCTCAAGTACCAAAGTATCTCCCCTTTTAAAAAAACCAACGGCAGTGGTTCAGGGCCACCTCATTCTCAGCCTGAATGTCCAGAGAATGGCATCTCTGCCCGCAGGAACACCAAGTGATTTTACTCTCACCTCCACAGCACACAGGAGCCAACAGCTGGCCCAGGCAGCAGGTGCTCTTCGCAACAACCCCACTCAGCCTCACAACACCCCCCCTCCCCAGGTGCCCACATCTCCCATAGCAGGTGCCACATCGTGCCCACATCTCCCCATGGCATCAGTTTCTGTTGCCATAGAAACTCACTTTCTCTCTTTCTCTCTGGCACACTTTAGCCAATAATTATAATATTTTTATTTATTTTAAAAATTATTTTCAGAACAACAACAAAAAATATGGCAGGCTGGGTGAGGTGGGTGCCCCCAATATCTGGGTAGGGTCCCCACCTCACCCACCCACCCCTCTCTCCGCCTCTTCTCTTTCTGCCCACCAACAAACCCTCCCAGTTGCCAGCATGGAAAAAACAACAAGGGAATCCAGGAGCGCCCAGCAAATACGAACAAGAGGGGGAGATATTTCTCAGTGAAATAGCAATTGGATGGGGGGGGCGAGGTTTAAAAACACACAAAGCTCTCTCTCTCACACAAACCACCTCTCCTCTCTCCCTGGGGAACATGCCCCCTTCCACCTCCCCCCACAAAAAGCCACGACCAGTAACACAACAGATCCACCTTGCCTCGCCCCCCCCCCACAAAAACCCCTTCAGCCGCCACTAACCTCCGAAGCAGGAGCCTGCGGCTGCCCAAGAGCCCGAGCTGAGCCACGTTAAAATGGCCTTTTTCTCGCCTGGCTCCTCGTCTCTCTTCCTGGCGTGGAGGGAGGAGGAGGAGGAGGGCTCGGATGAGCCGCCGCCGCCGCCGCTCTCCCTTCTTCTTCCCTTCTGGGGTGTGTGAGAGAGCGAGTGTGGGTCTTCAGCAGATCCTTGTGGCTCCTACAGATCTCTCTGCCCTTGCTCCATCGCGTCCGCTTGGCTGTGGCTGGCGGGGGGCTGGATGGGAGGCGATTGTGTGCAAGCAACAAAGCCCCCCCCCGTCCCCGCTCCTCCTCCTCTTCCCTCCCCCGGTGCAGGCGGCTTCTGCTGCTGTTGGCTCGCTCGGCTCGGCTGCTGCTGCTGCTGCTGCTGCTACTGCCGGAGCCACAAAGCTGCGAGCGCATCGCCGCTCTCCACCTCCATTCTGCCTGCGCTTTCCACCTCGCAGCTCCAATTGCACAATAGAGCCCCGGCAGCCTCATCAATATTCACGGCCCTCCTCCTCCTCCTCCTCTTAGGCTAGAGCAATAGAGCTCCTATCTCCCGGTTCGAAAGGAGGAGGAAGAGGAGGAGGATGGTGTGGAGGGAGGGGGAGAGGAGAGCTTGCTTTGCATTTTGCATTGCACTTTGCATTTTGCAAGGAGCGCGCGCGCGCCGGGGGGAAGGGTCCTCCCGGGGCGCGAGAGGAGGGCGATGCTGCCGTCGGGCAAAGGCTCGCAAGCGGGAGCCGCGTCTTCCCGCGGGTGGGAAGGTGGTGGAAGGGATCAGACAAAAGAGCCCCGGCTCCCTCTCCGCCCCCAGCCCCCTCTGTGCAAAAGCTGCAACCCTGGTCTCCTTGAACTCAGTGGGATTTTGCATTTTATTTTATTTTCCTGAATTGCACGGGTGGCTGTGCATTTTATTTTACGGTGCCACCCTGCAAAGATGGGTGGGGGAGGTAACGTGGAGGGCGGCTGTGTGTGTGTGTCTGTCTTTTTCAACCCCCACCCCACCCCAGCCCACACACTTAGGAAGGGAGAGGCTGCAGCCTGGTAGATGATGAGACGGACATCCATGTCTCCAGCGTAGGGGCCGCCGCGATGACGAGGCTGAGCTGGGAACTCCCGGTTCAAAGCTCGCCGCAGCTATGAATACGCCACGGCTCCCGATCCCCGCCCGTACGCAACACGTACTCGAGACAGGGAAAGCCATACAGGAAACGTCCTGCCTCCGAGGCTAGTGGCGCCCTTACAGCCAGGCGTGCGCTATCTCTTCGTATTGAGAGATAATTGCTGACCTACCTTACGGGGTTGTTGTGAGAATTGTTTTTCAGAGCCAGGTGGGTTCAGGGGTGGAATGTTGGAGACCTCGGTTTGAAATCCCCATTCATCCAGGAAGCACTCTGGGTGGTGTTATAAGAATTTTAAGGTCTCTTTTATATATATAAAATAGATGTTCATAAATGCACCAAGGAAACACATACATAGATGTAAACCACATGTCTGAAACTCACAGAAAAGTCCTGAAACCATTTACTCTCTCCCAAAATGACCTCAAATATTTCTCTGCAAGGTCGAAGGAAATGGGAAATCTCCCCATTGTCTCTTTCACAAATCCTGTCTTAAGGGCACATTTAAGATATGGGTGAGCCTGCGACCTGTGGCCTGGATTTAGGAATTGAGTAGTTATCCTAACAAAAGAGTGGCCAGGATGCCCAGGTAATCCAATCAGGTAACTTGGCAGACAGGAAGTAACAACACACCCAGATTTCCACCCCTTCTGTGATATATGTATGATGTATGGAGTGGTGGTCTTGAGCTACAGGGTGGGCAGTTCAAAAGTATACAGTGGTACCTCTGGTTGCGAATGGCATGCATGTGACATCATTTTGTGCGTCTGCGCATGCGTGAGCAGCGAAACCCGGAAGTAACCCTTTCCGGTACTTCCGGGTCGCCGCAGGATGCAACCTGAAAATGCGCAACCTGAAGCAAACATAACGAGGTATGACTGTGTAAGGGCTTGCACATCTTTGTCCTGGGTCCTCCTCTCTCCTGTGTGTGTGGGGGGGGGGGAGCACCCTGTTGCAACAGCTTTAATAAAGATCAGGCTTACTAGCTGCTTTGCTTCTCAATATTCTCTGGTTGGCTTCTGTTATTTTCTCCTACCTATGGAGAACCTACAAAGGACTCTATAAGGGCTCTTGTGGACCCCATAAGGCAGGGGTAGGAAACCTAAGGCCCGGGGGCCGGATGCGGCCCAATCGCCTTCTAAATCTGGCCCGTGGACGGTCTGTGAATCAGCGTGTTTTTACATGAGTAGAATGTGTCCTTTTATTTCAAATGTATCTCTGGGATATTTGTGGGGCCTGCCTGGTGTTTTTACATGAGTAGAATGTGTGCTTTTATTTAAAATGCATCTCTGGGATATTTGTGAGGCATAGGAATTCATTCATATATTTTTCCCCAAAATATAGTTCGGCCCCCCACATGGTCTGAGGGACGATGGACCAGCCCACGGCTGAGAAAGGTTGCTGACTCCTGCCATAAGGAAAAGGGAGCAGTTTTTGTTTACAACAGTGGCTTTGGCTCCCATCTCTTTTCAGACCAGCTTGTTGTGAAGACAAAACAGGAAGCCTCCTTTCGCTTCTTGGTGGAAAAGTGGGATATGGGGGAAATAAAATTACTGAGTATTTAATGAACCTGAAGGGTTTTTTATTGTACACTCAGAAAACACAGCTTTATCATCCCTCCAAGGTCATTGGCGATGAGCCCACAGTGGCCCCTCTCCTTAACCACAGTCCTGTGAGGTAGGCTAGATTCCAAGATAGCAACATGCCCAAGGTCACTCAGAGAGAATGAAGAACGGTTTGTGTCTGGGTAACATCCCACATTTGCTACCATGGTGAAACTTGGGCTGCTGTACAAGAGGCTCCTTTTGCCAAGCGGTCTCCATCCAGGCACTGGCTGGTTCTTGGTGGGCTTGGCTTCCACACAGTTCCTGCATCAGGTATCTTCAGACCAGACGCTCCTTGGACCAAGTTACGGCATCCCTGTGAAATGACTGCATCCTGCTAGGTACTGGAGCCTCCTTGGCTGCTGTTCGGTTCAGTTGTTTTCCAGCTCAGCTGTGCCGCCAAGTAAGATTATGCATTTCATTATAGATATTATTATTATTATTATAAACACACAGAAAACGTCAAGCAGACTCATTCCTCCACCCCAGCTCCCCAAACATCTTAACTGCTTCAAAAGCATATGTTTACTGCAGTCCCCACCATGCGCAGAGCGCATACAGGGTCTTCCTACAAACACCGGTGACAGGCGGTCCCCCTGCACACACGGTTGTGCAGTCAGCAAATTCTTGCACAACAAAACGTAAGGGGCTTTGATTATACTGTGACAGCTTTTCCCAAACACAGGGTTCTCCAAATGATTGCTGGACTCCAGTGCCCACCCGCTCAAGCCAGCTTGGCCAGTGGTCAGGGCCGGGATGATGAAAGTGGTAGACACCCAGAGAGCCATCAGAAGACGGTGCTTCGCTGGATGTATTTATTACATGCCACCCCAATCCCTGCCAAGCAGTAGCAAAATTCCAGGAGTTCCAGGCACTTTACCCAGGGTGTGCTTCCTTTGAGAGTCCAGCCATGGCAGAGGCTGTAGTGCAGGGGTCAGCAAACTTTTTCAACAGGGGGCCGGTCCACTGTCCCTCAGACCTTGTGGGGGGCCGGACTCTATTTTGAAGGGAAAAAATGAACGAATTCCTATGCCCCACAAATAACCCAGAGATGCATTTTAAATAAAAGGACACATTCTACTCATTTAAAAACACACTGATTCCCAGACCGACCACGGGCTGGATTGAGAAGGCGATTGGGCCGGATCCGGCCCCCGGGCCTTAGTCTGCCTACCCATGCTGTAGTGTTTTAAGATATATGGTATATTTTGCACCTATATACAATGAGAGTCTTCCATGAAGAGGGAGAGAGTTCCCAGCATTACATCTCAAGTGGGTCTTGCTCCCTGCAGCTGCGTAACATTACAGTCCAAGGCATGCTCACTGCAAGAAGTGAGGTTGCAGGGAACCAGGCGGAGGGCCTTTTCGGTAGTGGCACCCGCCCTGTGGAACGCCCTCCCATCAGATGTTAAAGCAATAAACAACTACCTGTCCTTTAGAAGACATCTGAAGGCAGCCCTGCTTAGGGAAGTTTTTAACATTTGGTGTTTTATCGTGGTTTTTAATATTCTGTTGGGAGCCGCCCAGAGTGGCTGGGGAAACCCAGCCAGATGGGCGGGATATAAATAATAAATTGTTGTTGTTGTTATTCACACCATTCTAGTGGCGCTTTCCCAGTCTCCAAAGATGTTTCTGCCCTTCAAACCCCCCCCCCCCGAGTTCTACTACTTCCTTTCTTCTTCCCAGAAAACTATTGAGCCCAAACCCCAAACCTTCCTGTAACCTCACCTCCCTCCCCATCACTGTGGTAACCTCTGTTTTGCACAGACCTGGGAGGGGATTCCTTTTGACTGTCTATTGTTTCATAATGACTTTCATTCAGCTAGCCCAGCCAGGTTAGTTTGCATAGGCTACACACCCAGGAGAACAGCTGCAGGCTGTATTTTCCTGCAGAGTTTAGCAGTTGTTGTTGTTTAGTCGTGTCCGACTCTTCGTGACCCCCTGGACCAGAGCACGCCAGGCACTTCTGTCTTCACTGCCTCCCGCAGTTTGGTCAAGCTCATGCTGGTAGCTTCGAGAACACTATCCAACCATCTCGTCCTCTGTCGTCCCCTTCTCCTTGTGCCCTCCATCTTTCCCAACATCAGGGTCTTTTCCAGGGAGTCTTCTCTTCTCATGAGGTGGCCAAAGTCTTGGAGCCTCAGCTTCAGGATCTGTCCTTCCAGTGAGCACTCAGGGCTGATTTCCTTAAGAATGGAGAGGTTTGATCTTCTTGCAGTCCATGGGACTCTCAAGAGTCTCCTCCAGCACCAGAATTCAAAAGCATCAATTCTTCGGCGAACAGCCTTCTGTATGGTCCAGCTATCACTTCCATACATCACTACTGGGAAAACCATAGCTTTTACTATACGGACCTTTGTTGGTAAGGTGATGTCTCTGCTTTTTAAGATGCTGTCTAGGTTTGTCATTGCTTTTCTCCCAAGGAGCAGGCGTCTTTTAATTTTGTGGCTGCTGTCACCACCTGCAGTGATCATGGAGCCCAAGAAAGTAAAATCTCTCACTGCCTCCATTTCTTCCCCTTCTATTTGCCAGGAGGTCATGGGACCAACAACCAGCCACTAACACAATTACAGCTCGTTTCCAGGCAATTCCTGGCTTTGCTGGAATTCCCCAAGCTCTCCCCTTTCTCCTTGGGGTACACCCTGGTTTGTTCTGCTTCCTAATGCCGCTGACCCATTTGGCAGCCCAAATGGTGAGTTTCATAAGGACATGTTTAAGGGCGATTGCAACCCTCAGTACCAGAGGTGCCCCCCCCACAAGCCCCTCCGTCACCACTATCTTCATTATCCTCATTTCTTATCAGAACAATTCTTAAACCTCATCAACAGTGTATGTATTTGTTATAAGAATTTTAAGGTCTTCTATATATAAAATAGATGTTCATAAATGCACCAAGCAAACACATGCAAATATGTAAACCACATGTCTGATACCCACAGAAAAGTGCTGAAACCATTTTCTCTCTCCCAAAATGACCTCAAATATTTCTCTGCAAGGTCGAAGGAAATGGGAAATCTCCCCATTGTCTCTTTCACAAATCCTGTCTCAAGGGCACATTTAAGATATGAATAGGATGTGAGCCTGTGACCTGGACTCAGGAACTGAGTATTTACCATTACAAAGGGATCACCAGACTGCCCAAATAATGTAATCAGTTTTCATTCTCAGTTAACCTGGCACACAGGTTTTCTGCTGCAGACCGCCTCTTCTGTGATGGACGTACGATGTATCTGGGTGGTGGTCTTGGGCTCCAGGGCGGGCCATTTAAAATGTCTATAGAAGGGCTTGCACACCTTTGTCCTGGGTCCTTCCCCCCCCCTTCAGTGTGTGTGGTGGGGAGCACCCTGTTGCAACAGCTTTAATAAAGATCAGGCTTACTAGCCACTTTGCTTTTGTATATCCTGGTCTGGTCTCTGTTCATTTCCCACCCAGTTTGAGGCTTAAAAGGTACACTCTCTCCGAAGGTCCAGTCTTCCTTAAGAAGCTGAACCCCTTGAAGGGACCCCATTTTTATTCTTATTTGATATTGTAGTAATTCAAGCAAATTATCCTAAACCTCTCAGCAGTGTGTACTGTAAATGGACATTATTGAGTGCTGGCTGTGCACATGTGAGTCCAGGCACACACTTCTAACAACCTTGGTAACCTCTGTTTTGCACAGACCCGGGGGATTCCTTTTGAGGTGATGACAGCCTGTATTTTTCCCTTCGATATCCCAAATATTAGCCAGATGCTGACATTCATTAATTTCTTAGGTTTAGGGAGGACTCCTCCTCTCAAACAGATATATTTGTACCGTGTCTTGTTGTTCCCTCCCCTCAGTTATTATTTCCAGTAACCTGAGGCCCACTGAGGGCAGGTGGGGCAAATATTTGTTTACTTCTGAGCCCAGCCATACCTTTTCGAGTTACAAGTTTCCTGATGTACCAGACTTGCACAAAACACTGAATTAGACAAAAATCAACTATATTGCACCCAGCCCTACCAGCAACCCAACTGAAGAGACTCACCTAGACAAACAGGTATTGTGGTGATAGCTGGCATCCAGAAAAATGACCCTGCATGCATATTAAAAATGTAAAGCACACAATACACTTCAGTACATCCACAGCTGGCTAACACACAATTTAATGTCAGTTTTTTCCTCCTTAATATCGCCTTATCAGTGGATCGTGAAAACCTGAAGCCATCTCCAACTCCTCGAAAGATTCCATCAACAGTGTCTCCGAAAAATTTTACACATACTTGGGAAGACAGGCGAACTAATATCAGTGTACTGGAAGAAGCAAAGGTCACCAGTTTTGAAGCAATGATTCTTCAACATCAACTTTGTTGGACTGGTCGTGTTGTGCGGATGCCTGATGATCGTCTTCCAAAGCAACTACTCTATTCTGAACTTAAAAATGGAAAGCATAATGCTGGTGGTCAACAAAAGAGGTTTAAAGACTGTCTCAAGGCAAATCTAAAAAGTAGTATAAACATTGACAACTGGGAAACACCGGACTGCAAGCGCTCCCATTGGAGAACAGCCTTTACCAAAGGTGTCATGGGCTTTGAAGACACTTGAACTCAGGACGCAAGGGAGAAACGTGCTAAGAGGAAGGCATGTTTGGCAAATCCACACCGTGATCAACTCCCGCCTGGAAACCCATGTCCCCACAGTGGAAGGATATGTGGATCCAGAATTGGCCTCCACAGTCACTTACGGACTCATTGTTAAAACCGTGTTTATGGAAGACAATCTTACTCGGCTACGGGTGATTGCCAAAGAAGTGGATAATATTGAAAATATGCACACATGGGATGCATCAAATCCACTGTAAACTGCCATGTTTAGCTGCCTCAACTAGTAACATTTTCTTTCCATAGCCAAAATGGCACCCTCCATGCATGAAATAAAAGTATCGGCAATACTGGGGAAACCCCAGGGTTTGCAGAAGTACAAAAGAAGAAGAAGAAGTACCAAACAACAACAAAAAGTTTGGGAGTGGGGGAAACCCTAAGGTGGGAAACCCCAAAAAAACTCAGTTATGACAACACAAGTTCAGTAGGGAGAAACAAAAGACCTGGGAGGTGGATTCAAATTCTTGGCAGCCTACGATCCCAAATAGGAGCACACTCTACACTGGATCACGTTGTTGCATATCCCTCTTCCTGGCTGACCCATTGAAATTTAGTAAGAACACCAGGAGTTTGAACTTGAAGGCAAATGATGAATCTAGCCAGTGATAGATTGGGGAGTGGGAGATCCCTTGGGATCCCCAAATAGGCTGCCTTGACTTCTACAGAAGAGAGGAGATATATAAATAAATCAGTTTGTGGTTTCAGTCTTGAAACTGGCTGTGCCACAGTTCCCCAGATGCTATGACAATGGAAGCAAAGGGTTTGTTTTATTTAACAAATTTTTATAACGCTCAATTGCAAAAGCAACAGCTTTCAAGTGGTTTACAAAAACAGGACATAAAGCATTAAAATTATAAACAAAAACAGTTAAAAACAAGTATGTGGAAATATTCAAAGGGTGTGTGTGTGTGTGTGTGTGTGTGTGTGTTTGTGTGCGTGTGTTTGTGTGCGTGTGTTTAATAAGCTGCCTTCTACTGAGTCAAACCATTGGTCCATCTAGCTCAGCAATGTCTGCACTGATTGCCAGAAGCTCCCCAGGACTTCAGTCAGAAGCCTCTCCCAGACCTACCTGGAGATGCAATACCACTGTGTGCTATACCACTGAGCTATGACCCCTTTTCTAATTGGTATTTTATTGAGAAGTTGGCATGATGATGCACAACATCACAGGTGAGCCACGTCTGTGGCTCAGGGAACACATAGTCCCCCAGTTTCGTTTAAGGCAGCCTGCAATGACTCTGACCTGAAGCCACCCCATTTGTCCATCCAATCAGAGGTCCTTCCTATTTCTTTTTCTCTCTTTTTCTCTTTTTATTTATACTTTTCAGATATATACATTTCACAGATTTTACAATCATTTTGACATTTCAAAACTTGACTTCCTTCCCCCTCTTCCTGTGCTTCCTTAAATTTATTTTTAAGATCTTCTGCATATCCAAATTAACTTAACTTACTCTTTTGTTTGTCTTCCTTAAAGATATAGTCTTATGTAACTGCAGGTTATTACAATAATCCTGCCAGTGTTTTTATCTGTTTACAATTTATCTGTAAGTATTCAATAAACCATTTCCAATCTCTTTCTTATTTTTCTTGACTTTTACAAATGTTTACCCTCTCTTTTTGTGAGGTTTAATAAAACTGGAAGAGACAGTATTCTAATTTGTTAAAGATACATTGGGGTTTTTTAATTTAAAAAAAAAAATCCTGGTTCTATGGCTTGGGGGAGAAGAAGTCCCTCCTCCCTCAGCAACAAAGCTGGTAAGCTTTGGGTGTGTGTGTCTGTAGCTGACTAAAGTCAGAAAGAAAGAAAGAAAGAAAGAAAGAAAGAAAGAAAGAAAGAAAGAAAGACTTTCACTTGCTTTCCACACGTGGAGGAAAATCCTACATGCTTATTTGAGAGGAACTCCATCAAACTTAGTGGTGAGTTTACTTCTGCATAGGGCTAGGAATACTATTCTGAAATAGCCATGGAGGAAATTGGGACTGCTGTTCCAGAATAGTTAATCCAGAACAGTTTTTTTTTTATGGGGTTCTTCCCATCTTCAGCTCTGGCTCCACTCACTGCTGGCATGCGGCCCTTGACAAATTATCTCTGAGGAAATGCGGCCCTTGACAGAAAAATGGTTGACTACCTCTGCAGTAAATAAAGAAGCTCATTGTAGAGTTAGTATACCTCCCACCCACACAAAATCCCCCCCAAAAAACCAAGCCAAGTGATTTTTATGCAGCCTCCTGTAAAAACCCTGTCCAGATTTACAATCAAGGAGTGTCTAAATTTTATGAAATAAATAAGCCAGTAAATACGTAAACCTTCATCCTAGTGAGAATATATGTGGAAGAGAATCAAAAGCTTGCAATAGTAAGAATTCGCACGCAACAATAGCAGAGGTTGGATCTGCACACAGGGGGGAAAACGCTATCGAGAACTCATAAATTAAAACATAACGAAAGGAAAAAAACACTATGTAAAATCACACAGAAAAGTTTTATGCTCTGCAGAGCCATCTGCTGTTGCATGTTTATAACACATTTAAAACGCTGTTTTTTGATGAATGTAGCTGAGTCCAGATATTTTTTATAAATAGGGGGGAAAGAAAGAAAAATGGTTATCATAAAATCCATATGCTACTATAAACCCTAGGGACTGACCTTCCACTTTCTGGTATATTTGTTGATGACAGCTTTAGAAGCTCATCATAGAATCATAGAGTTGGAAGAGACCACAAGGGCCATCGAGTCCAACCCCCTGCCAAGCAGGAAACACCATCAGAGCACTCCTGACATATGGCTGTCAAGCCTCTGCTTAAAGACCTCCAAAGAAGGAGACTCCACCACACTCCTTGGCAGCAAATTCCACTGTCAAACAGCTCTTACTGTCAGGAAGTTCTTCCTAATGTTTAGGTGGAAGCTTCTTTCTTGTAGTGTGGATCCATTGCTCCGTGTCCGCTTCTCTGGAGCAGCAGAAAACAACCTTTCTCCCTCCTCTATGTGACATCCTTTTATATATTTGAACATGGCTATCATATCACCCCTTAACCTCCTCTTCTCCAGGCTAAACATGCCCAGCTCCCTTAGCCGTTCCTCATAAGGCATCGTTTTCAGGCCTTTGACCATTTTGGTTGCCCTCCTCTGGAGACGTTCCAGTTTGTCAGTGTCCTTCTTGAACTGTGGTGCCCAGAACTGGACACAGTACTCCAGGTGAGGTCTGACCAGAGCAGAATACAGTGGCACTATTACTTCCCTTGATCTAGATGCTATACTCCTATTGATGCAGCCCAGAATTGCATTGGCTTTTTTAGCTGCCGCGTCACACTGTTGGCTCATGTCAAGTTTGTGGTCAACCAAGACTCCTAGATCCTTTTCACATGTACTGCTCTCAAGCCAGGTGTCACCCATCTTGTATTTGTGCCTCTCATTTTCAGTGATCAAGGGATCACTGAACTCAGGAGTTTGGAAAACCCTGATGTAGAAGCTTGCATGACATTGCTGCCAAGCTGCCTCTTAGACAAGCAAACCCTGAGCAGACCTAGCTGTCATGTGAACCAGTAACCTTCAACCAACCAACCGCACAACTATTCTGTTCTTAACCATAAGGGTGTGCCCTGCTGGAGTTAAGAGCAGGTGGTTTTCAGATTTGTTGGACTGCAGTTCCCATAATTGCTGACCACTGGTCATCCTAGCTGGGGGCCAGTGTGAGTTGCGAGTCCAGCAACATTTAGAATGCCACAGATTCTCTACCCATGGTTTACAGGGATGGTGTATAGAGGATGAAAGGTCAACAGAGGAAATGGCTAAAAGCAAACTGATAGCTTTCTTTGTACAGTGGTTCTCAAACGCCTTGGTACTCAAACAACTTGGAACCCAAACACCGCACTGCAAACCCGGAAGTAAGTGTTTCAGTTTGCGAACTGTTTTCGGAAGCTGAACATGTTCCGTTTTGAGTGCCACACTTCCGTTTTGAGTGCCACGCTGAGGTCTGTTTTTGCTATCTATTTTGAGTTTCTGTTTTTGCGGCGCTTTTTGTGTGTGACTGTGTGGAACCCAGTTCAGCTACTGATTGATTGATTGATTGATTGTGCGATTGCAGTACATTGTTTATTGCTTTCATGTTATGGACCAATGGTCTTGTTAGATAGTAAAATTCATGTTAAATTGCTCTTTTAGGGGTTGTTTTTAAAAGTCTGGAACGGATTAATCCGTTTTGCATTACTTTCTATTATTTTTTTTAAAAAGATATTTATTAAGAGTTTACAAGTTACAGAAAAAGAAAGAGAACAATAAAGAATTAAACAAAACAAAACAATACCTTACAATACATTAAAAAAAAGAAAATAAAAAAAAACCAATACAATAAAAGGTATTTAAATATACCTTTCTAAAGAAACCAGAGGCCTTTCTCCTGGGCATGGTAGGCCAATTGGTGCAAAAGAAGGATAGATTTTTTTTTCATGTATGCCACAACAGCAGCAAGAATACTTATCGCAAAGCACTGGAAGACACAAGATCTACCCACCAGGGAAGAATGGCAGATGAAGCTGATGGACTACATGGAATTGGCGGAAATGACTGGCAGAATCCGAGACCAGGGAGAAGAGTCGGTGGAAGAAGATTGGAAAAAATTTAAAGTATATTTACAGAAATATTGCAAAATTAATGAATGTTAGAAGGATGCTGGAACGAAGCTATATGGCTTTAGCAGAAATGTTATAAAGAATTAAGTAAAAATAGATTGTTAATGGACCAAAGTGGAAAATTTAAGGTTAGAGTGTCTTAAGTTAAATTTTAGAACGAAAATTGAGAAAGATGGAAAGGACTTGCTGAAATAGCTAATTGAACTAGAATACAAAAAAGGGAGGTGTGAGGAGGTCGATGAAACAAGTATATGAAAGGTAAAGATATGGAAAGGCTGGATGTGTTTTTAAATGTTTTTGTTCTGTTTTTCCGTTTTGCATTACTTTCTATGGGAAAGGGAGCCTTGGTTTTGGAATGCTTTGGTTTTGGAATGGACTTCTGGAACTTATTAAGTTTGATAACCAAGGTACCATTATATTTTTCAACATTACGAATGAAACAGAGCTTGCGGAGCACTCAGCTCTACATACAGCATTAAATCTCCTGGTCGAGGTTGGTCATGCCGGACGGTGCCACACCCCACACCCCCGTGTTCATTGAAGTTCCAGAAAACCAGGATTTTAAAAAACTTGCTGCTTTTTATCCTGTATTTTTTATCTTGTGAACCGCCCTGAGTTTTTCACATTAAGGGCAGTATATAAATTTAATAAGGAAGGAAGGAAGTAAACAAACAAACAAACAAACAAACAAACAAATGTGATGGAGGTGGCAGGATCCCGTGGGTCACCCAACTGTGGACATGCATGAGAACGTGACCCAGCCCTAAGAGAACATCAGGATTTGTTCACATTTGTCAGAAACCCACAACTGGGGAGCACCAGGCATTTCTCAGACTGCCACATGCATCCAACATAGCGAAAACGACAACAGCAACAAGGCCAGATTGGTACCTAGGCTAGGAGCAATTGACTAGAGGACAGAGCTGGAAGAGGAAAAGATAGACTACCACTTACTGCCATTTAGCCTGCAGTTAAAAACACCGAAACGTATCATTAATGATCTACAGTCCATCCTGGGCAAAGACACTTCCTGCCCACGCAAATTGGGTGGCAGGTTGGTGCTTGGTTACAGACAGCCTGCCACCCCCCAAAAAACCACATTTAAGTGTGCATCCGAAAATGTAGCGTGCTTTGAGGGTTACATCCAAAGTCTGCTTCTTAAGCACATGGCACAAGGCACCCCTCAAATAATCCCGGGAACTGTAGTTTAGCACCCTCTTTGTAGACAGAGAGATTTGGGGGCAGGGAATCATTTCACCGAATTCCTCCAGAGGGAGTAGAAATTATCCAGCTCTCAGGGCTGGGGCTTATAATTAGCCGTCGTAGTAAGTGTAATAAGTTCTTTGCTAGCCCAAAAATGGAAACAAGAAGAATTACCGTTGATGGAAGAATGGAGAATGAAGTTAATGGAATACGCAGAACTTGATAAACTAACAGGAAGGATCCGAGGCCTACGAGACCACAGATTCACTGAAGACTGGAGTAAATTTGTAGACTATTTGAAAAGTATTTGCGATGAACAATTAACGTTTGTAGGTTTGCAAGAGGCTCTGTGAAAATAATATTAGAAATATTGTAAAAAAGGGAATAATGAGGAGGAGGTTTTTAATAAAAGGCAATACTAGATTAAGAAATGCGGAAGAAGGACTAAAACGGAGGATTTGCAGAAGAGCTGCGGGAACTCCAAAAAATGTATTTGTGAAAAATTGTGTTATGTGTTTTTATATTTTTGTATTGTAAAATGAATAAAAAATAATTCCAAAAAAAAAGTGTAATAAGTTCTTATTGTTGCAAGTGGCAGCAGCAGCAGCAGCAATTGTGGTCAAAGCGTGGCCAGCATTTTGCCTCCTCCATAACACTGTGGACCACGTAGCACAATTCCACAGCACCTGGGTGTGAGATGGAATCCACCACAGAAATGGTGGAGGGAAACTTGGAGGAAATTCTGCAAAGTGGCCTTCTCCATGTGGGTGATAAAAAGGGGAATCTCAGAAAAATGATCAGAAAAAGGATTTTTGTGACATTTTAGCTCGGCTCTAGTTCCACCTGACAGCTCCCATCCCTCGAAAAATCAGATCCCTGAGCAGGGCCTCTCCAGTTGATCTGGATTCCCAAGTACTACTGGCAACCTCGCTGTGTGTCCAATGTTTTTTTCCCTGTATCCAGAAAAACTGGTTAGAACAAGGGCTCTTTTCTTCAGTTCCGTGGCCTCTTAATCTGCTTGCTTCCATTCACTGATGGGAGCTAAATTGCACAGACTAGGGAGAAAAAGGTGCCTCTATTACCTGGACATAGGGTACACTGAGTATACAAATAGTATATTCTGTGCAGTATCAGGAGGAATGCAGAGACTCCCTTGCACTTTCTGGTATCTTTCTAGACAATACACTTGCAAATGCTTGCACATTCCTCTGCCTGAAACCACGGCCCGCCCACTAGTTTCCAAGCATCACTATCAAAGGCCCACTCAGAGGAAATGATATACACCAATTTCTCCAGAAAAATGAACAGTGACTAGGACTCCGTGTAGGCGGCTCTCCAGTTTGCCAGTTTAATACATACTGTATATAGTAACTGGAACAGCTTTGCTTTCTGAGTAGAGGAGATGTTAAAAAGTGCAGAAGTCCTGGAATTTAAATAGGCTACTGAGAACAGGCTGTGTTTAACACGAAACTAAATCCAGATACAAAACTGCCTAGATCTCATGAAGGTGTTTTCCTAATGTCAAAGTCAAACTGTTATTTAGCACAGCGTTGAGTGTAAATATAAAAAGTTGCATATAAGTGATTGCTAGATGACTATCTATCTATCATCTATAATATATATCTCTCTATCTGCATAAAGGCAGTAAGTCATTTTGCTGGTTAAACTTTCTCTTGTGCATAACAAACAAACATAAACAACTGCTTTTGCCAGCAAAAGCCAAGCAGTAGACTGGGATCCAGTCCAGAACACACACACAAAGGCAAACACCCAATTTCCCCTCCCGCCCCACTGGGAATGCAGTATATGAGCTCCTGAGAGAGTTAATAAATTACCTGGTCTGATGTATGCTTGCAAAAATCAGTGAATTTCTGGAGGGAAAACTATGTACACACTGTACTTTTAAAGCACATTTGAAGCACATTCTTTCCCTGAGAGAATTCTGGGCACTGCAGTTTGTTAAGGGTTGCTGGGAACTGTAGCACTGTGAGGTATAAACTACAGTACCCAGAATCCTTCGAGGGAAAGAATGTGTTCCAAATGTGCTTTAAAGGAACAGTGCTCTCACAAGCCCCTACCCTCTCAAATCAGGGCTTGGCAACGTACATTGGTGCCCTTTAACTCTTCTCCTGGGGCCCACAAATCCTTTGAGCCCCCCTCACTGTGTCTTTGGTCATGATGGTGGTCACTTTTTTCTCCCTTCCGACACTTCTTCCCTCTTTCAGTTCTGCTGGATTTAACTTTTACCCAGATTCCTCAAAAAAGCAGTGTTTCCGCTTTCTCTCCATCTGTCTCTTGAGGAGAGAAAGTGACATGGGAACAGTCACACCCATGGCACTTGCTCTGAAATATACTCAGAGTTCTGTACAGTGGTACCTCGGGTTACATACGCTTCAGGATACATATGCTTCAGGTTACACACTCCGCTAACCCAGAAATAGTGCTTCAGGTTAAGAACTTTGCTTCAGGATGAGAACAGAAATCGGGCTCCGGCGGAGCGGCGGCAGCAGGAGGCCCCATTAGCTAAAGTGGTGCTTCAGGTTAAGAACAGTTTCAGGTTAAGAACAGACCTCCGGAATGAATTAAGTACTTAACCCGAGGTACCACTGTAGTGATTTCATGCTCTTTATTGCAGCTTGTAAAACAGTGATTGAATTGTCCCCCAAACCTCAGGCTTTTATATACAGTACATTATTTACACAATGATTCTCGTCAGATTGGCTGATTGTGCTTCTCCCCTGGAGCCTGATTGGTCTTTTCCTGCAGGCCAATCAGCTGTTGCATTCTAGGATCCTACCAGCCCAATAGGATGATTAACTTCCTCCTGGAGCCTGATTGGTCTTTTCCTGCAAGCCAATCCGTTGTTGCATTCTAGGATCCTACTTGCCTATTGTTCTAGGATCCAAGCTTAGTACATAACATGCTCAAAAATCCTCATACTGCCACAGGCCAGAAAAGGTTCCTGACCCCATGCTGCAAATGATCTGAAACATTATTACAGTGGTACCTCGGGATGCGAACGGGATCCGTTCCGGAGCCCTGTTTGCATCCTGAACAGAACATAAGACGCGACAGCGCGTCTGTGTGTGTGCGGATCGCGTTTCGCCGCTTCCGCACATGCACATGGCGTCATTTTGACCGTCTGCGCATGTGCGAGCGGCGAAACCCGGAAGTAACGTGCTCCGTTACTTCTGGGTTGCCGCGGAGTGCAACCCGAAAATACTTATCCTGAAGCGTATTTATCCCGAGGTATGACTGTACTGTATCTAGTTACCCCTTTTGAGCTTCCTATTACTCTGAACTGGCTTTCGGAGCTGTTTCCCTCACCTCCCCCCAACTCTAAAATACAGATCCACACCTTGCCTGGATTATACAGGTTGGCAGAGAAGTCCAACTGGGTGTTCCTTAATCCCTTAGGTGAACAGGCGAGTCAACATTCATTTCTGTCAGCAGACCACACCTAACTCAAATCTGAATCTCAAATCGAAACAAACTCCATATATGTGTGCTGCAAAGATCCGCTCTTCGTAGAAGCAAAGCAGAACAAAACTTTGCCTTTCCTGCAGCCCATCTTATAAACAACATATAAATCTATGGGACTTGCTTCCAGGTACTCCCTGCGCATTTTATATGGACTTTAATTGATGAGAGGGATGCATAGGGTGTTAGGGGAGGAGTAGCACTCATGGTCGGGGACATGTCATGCTCCTTCTGGGGTAGGCTATCCACATTTGGTCTCCACCCAGTTCTCACCTGGGGTTCCTGGAAGCTGTCAGCATGCGGCAGAGGCCACACCCTGGGAAACGGCTGCAACTGGCTGGCTAAACCAGGTGAAAATCGCTGATGGGTCTCAAACCCTTAGGCTCTGGCGGAACAGAGTGAATGAGACCACGAGTGGGTCCAATGGTCAAGAAGGCAGTTTCTCCACATGCTGTAGAGGGAAGTGAGGGGCAGATGGGGTTCATCCACCTGGGAAGGTAAACCATCTAGGACAGGGGTTTTTACATGAGTAGAATGTGTGCTTTTATTTAAAATGCATCTCTGGGTTATTTGTGGGGCATAGGAATTCGTTCATAATTTTTTTCAAAATATAGTGCGGCCACCTGAAATATACTCAGAGTCCTGTAGTGATTTCATGCTCTTTATTGCAGCTTGTAAAACAGTGATTGAATTGCCTCCCAAACCTAAGGCTTTTATATACAGTGGTACCTCTGATTGCAGATGGGATCCATTCTGGAGGCCCATTTGCAACATGAGCAGAACGCAACCCACGTTGTGTTTGCCGCTTCTACGCATGCACGTGATGTCATTTGGTGCGTCTGAGCATGCACGAGCAGCGAAACCCGGAAGTAACCCTTTCCGGTACTTCTGGGTCGCCGCGGGACACAACCTGAAAATGCGCAACCTGAAGCAAACATAACATGAGGTATGACTGTACATTATTTACACAGTGAGTCCTGTCTGATTGGCTGATTCTGCTTGCCTCCTGGAGCCTGATTGGTCTTTTCTTGCAAGCCAATCAGTTGTTGCATTCTAGGATCCTACTTGCCTATTGTTCTAGGATCCAAGCTTAGTACACCACCCATAAGGTCTGAGGGACGGTGGACCGGCCCATGGGTGAAAAAGGTTGCTGACTCCTGATCTAGGAGAAGGAAGACTGTGCTCTTAAACCTCCGTTGCCTTGTGGTATATCTTCAGGAGGAGAAAAGTCTCACGAGTAAACCCTACACAAATCAAGAGCAGAGTCCTTAAGACGGTTGGACGACGCCTAGTACACCTTCTTGTGGCAACTCCTGCAGTTAAGCTGGTGCCCAACATACTGCTCTGCTTTCCTTTGGACCACATCAGCGAGGCTCAAAGTGGGGTCTCGTCCTCTGGGCAGCCCAGGACCTCCATACACACTTCCCAGGCTTGCGCCCGGTGAAGTCACTTCAGCGCTGCTAACATTGTCTCTTGAGACGGATGGATGTCAACAACAAATTGGCGAGAGATGAAATTTTAAAAGAGAGAATGCTCTGTTTTGCCAGGGAGATTCAGAATTTTACGGTTGACCGTGGTTTTGCATACTTTTATTCAGATTTATAGGGACGCGGGTGGCTCTGTGGGTTAAACCACAGAGCCTAGGACTTGCCGATCAGAAGATCGGCGGTTCGAATCCCCGCAACGGGGTGAGCTCCCGTTGCTCGGTCCCTGCTCCTGCCAACCTAGCAGTTCGAAAGCACGTCAAAGTGCAAGTAGATAAATAGGTACCGCTCTGGCGGGAAGGTAAACGGCGTTTCCGTGCGCTGCTCTGGTTCGCCAGAAGCGGCTTAGTCATGCTGGCCACATGACCCGGAAGCTGTACGCCGGCTCCCTCGGCCAATAAAGTGAGATGAGCGCTGCAACCCCGCTGCAAGGGTCCCTTTACCTTTACCTATTCAGATTTCTATCACTTCCATTCTATTTCTGTCATTTTCACCCAGTGCTAGCCAGCCTTTGTGAGCCCAAGGAGACTAATATTAAATCTGGAGGACTCTGCAAAAGACATTATCCTCCCCTGGGACTGATTGTATGATCAGTGGGGACGGGTGGCTTTTGAGGGTAGAAAGGCAAGCCAACAGCAGGTGGAGCCAGAGCCAAAGGCAGGCTTAGCTAGGGCCAACGACAAAGGGAACAAATTCTGGTTTTGTCTGAAGGCTCCTCCCTGCTGAAATATACAAAGGCAACACTGGGACTGAGAAGGAGGAAGCTGACATTCAGTGCCACTCCTTGGAATGGTTGTAAGTAAGGAGCTGGCTGAGGGCAGAGGCAGAACTTGTGGGGCTTGACTTCTTACATCCAGCGCAGCGAATGAGTCTGGCTGCCATCTTCCTGTAGAACTTGGCAGGAAGAAAGATGGGGGCAAAACGAGAACTGCTTGGATCTGCCAGCCATTGGCTACTGCTAGCCACTCTGCCTTCTGTCTTCTGCCCCATCAGTCCCAAATGGCACCAGCCAGCCCTGACCAGATCAGACTAGTAATCCCATCCAGCCCAATCTTGTTTTTTTTAAAAAAAAAATTAATTAGTTTTCCAAGTTTATAACAAACATATCAACAAACATAAAAGAAAGAACATCAACAAACAAACAAACATTTATCCTAACTGTAATAATCCCGCTTTTGTTATCATTGTTGGGTGACTTCCTCGAGTCCCCCTGGCTGAGTTTCCATATAAATCATTGTAGCAGTTTTCCAAAACTATTTTCACATAAAATTTACCTGGTCAATTAACATCTTTCTTTCTTTTCATTTTGACTTTTATCCATAGTATTCTACAACATCACATATTTAAATCCTAGGCCTATCTGTTACTCGCAAGTAATTGTATTTAAGTTATCTTAACATATTTAACTAAGTAGTCTTTAAATTTCTTCCATTCCTCTTGATCCTCCTCCTCCTTCTGGTCACAGACTCTTCCGTTCAGGTCAGCTAGCTCCAAAAAGTCCATCATCTTCATCTGCCATTCCTCCACTGTTGGTACTTCTTGTAATTTCCAATTTTTGGCCAGCAAAATTCTAGCTGCAGTTGTGGCATACCATCCAGCCCAATCTTGCCAAGTCAGACTGGGTCCTGTGCAGGGCTGTTTTTCCCCACTGCCCCCATCACCTGCTGCTTAATTTATTTTATTATTTGGAGATGACATGTTTCAGGGTTTGAACCCCGGGCCTCCTGCAAAGCAGGCATTTTCCCACTGAGCTACAACCCTCTCCTTTCGTACCTCCCTCCTCCACCATCCTTACCGAAAGCTGCTTCCCATTCCAAGCTCATATCCACACCATATAAAAGCGCATGGCTTCCCCCAAAGAATCATGGGAACTGTAGTTTCTTAAGGGTGCGGGGAACCATATCTCTGTGAGGGGCAAACTACAGCTCCCAGGATTATTTGGGGGAAAGCCAGGAGGTTTTAAATGTGCTTTCAATGTATCAGTGGCATACCACAGGTTGGGTACACAGGCGGTTGCCCTGGACGCAAAATTATTAAGGGTGTGAAATTGCTGCCTCAATACAGCTGCACATTTCCATCGCTGGGATCCGTTGGAAACAGCTTCTCAGTGCAAACCTCTCCAGACAACGGAACGACTCTTTATTTTCTTATCTTTGCAGCTGCAATCTCCTGGGGGATGCGGACGCCATTAGGCAGCTGAATGCGCATTTGTACTCCATTTGTTTCTTTCCCTCGAACCCCCTCTCCATGTGGCAACCCATGCTACACCACTGAAATGTATGGTGTTGATGTGAATTAAGTCAGCCAGTCTTGACATGGGCTGTTGCCTGTTGCCAACGAGAAATGCTTCCTTGCTGGACTACGCAGAACTTGATAAATTAACAGGAAGGATCCGAGGCCTACGAGACCACAGATTCACTGAAGACTGGAGTAAATTTGTAGACTATTTGAAAAGTATTTGCGATGAACAATTAAAGTTTGTAGGTTTGCAAGAGGCTCTGTGAAAATAATATTAGAAATATTGTAAAAAAGGGAATAAGAGGGAGGAGGTTTTTAATAAAAGGCAATATTAGATTAAGAAATGCGGAAGAAGGACTAAAGCGGAGGATTTGCAGAAGAGCTGAGGGAACTAAAAAAAAATGTATTTGTGAAAAATTGTGTTACGTGTTTTTATATTTTTGTATTGCAAAATGAATAAAAAAAATTTTTTTTTTTTAAAAAGAAATGCTTCCTTGCTGCCTTGGCCAGTAACAGAAACCCCACCCCACATCCCAACTGCTCCACCTTAAGAACCTCGCCCCATATATTACAAAGGCCCCTTCTTTGGGCTGTTGCAAAAGGTTGTTGTGGTGGGGATTTGAGGCCCCTAAGTCTCCACCCCTTTGACTCACCCCCTTTGTCAATTTTTTGAAAAAGAAGATATCCGGAAGCCAAGTGAGGCAGGCCTGCTGCTCTCTCACCTTGCGCGACCTTTCTTCTCCCTGTGTGTGTCAGAGAAATGTTACTCAGCAACTCTGCCTGACGTGGCTTTTGCAGTCAGAACATCCTCACGGCGTAGGTGGGCGAGATGGGTGAAAGAGGAATCGGAGGCACGAAGGCAGCCTCCGAACATCCCAAAGGAGGCTTACGCAGCGCCAGGCTCTGCCAAGGGGGGAGTTCGCACACCCCTTCTTCACTTGTGTCTCTGGGGTGTGTGGGGTGTGTGTGTGTGCTGCCGGTGGCATTAATTCTTCTCATCTTGCATCCCTGCCTAGCAGCTCTGAAACTACTCCTAATGAAATCGTGCCAACTCAAGCAAATGTCAGCTGCCTTTTCCCAAAAGCAAAGGTTACAGCTAGCAGGCACGGATTCAACAGGTGCAGCGTCCCTCCAGCGCAAAGAAGCAGCGTGGAGCACTTTTATTGTTGAGCAGATTCAATTTGTAGTTACTTGTTAATTTACTGATTCTCACCCACCCTGTTAATTAGGTAAAGGTAAAGGGACCCCTGACCGTTCGGTCCAGTCGTGACCGACTCTGGGGTTGTGGCGCTCATCTTGCTTTATTGGCCGAGGGAGCCGGCGTATAGCTTCCGGGTCATGTGGCCAGCATGACTAAGCTGCTTCTGGTGAACCAGAGCAGCGCACAGAAATGCCGTTTACCTTCCCACCGAAGTGGTACCTATTTATCTACTTGCACTTTGACGTGCTTTCAAACTGCTAGGTTGGCAGGAGCTGGGACCGAGCAATGGGAGCTCACACTGTCACGGGGATTTGAACCGCCGACCTTCTGATTGGCAAGTCCTAGGCTCTGTGGTTTAACCCACAGCGCCACCCGTGTCCCACCCACCCTGTTAATTATATGGCTTTAAAATTTTGTTAGTTGCCCTGGAAGCATTTATGTTGCAGATTGTGGGATACAGATCATCATCATCATCATCAGAGTGATGATGTGATGGAATCTTCACCCTGGCTGCCCATGGATGTGACCCACTGGACACATTTCAGTGCGTTCAGTCATCAAGTCAGACGACTTGATTTCAGTGGTCCCTGAAGGACCGGCCCTATCGTTAGACAAAGTGAGGTGACTTATGCAGCAGATTCAGGTGGCAGCAGCAGCAGCTTTCCAGTTATTCCTCTGATCCTCCCCTGTTGGAAGACAGAGCTGTGCGTTCTGCGTCTTCCAGCTGTCCTGCGCTGGCCCTCCTGCACCAGCCTGCTTCCTCAGATGCCATGGATGATGCTGTTTTATTTATTTATTTGGGATTTGTATACCGTTTAATCATAAAGACTCCCAAGCACTTTACCTAAAATAAAAAATGGGCATTAAAATTATTGATAAGATTCAGAGCTGAAAACAAGCTAACCTAAATAAAACTAAAATGTGACAAAATGAAATATTTAAACGTATACACTCTATAAGATAAAATTGCATATTAAAATTAGAACGTCCCCTTTCATTTTTTCAGGGCCCCCCTAGTTCTTCACACCTCTAATTAAAATACAGTTCACCCTTAACCCCCCACCCCCAAGTTTTGGACAGGTGCCAAACACAGTGCAATGAAGGAGCCTGCCTAATGTCAGATTAGGTCTTTGGAGCAGAAGACCAGGGTCCCCCACTCAACAGCATGAGCATGAAAGCCCCCGAAATGCTGCTGGGCTGGCTTAATCACATGATCACTTCATACACATCATACATAAAGCACCCTCCTCCAAAGAACTCTGGGAACTGTAGTTCTCACGGAGCTACAATTCTCAACACTCTGAACAAACTACAGTACCAGGGCCGGATTTAGGTTTGATGAGGCCCTCAGCTACTGAAGGTAATGGGGCCCTTTATATATCCAGCTGTCCTTTGTCAACAACAAATTGTCGCTGTTTTTTGTGTTGAATATACAGTGTATGCTATATGGTAATTTATGGACCTCATAGGTATCTAAAGCCATTTGCACATGTCCATGCAGAATGTAGGCACCCTATATATAGAAATGAGCAAACAAGTGATATTTTAGGGAGCAGGCTAGCAGGAGGGGCCCATTACTTACATCATAGGACCCTACACAACACAAAACACTGTTGCTGTATGTAGGTTTTATTTTATTTGTTTTTTATATTATATTTTGGAAATGTACACCCAGGGTTTTTTCCTTTAATTTTTTGCCCCCCCCCCAAGAGAGTGGGGTCCTAAGCTATAGCTTGTTTAGCTCATATGTAAATCTGGCACTGGATATGCCTCTGAAGACCAAACACTGGGAAACAAGGGTAGGGAAGAGCTATTATCTTTCTTCCCTGCTTGTAGGCTTCCTATATGCATCTGGTTGGCCACTGCAGGAAACTGACTACCGGACTACATAGCCCTTTATTATGTCCTTCTTATAGAGCTGTTCTTATGTTCTTTGTTGGAACAATGAGACTTGTGTGCTGACGGAGATCATTAGTGCAAACCTCCAGAAACAGAGGAGACTATGCACAACCCACTCAGCTGTGTCTTCCTTTTCTGTTCTGCTAAGAAAAAGCCCATCTCTCACAAGTAGCCATTATTTTTCTGCCACGTACTAGTGTGCAACCTCTACTGCCAGATGACATCTTCGGAGGCACTGTTGCTAGCGGCAGTGCTTTTTTCTTTCTTTCAGGGGGTACTCAAGAGTATGCAGTTCCGGTATTTTAAAATAGTATTATTTGTAAGTGATAAAATGAGAAGTTGTTTTAAGTGTGATAAGAGAAAAAAAAAGATGGTTAGAAACTAGGATATATGTAAACTGCTAAAGATGAAGTAAAATGAAAATCAGATGGGTGGGACTTGGGGAAACCCACTTAACAATGTTTAGAAAAATAAGGATATGACAAGAATTTGTTTGTATTGTTTGTTTTTCTGTCTGTGTTCTTTATTTGTGTTATAAAATGAATAAAAAATGTTCATTAAATGTTCTGGCACCTCTTTTTTGTTGTTGTTAAAAAGTGTGGCACTTACTATAACAACTTCCATGGTGAGTACCAGTGATGTAGAAATTAGGGTTTGGCTTTTGCTGCCCAGCTCCCCATGGGACTCTGAGTCCCCTAAGTCAGAGAAGAATGGATGGAGGCAGGATACAATGGAAAGCAAGGGCAGATATTTATTTTTCTGTTGCAACAGAGTCCCCTTTCCTCCTTCCAAGGAGGGAGAGACCCTGAACAAAAGTGTGCAGGAACCTTTAAAGACTTTTGACATTGCCCAACCCCCTAAGCCAAAGACCACCCCAAAATCATCATACATATATCATTGGAGGCGGTCTGCAGCAGAAATCCTGCCTGCCAGGATACCTGATAATGGTCGTTGATTGCATTACCTGGGCAGCCTGGCCATTCTTTATACTTTAGTTCCTGAATCCAGGTCACAGGCTCACCCTATTCATACACAAATATGCCCTTAAGACAGGATTTGTAAGAGAAAAGACAATGGGAAGACTTTCCCCATTTGCCTCCCTTACTGCAGAGGAATATTTGAGGTCATTGGGAGAGTCAAAATGGCTTCAGGATTTCTCTCCGGTACTATTTCAGACACATGGTTTATAGATTTAGATATGTGTGCATTTATGAATATTCTATATTTGAGACCTTAGAATTCTTATAACAGTGGTACCTATTTTTCTAGGAAAAAAGGCTAGCAGATAGCGTTGGATTTGCACTTTGCGCTCACAGCCTCTCCTATCTTACAGGGTTGTTGTGAACTCCTTTGGAGAATGATACAACATACATACGAGAAATAAATATATAGCTTTAACTGTCTGGAGACCACATTAGACGGCAGTTTTTGAAGCACACAGAGGTGGCACAAGAGCTCTGGGCTTGTCACCCCCACCCCCACCTTGCCCAGAGGCTCTATGTGTTTAAAACTGCCCGACCCTCAAAAAAGCAGCATGGTGGTGCATCTCTCAGGATAGCGAAACAGTGGCTTCTCTGCAGTGGCTCCCTCCCACCTGTGGAACTCAATCTCCAGGGAAGTTAGACAGGTGCTGTCTCTGATCTCTTTTAAACGAATACATGCTTTTTAAGAATGGCTTTTGGCGCCACAAAGAGCTTATAACCCACCTAATCTCAGCAGCCAGGAGCTTCATAGACACTAGGAGGGACTGGTCAGGAATGAACATGTACCACTGGTACCAACTTGTATGGGAAATAACCTTACTAGAAAAGCTGACCAACAAATAAAAGAGGATGCCTTCACCCCAGTGTGGCTCCCCTTTATTACACACACAGCCCAACAAGACGACAAGAACCCACCAAAAGCAACTGAATCAATATGGCTAGCTTGACCCAATCGCCCCCCCTCAAACAAATCTCATTGCAACCAGTGAGACTGAAGGCAATGAGCCCTGCCCCGCCCCCCCAATGTTTCTCCTTGTATGTTTATATATGAAATCAACATTATTATTATTATTATTATTATTATTATTATTATTATTTAATTGGCATTTTGCAGCACTTTTCCCTTACAGCAAAGAAATTGTTTTAAGGAAGCTAACTATTTAAACGTATATTTTGATATTCATGCTTTTACTGCCGCATTGGGACTTCACAGTTGGAGGAGCTGCCTAAGGCTGCAACCCTCATTTAGTTGGGAGTAGATCCCATTGACACGGGTGGCGCTGTGGGTAAAACCTCAGTGCCTAGGGCTTGCCGATCGCATGGTCGGCAGTTCGAATCCCTGCGGCGGGGTGAGCTCCCGTCTTTCGGTCCCAGCTCCTGCCCACCTAGCAGTTCGAAAGCACCCCTAAGTGCAAGTAGATAAATAGGTACCGCTTTATAGCGGGAAGGTAAACGGCGTTTCCGTGTGCTGCGCTGGTGCTGGCTTGCCAAAGCAGCTTCGTCACGCTGGCCACGTGACCCGGAAGTGTCTTCGGACAGCGCTGGCCCCCGGCCTCTTAAGTGAGATGGGCGCACAACCCTAGAGTCGGACACGACTGGCCCGTACAGGCAGGGGTACCTTTACCTTTAGATCCCATTGAAATCAGCAGGACTTCTGAGTAGACAATCAAAGGAGTGTGCTGAATATCATGGCTCCTATGAGATTTCAAGCACTGTCAGGGATAGGTCAGATGGAGTATGCTGTTTATGCATGTGGCAAATGAAAAAAATGCTGACCTCTACTGGAAAAAACCCAGAATTGCTTGTGCATTGCACCTACCAACATCTTATGGAAAAATAAGTACAGTCATACCTTGGGTTGCGAATGTGATCCGTGCGGGAGGCACATTTGCAACCTGCAGCGTTCGCAGCCTGAAGCACCGCGTCTGCGCACGCGCGTGACGCAAACCAGCACTTCTGCGCATGTGCGTGATGTCATTTTGCGCTTCTGCGCATGCGCGAGCACCAAAACCCAGAAGTAACCTGTTCCGGTACTTCCGAGTTTGGCATGGTCCGCAACCCGAAAACGCGCAACCCACAGCGTTTGTAACCCGAGGTATGACTGTACTGGGAACTGTGTGGCAAGTATCCATATGAGCGCACAGCTGTTCAGCAATAAGCTCGTTCTAAGGCAGGGAATGAGGCACCTGCTGCCCTCCAGTTGTTGCTGGACTCCAAATCCCATCAGTCCCAGCCAGAATGGCAGTGTCCAGGGATTATGGGAGCTGCTAAGAGGCCACAGGTTCCCTGATCTAGACAGCTGTTCTAGACTGTTCGACACATCAAAGAATCTTGTGGCACCTTAAAACAGGGTGGCCCAACATGTGGCTCTCGAGGCCTTTTTTGGTGGCCCTTGGAAACCTTTGAACTCCACCAGCCCTTGTGCTGTCTTAAAAGACCTACAGATTTATGGCAGTGCCAACCTTTATTGCCTAAAGGTTATGCAATCATCTGGCGAAATCCTCAGAAGCTTATACCACAATCAATTTGATAGGTCCTCTCTGGTGTTTATTGCCAGTGTATCCTGCAACATTGGCAATAAACACCAGAGCAACAAGGGGGCGCGGGTGGCGCTGTGGGTTAAACCACAGAGCCTAGGACTTGCCTATCAGAAGGTTGGTGGTTCGAATCCCTGCAATGGGGTGAGCTTCCGTTGCTCAGTCCCTGCTCCTGCCAACCTAGCAGTTCGAAAGCACGTCAAAGTGCAAGTAGATAAATAGGTACAGCTCCGGCGGGAATATAAACAGCGTTTCCTTGCGCTGCTCTGGTTTGCCAGAAGCGGCTTAGTCATGCTGGCCACATGACCCGGAAACTGTACGCTGGCTCCCTCAGCCAATAAAGCGAGATGAGCGCCGCAACCCCAGAGTCATCCGCGACTGGACCTAATGGTCAGGGGTCCCCTTTACCTTTTTATCCTGCAACATGTTCTTAACACAATAATAATGCACTCGTGATGGATTCCCCCCCCCCAGTGGAGTTTGCTCTGCTTCCCCAATGCTACCACCACTACTGCCGCCTGGAGGGGCTACAGCACAACAAAAGCAGGACAAAAATAACCTTTTTGGTTTAAAAAAGTTTATGGATTTCAGCGGGAAGTTTGGAACTGAAGCAATGTGACCACCCCAAAACTTTTGTAGACACAAACACTATTGAAAATGGTCAAGAGCACAACGAATCATGGATGCGTGATAAAAATAATGTCCTGAGAGACCCTTAGTCAATGTGATGCTGGACTGGACCCCCAACTCCCAACCAGCCCACCCAAAACAGCCAGGGATGATGGAAACAGGTAGTCCAACAACATCTAGAAAGCACTATGTTGGCTTTAAGGTGTCAGATTCTTTGCTGTGTGTGTCGTAAGCAAGGAGTTCCAAATTCCTTTGCTGCAGTAAAACAAGTTCCCGATTTAGTCATGCCTCAGCACATGATAGCTCTCCAGCCAGTAAGGTAAAGGTAAAGGGACCCCTGACCATTAGGTCCAGTTGTGGCCGACTCTGGGGTTGCGGCACTCATCTCGCTTTATTGGCCGAGGGAGCCGGCGTATAGCTTCCGGGTCATGTGGCCAGCATGACTAAGCCGCTTCTGGCAAACCAGAGCAGCGCACGGAAACGCCGTTTACCTTCCCGCCAGAGTGGTACTTATTTATCTACTTGCACTTGACGTGCTTTCGAACTGCTAGGTTGGCAGGAGCAGGGACCGAGCAACGGGAGCTCACCCCGTTGTGGGGATTCGAACCGCCAACCTTCTAATTGGCAAGTTCTAAGCTCTGTGGTTTAACCCACAGCGCCACCCGTGTCCCTTCTCCAGCCAGTAGCTATCTGTAAATTACCTCAAAGCTGCACTTTTCCAGGTTCTTTGCACCCAGTCATTTGTGTCTTACTATTTCCATGTCAGTTTTCACAGCACTAATATGCCACTCGTTTCCATGACTGTGCATTAGCGATGGTGCGCTGGGGGGCAGTATTTTTCTACCCAAAGACACTCATGTGCCATTGGCAAGAAGGGTGGCGATAATTCACACGCCCAACGGGTTGTCACTCCCATTGCTTTCATTCTGCCAGCTCCTGCAGGTCCACATTAAACGGTTTCACTTGAGAAGGCAGGAGATTAACTACTCTAAGGGGCTGAATTAGATGTTAGCCTACATGCAGGCTGGTAAAGGGTGGTGGTGGGGGGGAGCTCTTACTCATCCTGCAGCGACACCCAGGAAGAGTCACATTTGAGAACTTGCTTCCCACATGTGTTGCAGTGGTGGGCAGTGCTGGCAGCAAACTTGCCATCTGTTCCCCCTCGCTGATGGCGGTGGCCTCTAGTTTAGATGATTTTTGGAAAGAATTATGTTAGACACCTTCGCAGATGAGAAGTCTGCCAACAGCCACAAGTCATGATGGCTATATTCAAATTTATTTTACGTAGACCATGGGTAGGCAAACTAAGGCCCGGGGGCCGGATCTGGCTCAATCGCCTTCTAACACAGACCACTGAATACATAGCAAAAGATATCCATTGCATGCAGAAGTTCACAAGTTCATCCCTGGCTAAAAGGATCAGGTAGCAGCACAGGTGATAAGAAAGATCTCTCTCTCAGCCCGAGGCCATGATCCCTAGACAGTTGCTGTCCAAATAGACTGTGGTTGGTGTGGGTGGAGTGGCCAGAGCGTTAGACTGTGACCTGGGAGACCAGGGTTCAAATCCCCGCTGGGCCATGACACTCACCGAGTCACCTTGGACCAGTCACTGCATCTCAGCCTAACCTACACCACAGGGTTGTTGTGAAGACAAAATGAGGAGCTTGCTGCGAGGCACCGTTTTCAGAGGTAGGAGAAACCAGGAAAAGCATGTGTCATCATTGGCACGGTGACATGCCAAGCCTTCCCTAATGACTGGTTTATGCCGCCACAGCGGTAAGGCAGGTATCGGCATGTTCTCAGAAATGATTTTTAGTCTGGGATAGCTGTGGGCAGATGAGGTGAGGGAGGAGGAACATTTTTCAATGTCTGATATTTTGTTATTTTTTATATTTTGCAGAAAGCCACCCAGAGTGGCTGGGGAAACCCAGCCAGGTGGGCGGGATATAAACAGACAGACAGACAGACAGACAGACAGACAACAACACCACACAGCCTTAGACCACTCCCCCATCTGGTTCAGCATTGTCTACACTGACTGAGAGCAACTCTTTGGGGTTTCAGACAGGGCCCTCTCCCAGCCCTACTTGGAGATGCCAGCAGTCGAACCTTCTACATGCAAAGGAGGTGCTCATCCATGATCCTTTACAATTGTGACGTAATAAATGCGAATTGTAATGCAGCAGCTGATAACTCGGGATATTCACTTGCTTGCCCTAATGAACAACGGTGGAGAGGGCTGACTATTTCATGTGTGCATTCTGCTAGGCAGAATGTGGCCGTATACAGTGGTACCTCGGGTTACAGACGCTTCAGGTTACATACGCTTCAGGTTACAGACTCTGCTAACCCAGAAATAGTACCTCAGGTTAAGAACTTTGCTTCAGGATAAGAAAAGAAATCATGCGGCGCGGCGCGGCAGCAGCGGGAGGCCCCATTAGCTAAAGTGGTGCTTCAGGTTAAGAACAGTTTCAGGTTAAGAACGGACCTCCGGAACCAATTAAGTACGTTACCAGAGGTACCACTGTACGTGTCGTGCATGAGGACCCATAAGTTCTAGGGAGCCCACCCCACCCAGAAACCTTCCATCATCATACACAGTAATTTCATTGCATGTGGTGATTGTATGATAATGTTGCTTTGTTTTTCTTCTTTCCTCTGACAATATTCTAATATAATATTGTAATGCCAATTCATATGACTATTTATTAACTTTATATCCATCCCTTCCTCCCAAAGGAGCCACAGAGTAGCAAGCAAGAAGCAATAGAGCCTTAAAACCATCTCAAAAACAGTCACAATTGCTGCTTGAAGGATTTGTTGAAAGAGGAAGGTTTTCAGTAGGCACCGAAAGGGAAATAGAGACAGCGCCTGACTAACATTAACATGAGAGGAAGCTAAAGGCTTGGTGCCGCAACATGAAAGGCTCAGTTCCCACAGTGTGTGGAATGGGCCTCCTGCAGAGTACATGTGAGATGATATTTCAGGTATCCTGCTTACAGGCTATATAGTGCTTAATACATGAAAAACGGGTGGCGCTGTGGTGTAAACCACAGAACCTAGGACTTGCCGATCAGAAGGTCGGCGGTTCGAATCCCCACCACGGGGTGAGCTCCCGTTGCTCGGTCCCTGCTCCTGCCAACCTAGCAGTTCAAAAGCACGTCAAAGTGCAAGTAGATAAATAGGTACCGCTCCGGCGGGAAGGTAAACGGCATTTCCGTGTGCTGCTCTGGTTTGCCAGGGGGGGGGGGTTTCCTGGCTCTGACTGGAAATTTTTAGAAACCAAAACGAATCTTTGATTTTTAAATGGAGAATGTAATTTGTCAGTTTGCATCTGTCATGCCAAAAATTAGGTAAAGTCCTGCCGAAGTCGCGTTTCAGTCCGCTAGCTTAATTCAAAATGGCGGCCAGTAGCCCAAGGTCAACAGTAAACACCACCCCCATCTTGGGAGCCCTCAAGTCAACTTTGGCAAGAGGTGTCCGAAAGCACAGAGAACAAACAACCAAGCAGACAAGCCATTTCCCATAATATATATAGCAGATATTACCCATAAAAGATGCACCTAGACTTTATATAAATTCTGAGATATGTACCACCTCTTGAATGTATTCTTTCATCTCCAGTCAGGAGGTATGCAATTGGCTACTGGTGCGTAATCAAAACTAAATTGGGATTCCCCTCCCTGCCATACACACTGAAAAAAGAAAGCATGGTTGGCACTGTTACTAAGTCAGAGAAGACGGAACTGGCTGGTGAAGAGGTCGATCTGTTGTGAGTTCATGCTTTTGTGCCTCCCGTTTCCCCTCCTGCAGACGGGATGAACTGCTGTTGCCATGGTGACAGCAGGGCACTGTGCGGGCTGCCTCTCCTTGTCCTAGGTCCTTGCTGCGCTCATTAGCAAAACCGCCTTAAGGGCTCCCTGAATCCCTGGCTGGTCACAGCGACCCAGCCAGATCATCATGCACTGGGCACCGCTGACAAAGGTCAGGCACACAGTGACCATCTGAGACAAAGGTGTGGTTCTTTCCTCCATCCTTGACCCGATGACACAAGTCACTTGCTGCTTGCACGCTGAACCCCCTTGCAGCACAAAAACACGGTTTTTCTCAGACCGGAATTGGTCGCGCCGCTTTCAGCCTAGATTGATTCTAGGTTCTGCCGTCCACAAGGGCATGCAAGGTTACTTGATAATGCATTAACCTGCTCCATTTTAGGCTGCCCGCACCTTTCCTCCCTGCACATGACCCAGGTGACGGGAGGAGAAAGCAGAGCTTGTGATCTCGGTATACAACTGCCCACAATGTCACGGGGCAGGGATGGCTCCACACTTCTTGCCAGGATCTGGTAATGTGGAATCATCTGCAGTGAGCTTTTGTTTTCGGAATGAAAGCAGTTTCTCAAGAAGTGCTTTTCAGGGCCAAAAAGCAGGCAATCGATTTAGACTGTGCATGGACTATGTGTGTGTGGGGGGGGGGGGAACAAGTACCCAACTGCCAGTAATTGTAGAATACAATGTGTGTTAGCAGCCACATTCTCCTTAGTAATATCTCCCACTCATTTTCCTACAAGCACGACACACCCCAAAGGCCCCACAGCAGACCACAGGCTAATAAACTTTCATGGGCACATGACAGAGTTGTCTGTTTTGAAATACTTTCATGGCCCAGTAATTGTGAACTGATTAGTTAAGGTGACTGACTTTATTGGTTTTTGTTTCGTTACATATTGCATGTTGTCTGATATTTATATATGGTTGTATTTTATTGCGAAATATATATTGCATTTGTTCCCTTCCCAGACCTACAAATTCCCCAAGTTCCATGTGAAGAGAAATTGATTGTTAAATCACCCTGAGAATTTAATTCAGGGTGGGAAATAGGGAGCCTCAACGCAACTCTCAGCACCCTTAACAAACTACAGTTCTCAGCATTCTTTGGGGGAAGTCATTACTGTTAAAATGGTATAGTCGTGATTCAGATGTATCCTTTAAGTTTAAACCTTCCCTCACAGACCCTTCTCCAGTTCCATTAGAGGTAGCACCAATGATGATCAGAGACCAGGGTCTTCTCTGTGGTGACACCACAGTGCTGACTGTGATATATTTTCCATTGCCCTTTACATTTTCCTAGGACTTAGATAATTTGTTCCCCTGGTTAAGTTGGCTGTTGCATTTTATTATACCGTCTACTTTAATCTGTTATTATTAGGGGGAAAGGTATGGAAGGCACTCTCCTAATTTATACTGCAGATCTAAGTACAACTGTCTAAATAGAATTAAACTCCTATGCACAAGAGCGAGCCTTGGCGCTACCTTAAAAACCTCCTGGGGTGTAATTAAGACAGATGCCATCTTGCCGACTGATGGCAGCTGCAGCCGTGCTTAGAGTTCAGGAGAGGCAGCTCGAGGGTGTCCTAGACATGACTGCGACTGTCTGCTTGCAATCTGCTGCAGAAAAAAGGCCTTCTGGAGTCTTGCCCGCACAGGGAAAGACTTCAGCTCCACCACTACTCTGCGGGCGTAAGCATCAGTAAACACAGTCCCCAGCACTTTTGAATCTCATGTGCGGCGTCACAGAGCAAACTGTCAAGGAAAAAGCTAACCCCCCTCCATGAATCACAGTTGCAAGAGTTTCCCTCCCTGCCTGCGTCACCCAAAGGATAACAGCTTGCGTTATCCATTAACTAAACTTGTTCTGCAGGCAGCAGTAATGGGCCAAGACTTAGGCAGGAGGTGACAAACATAAGGGAAAGCAAAAACAAAATAAGCAAAAGCAAGTCTTTTTGTTCCGTTGCAGAACAGGAGTAGGGAACCTGTGATCCTCCAGAGGTTCCCCACCAGTGATTCAGCCAAAGTCTTGAAGTTCTTACATAGTTAGTTTCTTTTGCCCATTGAGAATTGCATGGTGGGAAATGGAGGACAAACGGCAGCTTCTTGCAGCGTATTCCCACATGCCACAGATGTGGGTGGCGCCGGGGGGGAAATGGATGTAGCTGCTTTAAATGCTATGAGATAGACACAGGTAGGTGTTATAGTTGTAATACGCATCCAGTAACATCTGACGTGGCCATCAGGACCTCAATGCTATGGTTCAAAACAGCATTCTCCCATATAGGTCATAACATTATGATGGAAGATTGGGAAAGGTTATGGAAAATTGATTTAAAATTTACAGATGGTTCTTTGTTGAAAGAAAATTACATGAAGATGATGTATAGATGGTATAAGACACCAGTGCAGTTAGGAATAATGTATAAAGCCAGCTCAAATATGTGTTGGAAATGTAAGGAAAAGGAGGGGACATTTTACCATATGTGGTGGGTTTGTAATGAAATTAAAAAGTTTTGGGAAATGATATACAATGAATTGAAGAAAATGTTCCATCTAACATTTGTTAAGAAACCTGAAGCATTTCTGTTAGGGATTATAGGAAAAGACCTGCCAAGGAAGCAGAAAAATATCTTCATGTATGTGACAATGGCAGCGAGTCTTAATAGCACAAGGATGGAAGAATGAGGAAACCCCGACTAAAGAACTATGGCAAGAGAAACTGATGGACTACGCAGAATTGGCAAAATTGACACATAAACTACGGGACAAGGATAACTGTCCCGATGAATGGGAACCTTTTACAAAGTACTTAAAGAAGCAACAAAGTGAACTGGACTCCTTGGCAGGCTTTGAATAAACACTTACAAACTTTTTATTGACAATAACCAGTCAGATAAATTAAGGATTTATACAATTTTGTAACATGCAGAGAATAGCATTTGTAGAGAAACCAGAGATTGGATCTGAGGGAAGTCGGGGGGGGAGGGGAGGGTGGGTTGTTTTATGGGGGGGGGATGGGGGAATTAAGGATGATACTGAAGCCTTATTTACCTAGGGATCCATCAGCCACGCCATCCCCGGACCTTGGAGGGAACAAAAGTACCAGGAAAGCAAAATCTTCTTTGGAGAAAAAGTTTATTGAAATCTGTGCACAGAGACAATATCTGTACACAGAGACAACCAGCTGGATAGCTCCTGAAAATATACTGGCTGTAAAGCAAGACACTTCAGCAAACTTTCTTATACTCTCTGAGCACTCTCCCCCCCTCCCATACCTTCTCAAATTATTCCCTTACATGGCACATCTATATTGCTTGCTAAACACATTTTATTGCTTGCTAAACATTCCTTCCCCTCTCCTTCGTACACGTGTCTTTTCTCATCTTTGCATTAGTAAGCATAAGACAGGAAAAGGGGCCTCTTTAGCAGGCCTGGTTAAATCTGCACTTTTGACCTGCCAGCCAAATTTAGCAGGTCTGGTTAGTTATTGCTAACAGCAGCGGTTTCTTGCTAGCTGGCTGGGCAGGAAACGAACTTTTGACCTGCCAGCCAAATTTTGCAAGCAGTCACTGGCGGTGTGCTAACTGTCTGGCCAAAATTTGCAGAAGTAAGATTAGCACAGGATTAGCACAGGAATTTACTGCAGATAGTATTTGAGAGCAACCTTTCTTAGGTACAGAGTTCTAAGCACAGAAAATATTGAGAGAAACCTTTTCCCATCTCCCTTTACTCCCTCCTCTTCTTTTGAACAATCTATTACTTAGATTCGTTCTGGGGTAGGGGTCTATATTCTCTCATTACAGCAATCACGCGAGGTCCCATCATGCGAGACATCATCTTTCCCATCATATTCTGCAAGCATTGCATCAAGCAGGGAATACAAAAGCAAAAAAGCAATAGAAGCATTATTGGGCCTATCACCATACTAACCCTGTTGGGTGGATTGAACTCTCGTGCTGCCTCCCTACTGACCAGAGCATATGGAAGCTGAAATCCTGGGGTGGCAATTCTTACTGGCACTTGTTTAGCAATTTCAATGCACACCTGGTTAAGGCTCCCACCCCTGCAATACTTGCATTAAGATAGGTTCCGTCCCATCTAACGCCTGGATTAAGATTAGAACCTGGTCCATCAGATGAGGTTGGTATAGTAACCTCATCAAACCCCTGTTTCCAGTAGTCAATGAGCACGCCATCTCTTACCACCGGCAAGACGAACCAGTCGTAGCAGAGGCCAGCAGGCCAGTAAGGGCGGTATGGCTCGGTAGGGTCAGGGCTGTGGGGCATAGAGCAAATCAATACAGAATATAACAGAAAAAAAGGAAAAGAGAAAGTCCTTATGAAAGTATTAAATGTCCTGGTGGACTTCCTGGATCAGTCCCGGCACGGGTTTTCACGTTGGGGACGCTGCCCGCGGGCGTCCCTCCCATCCATTTCTTCAGCTGTGCGTTGAGATATCAGCTTCCGGTGTGATATCAGCAGAGCGGTCATCAGCGGAGGGTCTGGAGATGGTCAGCCGAAGGGGTTAATCAGGATTTAACTGCACAGTTCAATCTATAGTGGTCACTCTGGTGTGGTGGACCCAAGGGGTGATGCCGGCGAATTTCACGGCGGTGGGTGTGGAGAGCAGGACGGTATAAGGTTCCAGCACGGTTGTAGCTGCGTCCGTGCCCAATCGTTTACCCACACTTCATCACCTGGCTCGAACTGATGCAGCCAACACACAGGGGTTGCGAGCCTGGGTCCACCTGTCGAGACAAAAGAAAACTCGGAAGAATATCTGGACTTAATTATTCAATTGCATATCCTGACCAGCATGTGGGGACAACATTCTGACATATGGGACCGGTCTCCCAAGCACAATTTCAAAGGGTGACAGGTGGGTTCGCTTTGACGGGAGACTGCGGACCCTGAGTAATGCCAAGGGCAACATGGTCACCCAATTAGACCCGGTTTCCTGCGTCAGCTTGGACAGCTGATTCTTTAGAGTCCTGTTCATTCTCTCTACCTTTCCAGAACTCTGGGGTCTATAAGCAGTATGCAGCTTCCAGTTGATTTGGAGCGCTTTTGCCAGTCCCTGTAGGACTGCATGAACAAATGCTGGTCCATTGTCAGATCCTATGGACCTTGGCAATCCATAGCGAGGGATGATTTCCCTAAGCAGGCACCTGGTTACTTCAAATGCCTTTTCAGTCTTTGTTGGCCATGCTTCGGCCCATCCGGTGTAGGTGCACACTGCCACCAGCAGGTAGCGGTGTAGTCCACAACGGGGTAATTCAGTAAAGTCCACGACAAGATCTTCCATAGGTGCAGTTCCACTATGCTGAATCCCTGGGGGAGCCAGTGGTCCGGCTCTGGGATTATTCTTTTGACACAGCAGGCATTTCCTGGAAATCTGGGCTGCCAGTTGGTAGAGGTGGGCTATATAGAAGCATTTCTCCAGCTGCTTGGTTGTAGCATCTGGTCCTATGTGGGTTGAATCATGGTATCTCTGAGTAACCTGCCGAGAAAGGGACTCTGGAATCCATATCCTGTCATCAGGGGTAAGGTACCATCCTTC
Organism: Podarcis pityusensis; assembly: GCF_964106645.2. Classification (NCBI taxonomy): domain Eukaryota; kingdom Metazoa; phylum Chordata; class Lepidosauria; order Squamata; family Lacertidae; genus Podarcis; species Podarcis pityusensis. Next base: position 35,617,725 of record NC_138040.1, read on the forward strand.
TTTGGACAATGTCAGCTCCTGAGCGTCTGCAGTGTCCCTTTCCTGCTTCGTATAAGCTGGCTTGTCAGTGGTGCTTAAAATCTCTTCTGGGACCAGTGCTCCAATAACCGAGGCGGGGGCCAGTTCTTGGGCTGCTTCCTTGGCCACTCTGTCTGCCAATCGGTTTCCTCTGGCCACTTCTCCTGGTCCAGTCTTGTGTCCATAACAATGGATAACTGCCACTGCCTCGGGCTCCCATACAGCATCCAGAAGGTTCAACAAGGCTTGTGGGTGGGCCACCTGGCTTCCTCTGGAGGTAAGCAAACCTCTTTCTTTCCATAAGGCTCCATGGGCATGTAAAGTCAGGAATGCATACTTAGAATCTGTATAAATGTTTATCTTCTGTCCCTTTGCCAGGCTCAGGGCTCTGGTAAGCGCAGTTAGCTCTGCCAGCTGGGCCGATGTTCCAGGCGGGAGTGACTTTGCTTTGATCACCTGGTCTTCCAGGGCTACCACTGCATAACCTGCTTTCCGCTGTCCAGTCTCAATGAAGCTGCTTCCATCCATAAACCATGATGGCCACTGGGGGTCTGCTTCATCTTTAAGGTCAGGCCTGCTAGAATACACCTCATCCATTACTTCAATGCAATCATGCGTGGGCTCCTCACCTACTCCTACCGGTAATAGGGCAGCTGGGTTGAGGGTTGTGGTGACTTGGAATTTCTAACGCGGATGTAGTAGCATCTGACATTTCCTCATTTTAGCCTGGGAGAGGAAATAGGTGCCTTTCGGCAGATGGCACGCTGACTCTTTCCTAAGCGGCCTCGCCCTCCTCTTCTTCTTCTAACGGTGGACCTCCCGTCTTCAGGGCCATCAACTTCTTTGCCTGGTACTTCTCCTTTTTTCTTCTGGGCCTCTTCCTCTCTCTGATTATAAGTGGTTTGGGCTATTTTCTAACATCCATTTCAGGGTGTGGCCCATCTGGATTTTTCGGCAAATATCGGGCGCTGCTTGGGCTACAAAGGCAGTTTTTATGATAGGGGCATGGATATACTGGCGGTAGGCTTCCTTCAGCTTCTTTAAGTAGGCTCCAGGGGCCTCCTCTGTTCCTTGCACTATTTCTCTGGCCTCCACAAAGTTGGTGAGTTTTCTGGCTGCCCTCCTCATGCCATTTAAGACATTCTGGCGATAAGTGGTGAGGGTATTTTGCCCTTCAATGGTCTGATAATCCCAATTCAGTGTAGTTTCAGGATATCCTGTTGCAACAGCTTGATCTCCTGCCCCCTGCGCTCTCATGTGTGCTCGGGCTTCAGCATGAATTCGCCTATCCTCCTCTGTAGCTAGCAGGGCATCCATCAAATATTGCACATCATAAAAAGTGGGGTTGTATGTTTTAAAAAAAATTCCCTCAAACAGCTTAATGATTTTGGCAGGGTTTTCTTCAAATGAAGGGTTTTGGTTCTTCCAATTACAAACATCTGCACTAGAGAAGGGGACATGTTGAACTGTATAAGCTCTATTGGGCACCACCCCGTTAGGTCCTGTGGGGGCCGGAGGGTCATACACTCTATGGAGAGGCATCACTCTGGCCGCGCCCTCCTCCTGTGTTTTATGTGCCCTATGGAGGGTCACTCTTTTCACTGCCTTCCCCACTCTTTCTGCCACTTTCTTCTCTGTTCCCCTACACATCCCGCTGTTTTTAACATATGGGGACTGACGTCCACTTCTCCTGCATAAGGTTCCACATACTTTCTCAAACGTTCTGCCTGTTCTTATTATCACCTATCAACTTAACTAATCTTTTTACAAATTCCTCATCCTCACCATCCTCTTCTCGTTCCTCCCTTTCTCCATCCTCGCCCAGGTCTACCAATGCATTGTCCACGGGATTGGGGGCTGGGCCATCTGTTCCCTGTGGCGGGGGTGGTGCCAGGGCTGTTGCCGGGGCATGAGGTGGTGGGGCATCAAAACTTTTATCTTCTTCCCTCTCTGAATCCTGGAGGACTGGGGGGTTGTCCTCCTGTCTTCCTGACTGAGCAGATACGGCTGCCTGAGACTTTTTGGCAGCATGACTTCAGCCAGGGGGGGGGGGTTTCTGTTCCACATTGGTCTTCCATGTGGAAATGTAGGGGATTTGATCAGGGTGGACATTCAAAATGTTCTGATATAATGGATTAATGAGTTGCAAATCAAGGGTCCTGATGGACGGCCAATTTGTTATTTTGGGGTGGGCCAATCTAATTTACACAATGTCCTCATCCTCCCCTCTCATCAGCTTGAATCCCCAAAAGCATTTCAAAGGGGTACTTTTACTTTGGCCAGAACCCATTTCTTCCAGATACTTCACACACAACAGACCTACAATTGCTCGGCCAAGGGGACACTAAGCCCTGGCCCACACTTGACAATTCAGCCACTAGAGTATCTTGACATGCAACATACAACATACAAAACACATCAATATAATTTCAACATGTAACACACTAAACACACCAAAATAATTTCAGCATGCAATACTCAAAACACACCAAAATAATTTTCCCTCCTTCTTCTGTTCCAAATTTTTGCTGGTGGCACTCTCCTGCACAATCAGTCCCCTTTATTCCTGGTGGCTGGCACTCTACTGCGCAACCAATCCCCTTATTCCTGGTGGCTGGCACTCTACTGCGCAACCAATCCCCTTATTCCTGGTGGCTGGCACTCTACTGCCCAACCAGGTGAGGCTGATCAGACCTCGCCCCCCTTTTCCTTGGGGGCCCACGCCCTTTCCCTTGGGCTTACCTTTTTCCGCTGCGGACCTGTCCCCTCGGCGCCGTCCTCTTTGTTTTTCTCCCTCAACAAGATGTCTCCACTGCAGGACAGTGTGGCTGGCTCCCCCCACGAAACAGGTGGGGTGCGCACGGGAGCCTGCAAACGCTGCTGAGCTGTTCACCTTGGTTGAGCCTGGCCCTCCGGTCCGTATTGGGGAGAGGGCTTATCCCGGACGAGCCCCCAAAGAAATGAAGCCTTATTTACCTAGGGATCCATCAGCCACGCCATCCCCGGACCTTGGAGGGAACAAAAGTACCAGGAAAGCAAAATCTTCTTTGGAGAAAAAGTTTATTGAAATCTGTGCACAGAGACAATATCTGTACACAGAGACAACCAGCTGGATAGCTCCTGAAAATATACTGGCTGTAAAGCAAGACACTTCAGCAAACTTTCTTATACTCTCTGAGCACTCTCCCCCCCTCCCATACCTTCTCAAATTATTCCCTTACATGGCACATCTATATTGCTTGCTAAACACATTTTATTGCTTGCTAAACATTCCTTCCCCTCTCCTTCGTACACGTGTCTTTTCTCATCTTTGCATTAGTAAGCATAAGACAGGAAAAGGGGCCTCTTTAGCAGGCCTGGTTAAATCTGCACTTTTGACCTGCCAGCCAAATTTAGCAGGTCTGGTTAGTTATTGCTAACAGCAGCGGTTTCTTGCTAGCTGGCTGGGCAGGAAACGAACTTTTGACCTGCCAGCCAAATTTTGCAAGCAGTCACTGGCGGTGTGCTAACTGTCTGGCCAAAATTTGCAGAAGTAAGATTAGCACAGGATTAGCACAGGAATTTACTGCAGATAGTATTTGAGAGCAACCTTTCTTAGGTACAGAGTTCTAAGCACAGAAAATATTGAGAGAAACCTTTTCCCATCTCCCTTTAATACGTTTTAAGATAATATATTTTGTTCAAATTCCTAATAAAAAAAATATTTAAAAAACAACAGCATTCTCCCACTCCACTGAAATCATGGCAGCCATCAGTGTCAGCCCCAAACATTTTGCCACCTGAGGTAAACCACAAAATGGTTCTGCTCACTCCGTGCCCAGGGAAGAAGGGGTGGGGGAAGAGTGACCTCAGGAACAAGGGCGGGGGGGACAAAGATTTACGTACATAATGAACATGGCTGGGGAGAGACCAGCAGCGCCGCCTCTAGGCTAAGAGGCCACCGTAGAGGTGGCGATGGGGGACAGATCTGGCCTCTAAGGACCACACCAAGGTGGCGGCAGCAGGCAATGCATTCCTTGGAGGTTGGATCTCATTCCTTGAGAGGCTGCTCTCGCCTCACCTTGCCCGATGGGTGTGATGGGCCAGGTAGCCATCTTGAGCTGTAGACCACAGAGCACAGTGGCCTGAAGGTACATGAGGATGGTTACCAGATTTTTTTTCAATGAATCCGGGGACACTCCCCCCCTTTTTTTTTTTTGGAAGCTGAGTCGCAACAGGGAGTCAGTAGTGGGGATGGTGAGGCAAAAGACCCTGGGCCCAAGCACACATGCATGTTGTATAAAGGTGCAAAGCCCTTCTTTTGCACCCTGTGAAACATAAATGTGCAGAGTTTTTAAAAAACTGGGGAACAGCTGCTTGCCTACAACTCCCAAACCTCCTCCGATCAGTCAAAACAAAGGGGGAAGGGGGCAGGAGATCTGTACCGCCGGACGTCCCCTGTTCCCCTTTGGCAGTGGTGGTGGCAGCGGCAGTCAGCAGCCCGGAGCCAGCCTGGTAGCACAGTTGGTTCTGGCTGGCTTCATGAGCTGCTCGCTGCCATGGCACCCGCCATTTTTCCTCGCCGAAAGTCCCCATAGAATGTGTTGCTCAGATCATATGGGGACTTCCAGCGAGGAAAAATGGCGGGCACCACGGCGGTGAGCAGCAAGCAGCTCCTGAAGCCAGCCAGAGCCAACTGCACTACCCGGCTGGCTCCGGGCTGCTGAGGCTGCCGCTGCCACATTTCCCGGGGACAGATTTGCAAATCTGGAGACATTCCCCGGGAACAGGGGACATCTGGTAACTCTACCTTACAGAAGCTAAGTAGGTCTTGGTCTGGTCCGTGTCAGGATGGGAGACACCTTAGAAATCTGCTCTATGCTACCGTAAGCTCCACGACGGCAAAAGGTTAGAGATAACCGAGTGTCAGAAGAATCATGTACATAAGAACAGCCTGCTGGCCCACTGAGTCCAGCCTTCTGTTCTTCACATTGTCTACCCAGGTACCTGTGGGAAACCTGCAAGCACAAAAGGCCACTCCCCTCCTGAAGTTTCCAGAAGCTAGAATCAGAAACGCTGCTGCCTTTGACCATACAGTGGAACCTCGGGTTGCGAACGTGATCCATGCGGGAGGCATGTTCGCAACCCGTAGCATTCGCAACCCGCAGCGCCGCGTCTGCGCATGTGTGGGTCGTGATTCGGTGCTTCTGTACATGTGCAAAGCACGATTTGGTGTTTCTGCACATGCACAAGCGCCGAAACCCGGAAGTAGCCTGTTCCAGTACTTCTGGATTTGGCGCGGTGCGCAACCCGAAATCGCGTAACCTGAAGCGTCTGTAACCCGAGGTACCACTGTAAAGGCAAAGCCAAGTCATCATGACAAGCAGGTATTGATAGTTTTCTTGTCCATGGATTTGTCCAAACCTCTTTCAAAGCCATTTCAAAGTTTGTGGCCACCACTGCCTCTTGTGGGAGCAACTTGCATTGGTTTAACTATTTGCTGCGTGAAGGAAGACTTTCTTTTGCAAGTCCCAGATCTTCCAACATTAAGCTTCACTGACTGTCCATGAGAGAGGAAAAACCTCTCTCTGCTTTCTCCCTGCCTTGTGTAATTTTAAAAGCTTCTTTCATGTGGCAGAAGTTTCCCCTAAACTAAAAGTCTGAAATACTGCAACCTTTCTCAGTAGTGGAGTTGCTCCTCACAGAGTTACAATTCCCAGCAAACTACACTGCCCAGAATTCTTTGAGGGAAATAATGTGCTGTAAAATGTAAACAGCTGCGATTTAGATGGACAAAAAGCTGCTTTGTAGTATGCCAGGTCAGAACGTCCTCTTCTTAGAGAACCCTTTATTTCCCCCTTTTTCCATTAGGCTGCCAGATCTTGTGCTTTTTATGAGGTCTTATGATTCTATACTCACCCTGTCATAACCACAAAAATAAAATTTTAAATACCAACCCCCACACAATCCCCATTATCTCCCTCCTTTTCTGGAGTTGACAGAAGAGGGCTGGCAATCTAACAAGCCGTCATAAGCAGCAAGGAGAAGGAAGCTTGATTCTGTGAAGACTATTTAGGGAATAATAAGGTTTGGGGATAGAAGACTTTTGCTAACCCTTGCTTGATCCTGCATGGAAATACCTCCCAATCCATGATGTAAAATTACTTCTCTCTCATTATGTTTGAGGTTTCTGCAAATGTACCTGATCACCTTCATCTCTTCCTGCCTCATGATTTAAAATGGGGGGGGGGGACATCTGGCCCCCCAGGAGTTTGAATTTGGCCCATGATGCTGACACTTAACCCATCCCAATGCAATGTCTTATGAGACATCAGGTGTGTAGCAGATGTCTCTGCCAATGCACAATCGGGAGCCTTAATATGCAATCCTGATTGTGCATTGTTGTTTAGTCATTTAGCCGTGTCCGACTCTTCATGACCCCATGGACCAGAGCACGCCAGGCACTCCTGTCTTCCACTGCCTCCCGCAGTTTGGTCAGACTCATGATGGTAGCTTTGAGAACACTGTCCCACCATCTCGTCCTCTGTCATCTCCTTCTCCTTGTGCCCTCCATCTTTCCCAACATCAGGGTCTTTTCCAGGGAGTCTTCTCTTCTCATGAGGTGGCCAAAGTCTTGGAGCCTCAGCTTCACGATCTGTCCTTCCAGTGAGCACTCAGGGCTGATTTCCTTCAGAATGGATAGGTTTGATCTTCTTGCAGTCCATGGGACTCTCAAGAGGCTCCTCCAGCACGATAATTCAAAAGCATCAACTCTTCGGTGATCAGCCTTCTTTATGGTCCAGCTCCCTTGGAGTTCAAAACAAAGCAGGGCAAAGGCTAATAGAGTTCTGTCAAGAGAACAAGCTGGTCATCACAAGCACTCTTTTCCAACAACACAAGAGACGACTCTACACATGGACATCACCAGATGGGCAGCATCTACCACCCATCAGTGTTAAACTCTCCAAAGTGGATAATGTTAAAAAAGCCAAGTGTAATGCACCCTATTATAATGATAATCATATTATTTTAAGCATGGTACCATGTCATACTTCTGTATGCAGAATAATTGTGACATACATTTCAACAACAGCAGTGGTTCTCAAATTATAGGGGCAGACTGCCCTTGCCACAACACCACAGAGCAGGAGGAGGCAGTGTCACAGGGGAGCATAGGTTTCTTTTTAGAAAAAGTTTTTATTTATACTTTTCAAGTTTATACATTTCATTAGTTTTACAATCATTTTAACATTTCAAAACTTGACTTCCTTCCCCTTCTCTCTGCGGTTCCTTGAATTTATTTTTTTAATATCTTCTGCATATCCAAATTCATTTAATTTGCTCATTTAATTATCTACTTTAAAATACACTCTTATGAAACTGCAGGTTATTACAAAAATCCTGCCAATGTTTCCATCTGTTTGCAATTTATCTGCAAATATTCAATAAACCATTTCCATTCTTTTAAAAGTTTGTTATCTTGATTTCTTATTCTTCTGGTAAGTTTCGCCATTTCTGCATGTTCCATAAGTTTTTGTATCCATTCTTCCTGTGCTGGGACTTCTGCTTCTTTTCACTTTGGGGCAAGTAGCATTCTTGCTGCTGTAGTAGCATAGCATACATAAATAAATTTCGATACAATTTAGGCAATTCTGTCCTTATAATTCCCAAAAGAAAAGCTTCTGGTTTGTTTGTTTTTTACAAAAGTTATTTTGAACATCCTCTTCAATTAATTGTATATCATTTCCCAGTGCATAAGTTTCTAAGGCCATCCTCCTCTGAGCAGCCTGGAAAGGTGGTGGCGAGCTCTTGCTAGAACAGCTGCATTGATCCACATGGGAATTATGGGGCCAACTGCATCCGCCTTACCCCATTACCACCACCCAGTGTTCAAGAACTGCTGCCATTTAGTTCTAATGGTCATTCAATTGTGGTTTTAGGAGGGGAGTCAATGATGCCATGCTCTGTTTTAATGCAAGTGACTTGGTACCCTTTTCTACAGAGCTCACATCTAGCAGCAGGGTGCATGCTATTGCACATGAAGATCCCTCTGTTCACTAACATTGTCAGTGCTGAATTGGCAGGAGAACCAAAATTTATGGGTAAATCCTGAATAAGAGGGTGGGTTTAAATATCCAGAGACTGGAGAGAAGGCATATGAACTGTTGAGAACCTTTCAAAGTTCTTCCCGGCCTCCGTTTCCTTGCCATCACCTACTCATTACTACAGTTTTCTCATTACTCTTGTTTTCCCTGACATCGCCTACTCATTACTATAGTGGTGCCTGGCAGCCAAGCCCATTTATCTAGCTTTAACAAGAAAAACCAGATTTTCTGCCTTGGTTAGAAAGAAAACTCCACCCGAGTTTTCTCTTAAACAGATTTGTTGACCAAGAAACAGAGGCAGTGCTGGATCACAAATTAGTATGTATGGGGTTGGTAGGACAGTTTTCACTGGAACAGCTTGGGAACCTCCAAGCTTCTGCACAAACGGTGGGGAGAGAATCCATTAAGGAGTCCAAGGATGGGAAGCCTGTGGCTCGCCAGATGTTGCAGGACTACAGTTCCCATAATTCCTGAGCTTTAGCTAGGCAGCTAGGCTAGCTGGGGCTGATGGGAACTGGAGTCCAACAACTTGTTGAGGGCTACAGGTTCCTTGCTGCTGCATTGAGCTGTTGTGCATTCCCTTTGTTTAGCATTTTAATGTAACTTTGGTTGCTGTTAACATTCATTTTCATAGAAGAACTTAGGAGAATTAAAATGCTTGCGGCAACATTTTTTGAAGTACAGTGGTACCTCGGGTTAAGTACTTAATTCGTTCCAGAGGCCCGTTCTTAACCTCAAACTGTTCTTAACCTGAAGCACCACTTTAGCTAATGGGGCCTCCCGCTGCTGCCACGCCGCCAGAGCACGATTTCTGTTCTCATCCTGAAGCAAAATTCTTAACCCGAAGTACTATTTCTAGGTTAGCGGAGTCTGTAACCTGAAACGTATGTAACCTGAAGCGTATGTAACCCGAGGTACCACTGTACTCTTTGGTCCCATCTAGGACTGCGATATGGCCGGAATTTCCTGGACATACATAGGATTCCTCTGTCAAAAACGGCATCCGGGCATATGGCAACCCTATCAGAAGTGTCATTTATTTGCCTCCCCCCCCAAATAAAGCTCAACAACTTTTGTGTCTGGATTTTCACTTTTTGAAATATGGCAACCCAAGTTCCATCTATATCAGACTTAATCTCAAATCTATGCCAATAATGTGCTGCCATCTGGTGGCTCCATTACGACCCATCGTCCAGCATTGTAGACTGGAGGCGCATTACATTAAGGCTCCAAGCATCTGGGTGCTACAGCTTTTCCAAACCTCCTAAAAGGGGTTCATGGACTATTTTCAAGGTAACAACTGGGAGATGTGTTAGACATTTCCCAGGTCTGTTATATCTCAAGACATTTAAGCACTTTGGTATGTCACGTCAGCACCGTGAACTGTCCCTTAGCAGGCTGTTAATGAGTGTGTTCAAGTGATGAACTTTTACAGCTTGAGTTCTCCTTACAGCTGTAGATGCAGGAGACCTCACACAAAGGCCACAGGTGGGACTGAGTTCTGTCTCCTGCCCCTAGCCAAGTCCATTCTGTATAGCATCTCTTTTTTAAAAATAGGCACCTGCCAAGTGAACTAACACCACCCCTTCCAAAGGCTTTTTGGACTGGTTACTTGTGGTGCAATACGAAATTACTTTGCCAGTCACAAGCATAGACCCACTTGCCACCAAAACACTTGCCCTTAGAATCAGCTGATGATCCTGCTGCTTTGGTTGCATGCAGCAGTCCCCATCAGGGGAACTGCAGGGCCCGGCCAAATGGAAAGGGATGTACAGTAATGGGCACAGCCGTCAAAGAATTGAGCCACATCCACCGCACATATCACCAGGACAACAGCAGAGGAGTGTGGTTCTGTGGAAATGGCCTCATTAACCAAATTGGATCCTCTGGAAGGCCAAGATTGCTCTGCCAGCTAGGGGTTCCTAAAACTATCGGGACATCTGAGCTATTCTAGATTTAAAAGTGTGGAGAACACACCGTGGTGCTCAAGTCCTAATGGTGGAGTGGTACAAAGACCAGAGCTTGCAGTCAGTCACCCCATCACTTTCTTGCAAGGTCTGCTGCTATTTCATGGTGTGCCAACCTGTTTTCTCAAACAGCACCGGTTAATTTGCACCTTAGGCAATCATTCCTGTCCTATTTATATATACCGCTAATGCAATGGCAACTTAAGTTTCTGCTGTTCCTCTGCATTGTGCCAGTGCAGAACAAAATAGAGCACTTATCTCTTATGCCCCAGCATTATGATGGGAGTGGAAAATGGAAAGAAGAAAAAAATTCCATTTGAAAAGGACACGTGTCTAGACAGCACAAGCACTTGCTCAGTTTTCAGAACCATTTGCAACATGGGTGGGAAACCCATTCTAGTCGGTCAACAACTCCCAGCACCCAATTAATTGGCCATGCCAGTTGGAGTTGATGGACTTGCCAGACACCAATAGCTAGAGGACCACCGGTTCCTTTTGGCCCTGATCTACAAAGTTGTTTTATTCTTAGTGGGTAGAAGCCAAGTAATTCTTCTAGCCTATCTTGACTGCCAGACTATATATTCAACTGCATTTTCATAGCTGCATCTGCAGTGTTTTTGAATAGCAGCTGTACTGCACCCCCACTGCCAAGATCGCAACCACAGCAGATGGAAGGGAATTTTACCTTCATCCCATGCTAGTCTGGATAAAATTGCCCTCTGAAAGCCATTTGCCCTTGGCCTGAAAACATAAGCACTGCAGTTTCAGTGGTACTTGTTAGACACTGGCACTCTGTACACACTAACAGCACTGGGGGGGGGGGGGTGAGAGAAGAGCTAAGAAACTGCTCCAACAAAATCTGCTTGTTTTGAAATCACCAGTCTTGACTTCCAATGAAGAGGAGAGCAAGACAAACCTCTTGATTAGCAGGAAATAGGAGTGGGTTGGCCACCATCTAACTCATTTCATGTTCTCTGTGGCTAGAACAAATTACATTTCTAACACTGAGTTATTACTTAACCTATTTATTAAATCTGCATACATTTGCAAATAAACATGGTATGCCTGAAGGAGCATTATTTTCTTTGTTTTCAGATGATGCACATGTGTAATAGCAGCATTTTAAAAGATGCATTCCCTGATGCATGAGGAAAAAGAGGGGATACGTCTTTTAAAATGCCAACTTTGTTTTCACAAATCTGCTGCCCAGTTAATCAGGGACTCCTTTTCAATTCAAAGCTCTCCCCCCCCCCCAAACTGTGCTGGTGGACACTAAAGCTGTCCTGGTTTTCTTTCATTACTGTACTTCATGAGCCAACTCTATAGGAGCATTTAAGAAAAAGAGTTTTCTCTCTCTCTCTAAAAAACGCCTCTTTCTAGCTGTGGGATAACCAGCTTCAAATAACCAATATGCTCGAAGTCTGATTAATGCATGAAGGTGTTAAAGACCATATCCTGCCAGGCTTAGCTCACCTTGGGAGGAACTAGGTAGTCAAGTCTTTGTTCCTATTGAGTTCACCATGTGAGAACATCTGATCTGGCTGCTCCAGCTCAGACCGCATGGCTCTCACAAACCACTCTCAAGTTCCTATACCAATAATTTAGAAACTTTCACCATTTCATAACTATGCCATGTTTTACTGCCTGTGCAATTTTCTGAAACACATGGATCTGACCTTTGGAGAGTTTGTAAGGAAACTTATTTTGTAACTTACCAAATGTGTGGTCTTTTTTATATGCTGGGGTAAGAGAGACACTTTGGAGCTCACTTTAAAGGACATATTTTAAAGGTCTAACAGCCTATATTTCCATGCTTTACTTTGCTGCATATTTTGTGATGCTTGTTAACCAAAGGTGAATGAGAAAAATTCAGAAGTCACTTTCCATGCATCCTATTGCTGGCACTGACTCCTCCGAACATGTCAGGATAATTCAGCTGCACTGAAGCCCAGTAGTGGCTGCTGCTGTCGATTCAGTACTTACCTTGAGATATACTTGCCTTGCTGGACCACCTGGACTTGCAGGTTGGACCGATTCAAAATGACGTTTAAGCTTTTAGTGTGCCTACTTGGGGATGGATGGTCTTCAGACCAGGGTCAAGATGTGCTCATTGAGCACTAACTGTAATAAACAGCTTCAGATAAGCACAGATTATGACTCTTGCTCAAGTCATTTTATACGTTTTCACAGGAATGTGCAAAACTGCAGACGGAATTGGCCCTTCCTGGTTTCCATCCCACCTGCCCTCAACAGGGGCCTGTGTCATTTGCACTGGGTGAAAGAATGAATCTCGGACAACTGAGCAAGCTGGAGACACTTTGGGAAGAAGATCAGGCTTTATTGTTTAAGCCAGACATGTCTGATTTTTTGTTTTTGTTTTAAAACCAAAATAAATAAAAGTCAGGCTGTGAGTTTGAGGGGAGCCCTAGGGTAGCGCTAGCCCTGAACAGGCAACCTCCCTCTCTCCACTGGCCCCTGGCTTTGGCAAAGGTTAGACACTAGGATTTTTCTCTCTCTCTCTGCAGAGCTAAAGAACAAATATTGCAGTCCCACATAAACCCTTTTGTTGACAGCCTACCCCCAAACAGTGGGCATCACTTTTGGAATGTGCTGTTCCCACTAGTGAAGCAGCACAGATTCTTAGATTATAGAAAAGTATTTATTCACAAGATGGCACACTCTTTTGGTATGGCTGGCAGCACACAGAGAAGATAGATGGGGACAGGAGGAAGCTGTATGTCTCTCAGTAATGCCCAGGGGTCAGCCAGATGAATATAAAGCTGGACATCTCCTGTCAAAGACAGCAAAGATGTTAAGGTTTTCTTTTCTCCGAGGGATGGGAAAGCTCTGACATGACATGGCATGGCAGCATACACAGACCACATTCAGAAGCTTAGGAGATTGACACAGAATAGAAACAGGCTTAGGCGGAAGTGCAACAAGTGGGCGCATGCTATGTGTTCTGGCCAAGAGGTTAGGCTCAACCTAGTTCAGAATTTCTCTCTTCAACAGCCTTGCCAATCAAGTCATTGCTGCCATTGCCACCAAATGACATTGTGATGACCGCACGGAGGGGGGAAAAAGGGACAGTCAAAGCACTGAGGTACATTCTATCACTGGCAGACCACTGTGTAATTACTGTGATTGAAAGCAGTTGCCAGATATCAGCAATGGGTTAAAAAAAAGAGCAAGCCAAGAAATGGCATCAATTCCTGTTGCAAAGGCCACAAAGTAGAGGGGGGTTGACTGTGGCCATGCTTGAGCCTCTGGACTGCAGGCGGAAGTTATAAGCGTTCCTAAGATCAGTCAGTATATTCCAGTGTGCACACGGATGAGGAAGCAGTAAGAAATCTCACGTGGGATCAATTTTGAGCTATCTTGTTAGCACACTACCTACTGAGAGGTGCCCTGCTCAGGCGACGGCTAGGAAAGCTCCAACACCCGAGGGGCCCCAGAAAGGCAGAAGACTACAGCAACATAAAGTTAGGGACGTTCACCAAAAAGATCCTTGGAACTACCTCAAAACCCTTTTCTTAAAGCCATAATGTTTAATTGCTTTCACTGTGTCTCTCCCCGCTCCCAAATTAGGGCTGTGTTTGAGAAGCTGTGTAATTCAGGAGAAAGCCAATGAGAAGTAGGTACAAGCTACTTCATAGCAGAAGTGCATGCCGTCCTAAACTCTGCTCACACAGTCTAAGTACAGAGCTAGGAGAACACAGGGAAAGAATCTATCCAGCGACAAGGAAACTGGGTGTTTAGATCCATGTTTGAGCCTCCTGGGACAAGTAAAGTTGTACCTCCGGTTGTGAATGGGATCCGTTCCGGAGGTCCGGCCGTATCCCGAAGTTTTCGCAACCGGAGAGACTGCTTCTGCGCATGCACACACGCCAGTAGACCACTTCTGCGCATGTGGCAAAACACTTCCAGGTTTCCTGCTTTCGCAACCCAAAGTTTACGTTACCCGAGGTTAACATAACCTGAGGTTCCAATGTATATATCTTGCTAGAAAGCTCTGTGGAGGTCAGAGACACCAACATAAAAATGTTTCTAGCAGGCTACATATCAATTATGCTAAGTTGTTGCAACTCAGGCCTCATCCGAAAGTTTTGTAATGACAGAAAATAGGTCTTTTCTTTAAAAAAAAAAAATTTCATCCGCCAATTCTATATACACAAGTAGTTCTTTAAAAGCATTGCTAAACTCAAAAGTTAAGACTGAAATAATCATTATGGAAGTAATTTATGAAAGAGGTGTGCAGCAAAGGTAGATTCCCATTTGCATGAAACTCAGGGGAAAAAAGTGCAATGTGACTATAGCCCATGAAGAGGGGGGAAACATTAACTTCTGCTCAAGTAATAGTAGAGACTCAAATTTTGCTCTACATGTGGTATTACAGACAAGAGTGTGATCTAAGTATCAGTCCCAACATTTTCCTATACAAAACATTAGTTTGTGGGTATTTTTTTATTCCCAAGTGTAGCTTTCTCTTGGTCAGAACCTGAAAGCTAAGCAAACCTGGAGGCTGAAAGAGAAGTGGCTTTGGTGACTGTATAAAAGACTATTTAGTGTCCACTGTATACCAAGTTCCTACCCAGGAAGGGATATTAGGACTACAAATGGTGGCAGTTTTGAAAAGAGCACACCCCTCCCGCAAACAGATTAGTGCCTGGGCTGAGTTATAACTTCTTCATTAAAGGGGGAGGGACCCCTCCTGGAAGAAGAGTGCCTGAATTTGAGCTGTCTGTGCGTGTATTCAGCATGGGTAATGCTAGGCTGCTAAACCACAAGAAACAGCAGCAGTGATTTAGGGTGCTAGCCCAGGATTTTCAGTACTAGGGTTGTCGTGCATAAGGAAAGGGAATCTAATCTCATTACACAATTGAAGAGTTATGCCAGATCAAACACTTCTGGAGAGGAAAAGGGAATGAAAAGGCATCATTCCTCTCGTCCTTCCAGGTGGGCACATTTGTGTTTGTGATTTAAAAGCAACGCCTGCCTCCTGAACCACTGTTGGGTTGGAGACAATGACTCGGGCATCATCTGGAGTCATCCCAGTCTCAAGAGAGAGACATTTGTTTGGGAGGCAAATACCAGTCCCTCTAAATCCCTCATTCTGGGGACTGGGGCTGGTTAGTTCCAGGGTTCTCAGAAAGGACACGGGCTTGTGCTGGAGTGATAACCCACTGTTCCAGAAGTTTGATCTACAGCACACAGAAGATAAAACCTAACACGAGCATTCTGGACAGGGTAACTGAAGAGGCAGTTCCTCAGGAGCAAACAAGAGATTAATAACAGGCGCCTTAAGTTAGCTTACAAGGTCTATAGTTAAGGACATAGAAAGGAAGTGAGCAGACAGAGAAACACACACAGTGCGCTGCGGAAACCAGTCCAAGAGTATTTAAGACAAGCCCTTGAAAGAGTCGAGGTTGAAGGCAGTGTCCAAAAAGCGCTGCAACTCAGTCAGGTGGTTCTTTTTGTTGCCTGTGGCTGGTGCGGCAGCAGGTTCACGTCCAGCATACCTAGCATGTGGAAAGGAGAAATAGAAAGATGGCAATTTGTAGCTGGTGTCCTTTAACTGCTCATCTGCAGTTCAAGACCGGGGATGTACTTTGGGTCCTGCAGCCCTGTGCTCTTCTGCCCCTGGGTCAGCTACCACAAAGTCACGTGCGGGTTTTTTGTTTTCTGTGTTCTTTGGCAGTGGTTGCCCCATACCTTCTTTGCCCTCTTCCCCCAGTTTTCTTGCTAAAACAAGGTTTCCACGGGAAACTCCAGCCTGCAGACCAATTTTCATGCACACCTGTCAATCAACTGACATCACTGGAGTGATGTAACTAATGGGCGTGGTTCAGTCCTGCTCGATGCTGCTTCACCAGTGTGTTCCCCCTTCTCCCCCCACCATAGGCAAATTCCGATAGGTGGGCAGGATTGTTCAGCTCTCAGTTACCCAATGTAACTGGTGAGGGGGGGATAAGGAATTTGGCCTGCTGGGTCAGAAAGGTCCTCCAACTTAGGTTTGGGTCATTTATGTGCCCAGTGCAGCTTGAGTACCCCACAACCAGCAACTGGGGCAATACCCTTCAGTTCCCGGCACTATGTCCAGTTATGTAAGCCCACATATGGAGCTCAGTGCTGTGACATTCCCAGGGTCCCCTAAACAAGGCCTGTTCCCAGATGGTTGAGTCCAGACCTCCCTTAAAATACTTGCTGCTCTTTCTGCATTCTTACTTTAGAGCATCCACACCAGGCATGTGGAGGGAGAGACGTTTACCTTGGAACCCACCCACACCAGAGTAGAGATAGTTAAAACATTCATTTAAGTGCCACAACAAACAAAACAGGATGGTCACGGTATACCAATTTCCTAACTTAAAACAACTGTCCTAATTTTCATGACATCTATCCAATTTTACATACTCTTTCCCAGCCTGCTCCAGCTGCGGTACCACTTGCAAGGTGATCTATCACCAACTACTACTCTGTTCTGTGGGAAGGATCTTGGTGATTTTTTAATATGTTAACGGTGTTTGTGTTCTCAAAATATGCAAATTTATGTAACTTGTAAGCTGCCTTGGAAAGTGGGATAGATTAATAATTGTAAAAAAGAAAGAAAGAAGGTAAACAAACATTCCTCTATTATAACCAGCCCTTTGGCCTTTAACAGTATGTAACCTTTTATATGGGTTTACTGGTTTGCTTGCTTGTCTGTTTTCGTTACATGTTTTGTGTTCTCGTTTTGCAATTTTATTTTGCAAACCACCCTGCAATCTCCAAAAGAAGATGAGTATACAAACTTAATAAATAAATATTTTTTTGTCACATCTCATTCCCTCGGTCTCTCCCAGCCTTTCAATAGTCATTTTCCAACTGACACTCTGTCACTCGCTAGCTCAGTTTGACGTTTCGTTCCACTCCCCTACCATCCAAGAAGAATGAGTGGAAGGAATGACTGCCACAACTGTATCTACCTCCAGAGCAAATATCTGAAGCTTGGCCTCCACCCACTGATCTGGCACCTGACTGTCAGAAGGCGGTCCTTACCACACTGGCTTTGCCCGGTCGATGGTTGTGCGGAGTCTGGGCTTCACGTAATCATAGTATCCTTGGTTTTTGTGCTCTTCTTGACACCAAACAAGGTCTGCATTTGGGTATTTATGGAATTCCTTCAGCAGGAGATCAAATGGGAATGGCGACAGCTACAAACAAAAGAAAGTTTATAGTTCACAAGGACTGTGACCACCGAGCAACAGACAAACTGTGGTGGGGAAAACAGCAGTCTTCGT
This sequence comes from Podarcis pityusensis, assembly GCF_964106645.2. Classification (NCBI taxonomy): domain Eukaryota; kingdom Metazoa; phylum Chordata; class Lepidosauria; order Squamata; family Lacertidae; genus Podarcis; species Podarcis pityusensis. The sequence continues at coordinate 35,635,074 of NC_138040.1, forward strand.
TTGTTAGTTCCATGTAGTAAGAAACAGGTTGCATGCAGCCTTTTTCTTTTAGTAAAAAGCTTTTGGAGTCCAGAAATATACTTCTTAATCCCAGCAACATTATACTTTTTGAAGTTTGAGGTCACTCTTAAGGCCAAATGCAAATGTAACTACAACTGTATGACATGGGCACAAACCACTTTCCCCTAAAACTAAAGGCAGATTGCAAGAATATTTACGTCGGCCCTTTTTCACAGATCAGGTGGGGAGGGAACAAACCCCCAGGGCTTAATGGAGATGTCCTCTATAGGAAACTCAGCTGACCTGAATCTCTTAAGTATTCTGCAAATTGCTGCTCAACACCATTAAGAGTCTGTTTCTAGAATGAGCTCCTTGTTATATGTCTGCAGCATGCTTGAACAATAAATGCTCCACTTCAGAACTTTAGTCTGTAGGGCTCAACTGAAGTACTAAAATGTGTCCCCTGGAGGGGTTTTACTGCCTCCAGAGCAGTGCTTGGAAGGTTAGACTAGGCTATCAAGCCAAGAAGTTTGGGAGTATCAATTTAAAATTCAGCCCATACCTCCTCCTAAAATGCCTTTCAGTTTAAAGAGAGAATCTAAAATACTTCATTTCAGACCTCAGAAGGTCACACGACAGACTCACATTGACAATTTTAAGCAACAGAAATAATTCCTGCACCCCCCTACCTGCTCCACCCTTGTGATCGCCACGTCTGCTTCCATCTCCCGAGTCTTGCGCTCTCGGGTGAGCTCATAGTAGATTTTACCAGTGCAGAAGAGAACTCGCTTCACCCCCTCTGGATTCTGTGCAGCAGGACCGTTTTCTGGGATGACACGCTGGAAATGAGTCCCTGCAAAGGAGAAGTGTTTTTTAAATAACAACCTTATTTATATAGTCCCATCAGCAAGTCTGGTGCTTTACAGACCACAAGGGGATAGGTCCCTTGCTCTAAAGAGCTTACAATCTGAAAGTTCAACACAGGGAAAACAGAAAAAGGAGGCAGGGGTAAACAGGAAAAGAAAATGCTGTTTCAGTTGAACAAGCTTAGGGTTAGTTATAGATCAGTTAACAATTAGCCCTGTCAGACACAGAACGTTTATTTAGACACAGTGTTTACATGGACAAAACTGAGCCAAATAAATATGATTAATGTAGAACCAAGGTAAAGGGACCTCTGACCATTAGGTCCAGTCACAGACGACTCTGGGGTTGCAGTGCTCATCTCGCTTTATTGGCCGAGGGAGCTGGCGTACAGCTTCCGGGTTATGTGGCCAGCATGACTAAGCCGCTTCTGGCAAACCAGAGCAGCGCACGGAAACACCGTTTACCTTCCTGCTGGAGTGGTACCTATTTATCTACTTGCACTTTGACGTGCTTTCGAACTGCTAGGTTGGCAGGAGCAGGGACTGAGCAATGGGAGCTCACCCTGTTGCAGGGATTCAAACTGCTGACCTTCTGATTGACAAGTCCTAGGCTCTGTGGTTTAACCCACAGCGCCACCCGCGTCCCTTGTAGAACCAAGAAAGCTATGCAAATGCTGCTTAAGGAAATTTTGGTTCCCAGCTGCCCATCTTGAACTTTTGAGTTCCTATTTTAGAGTTAAACAGCAGTGGAGAACTGGTTCTTATGCATGGTTCTCTTCACAGGGACTTGAAGCAAGTCAGAAGCAAGGCAAGGCACTGCCTTGGAAAGACACTGCGTACCATAGCAGCAGCAAAGCCAGCAAGCTGGTTCCCTTAGACCTGAGTTCCAAAGCTCCCAGGTCTGAGGCAAGCAATAGCTATATAGTAGCTTCAAGAGCATGATTTTATTTATGGTGATCACATCTGGGGTGGGGAAAAGGTGGGGGTTTTTTGTTTTCGTTTTGATTACGTATTTTGATCTTGTATTATTATGCTGTGAACTGTCCTGAAATCTACGGATGAAGGGTGGTATACAAATTTAATAAATAAAATGAAATCTGTCCCTGAGCATGCAGAAGACTTGAGAAAGATCAACATCATTGTGCGGTATTATGACCCTCTAGGGGAAAAAGACTAAGCAACTGATGCAGCACTGTGTTGTATTTTGCTAATCCTGATTGCCAGGAGGCAACTGCTACTCTGCACTGGAAACCTGGAGAATGACAAATTTAAAGACTGAGTTAGAGGCCCCTTTGACTGGGTCTTGACACTCTCAGGGCATAAACCAGAGAACCGCGCTATTGAACTATTAATGTGGAACACTGCTGCAGTATTTAAAGCGCTGAATGTGAAGTTCTCCTGTATTCTCCTAGCAAGCTGAATTAGAAATGAGATTAAGCAAGTGCCTACAGTGGTCTCCCAAATCAACCTTTCTAGGAATCTGCTCTGTCTGGCTATATTTCTACCTACCAGATGAAGAGAACAGGAGATGGGAAGTGTGGGAGCAGGTATCCAGCTAAAACCTAGTCAGCAAATGTGTTTTTCGTGGCCACACAAAAAAAAGGATCAGGTTTTTCTGCAGGGCACAGCTGTCCCAAGTCAAGGCTACTGTTTCCTCACCTGACTACCAAGTCACATTATCTTCTGCCTGGCAGTGAAATACAAGGGAAGAAATTCCTCCCTGAACCCAGTCCCAAGCCTGCCGTACCTGGCAACATGTCATCAAAGCTGGAGCGAGCTTCAGGGTGACGCAACAGGGACTTTGGAGTGAAGACTATCAGCTAAGACAGTAAAGAAAAGAAAATGATTCCAGGGTTATAGCCAATATGGGATGGAAACACTTCCTGAATTAAGTACTGAATTATTATACTTACATTCAGGAGTAAAAAAGCCCAATAATCTGAAGTCAGTCAAACACAGATGTTTTGAAGCAGTAACAATGTGACCCAAAGTCTACTAGGAGAGCACTGTCTATCCAGACATGTCTAACACACACCAAGATGATGATAATTACCAGGAAAATATCCATTTTCATGCTTGTAATTCTGCCTTATTGAGTCATAATTGTTTTGCCATAATGAACTGAATCATACACACAGAATGACTTAGGGAAGAATCTGTGAACCTCCAGACATTGCTAGACTCTGAACTCCCATAAAGCCCCAACTAACATGGGCAGGGATGATGGGAGTGGCACCAGATCTGCCACTGCTGGCCCAGAGAACAGCAACACAAATGGGATACACAGAAGGCTGATTTGACAGAAGATTTAATTGCCCACTTAGTATTACTTTTGTGCGTGCCAATGAAGTGGTATTGTGTTTTGAGTATTTAGTGTTCTTTAAAGGTAAAGGGACCCCTGACCATTAGGTCCAGTCGTGGCCGACTCTGGGGTTGCGGCACTCATCTCGCTTTGCTGGCCGAGGGAGCCGGCGTACAGCTTCCGGGTCATGTGGCCAGCATGACTAAGCCGCTTCTGGCAAACCAGAGCAGCGCACGGAAACGCCGTTTACCTTCCCGCCGGGGCGGTACCTATTTATCTACTTGCACTTTGACGTGCTTTTGAACTGCTAGGTTGGCAGGAGAAGGGACCGAGCAATGGGAGCTCACCCTGTCGCGGGGATCCGAACTGCCAACCTTCTGATTGGCAAGTCCTAGGCTCTGTGGTTTAACCCACAGCGCCACCCGCGTCCCTCAGTGTTCCTTACACTATTGCAAAAAAATAAATAAAATACCAGTGTTGATGTCTTGTGAGTGAGCACAACTGTGTCAAATTTGCACTCACTGTGATACTGCAGGAGATCCTAAAACATAACGGATCATGCAGATCAACTTCTGGGGACGGCAAAACACTTGGGACAGCTCAGGAAACAGAAGGTTTTTATGCAGTTTTATGAAAAATAAAATAGATCCATCTTTGGTCTGATCCAGCAAGGCTCTGAAGCTTCACTCTATTGGCGTGACAGCTGGATTTGACCCAAACTAGCCTTTTTCCATCAGCAATGACTCTTGAAAGCCTTTCTAAGTAATGAATGGGCAGGAGCTGCACAAATATTTATCACTGAAGAGCGGCAAAGTTATGCAGTTTGAAGGAGAACCAAAATAATACACTCTGTCCAAAGGCATTCATTTAAGAAATCAGAAACAGAGCTCCCATGGAATTGGGTGCCGTAAAAATACTAAGGAAAAACACTTTCTGGATAATCAGAATTCATCAAGGATTGGTTGGCTTGCCGGACCACTTCTAACTTATTTCTGGCTCCAGGCTAGTGGTTCCAGCTCTCTCATACTGCAAGGCTTCTGTCTTTCCTTGATGCATTGATAAGAGAATGCCAGGGGAACAAAAAGGCTCTACAGGTTCCCAAGTCATTTCATCATCCCACTTGTGTGCTGGACTTGGGGGGAGGAGAAAGCACATGCTCCTTCTGAAGTGAGGAAGTCATTCTACATACTGACCGGCTTCCGAAAGGGGAGAAGAATCTGCCTCCGCACAACATGGAAAAAGTTTGCTGGTGTGGAGCAGTTCACTACAATCCAATTGCAGTCGTACAGCTGGCGCACATCAAAGTCATCTAGTTTCTTCAGGGGGAAAAAAATACAAGAGCCATAGTTAGTGGCTGGGAAATGCTGCAGGCATCAACAAATAGTCAAACAGCCAAAACACGGCTATAATAAAATCAATTGTACAAAATACTCTTCTATCACATACTTTGATTGCTAGTGGAGGAACAAGTATGCCCTTTAATACCCAGGTAGGAGTAACACAGAACTGAGACGCATAGAGGCTTCAAGGACATAACCTCATTCATGGCTGAGGACCAAGACACACAAGGCCGCCATTTCACATGTTACATTAAGAAGTCCTTTCCGGAACCACTTCTTGATACACTCAAGAAATAGGGACTAGAGTGTGCTTAAGCACAAAAGGAAGGAGCAGGAAGTACTCTCACAGACTTAACTCACCGGGAAGACATCTGGATCGTCGTTGCACATCTGCAGAAACCTCTCTGGTCTGGCGGAAGAGTGCTCAGGGCCCTGCAAAAACACAAGGACTTTCAAGGATTTGGATTAAAACTTAATTGGCTAAACTGTATACTGACTGAAGCAGTTTAGGCACCAGCAGTAGCCAATATTAAGGGGGGGGGATAAGACTTTGTTCCATAATTTAATCCTAAGGTTCTGATTGTGTCCCAATTTCATTGTTTTGCAAAAGGAATAGAGCAGCCAAAGGCTTTGGCTTACTATCTGATTCAGACTTTATGAGGCGTTCAGAACACCAGGCTCTATTACTACTAATGCTTAATCTTTAGCCATGCATAAACTTACAATGGAAGAGGCTATGCTAAATTGTTCCATAACCTGCAACATACTTATCAGGGTCTTCTGCAGGCATCCCCAACCTTCAGCCCTCCAGATGTTTTGGATTACAATTCCCATCATCCCTGACCACTGGCCCTGTTAGCTAGGGATCATGGGAGTTGAAGGCCAAAACATCTGGAGGGCCGCAGGTTGGGGATGCCTGGTCTACTGCCTTCCTATTCTCAGAGGAGCTTTTTCTATGAGGCCATTGCATGGGCCACGTCTATCTAAAATCTAAATCTAAGACAGGCAAAAGACTGTTTAGGAACAATAATGTTTTCTTACCATGCCCTCCATGCCATGGGGCAGCAGCAGTACGATGCCATTTTGTCTCACCCATTTGGCCTGTCCAGAGCAGATGAATTGATCAATAATACACTGAGCTGTATTGTGGAAGTCACCAAACTGGGCTTCCCACACCACTAAAGCGTTGGGGCTGGCCATAGCAAAGCCCAGCTCAAATCCTGCAACGACACAGATTAAAAACAATATGCTTTTCTGGAACCTTATGAGTGGGAGACTCAAACAGTACCAAATTAACTTACCCTCGATTTCTGTAAGGAGCCATGAGATGTACTTACCTAGCACTCCATACTCCGAGAGGGAGCTATTGCAGACTGTATATGGAGCTTGGTTTGGCCACAGATGGTTCATGGGGATACAGGTCCTCTTGTCAACATTTTGATCATGCAAGACATGGTGTCGGTGGCTGAAGAGGAAAAAATGAAAGCTCTGCAATTTAACTGGTTAGAGTGACCAGGTGAGGCATTAAAGCAAGCACAGATGCAGTCCAATCCTAACACGGAATTAGGTACACCTAACTATACAGATTTAATAGATTTACATTGCTCTGTGTCAAGGTGTTTCATTTGCAGCTGGAAAAGCTTTAGACCAAATTCATTATTGTGACCTGCTGCTAGGTACAATGACACTTTGAGATGTAATGTAACCCCTTAGGACTGCATTCTTTTTTATGGGGGCACTTTACCTGAATGTCCCTCTCTCAACATCCTGTCCGCTCAGTCGGATGTGGATTCCCTCTTTAAGGAGAGAGCCGAATGCCATGTACTCTGCTAATGCCCAGTCTACAGTTCTATTATTAACCAATTCTCCACGCGTTTTTAGAATTCTGCTTAAACCTGCAGAGAGAGAGAGAAGAAAAAGTTTTCAGCCTGCCTTGAAGAAACTACAATGATTGACTCCAGAGTACAGCCTTAACTCTATGGATGACTCTACGACAGCACTGTTCACATTCGTGCTTGAGCTCAGCACCCAAAATACCTTGAAATACTGCTGCTCCAGAGAACATGGGGTGAAAACATGAAAAACATTATAATATAAAGGTGCAAAAGAAAAAGTGGTGAAGGAGCCAAGTTGAAGGGTTCTGTTTTGAAGCAAGATCTCCTTCCACTAAAGCAAATCTATAGTGGACTGGGACATATTATATATGGAGAATTCCTAAACGTTCAAAGTAAACGAAGAACAGAAATCGATGAACGTTCATCAGTTGCTGAACATATACCTGAAAGTGACTGAAGAAATTTGCAAAGGATGTTGTAAGCATATGGTCCTCACGGACCCCTGAAGACATGACTAGTACTTAGCCCACTGTGAGGCATGCTCAGTATGTGCTGGGCAAGAGCACAAGTGCCACAGTGTCCCCCGCTCCTGAGTGCTCAGATTATATGTGAGTCTCCCCATACAAGAACGTCACTTCACTGAAACCCCTTCATGAGTAGGTGGTTTATCCACAGCATTCCCACACTGACTGGCTCACCGTGTACCTAAGAGTCCACCATACCAACTAAAGTGCAATGGAATGGTAAGGATTATTATTAAAAAGAAACCCAGTGTTGCCTTTTCTCATGCAGCCTTCACTACATTAAAGATGAACCCTGAGGAATTAATGGCTATCAATGTGGAAAGTCATACCACCATGAATTGTGAAGTTTTCAACAGGCACTGAGCTGGCCACCTTTCCTATATGGGCCAAATCTTCTTCATTCAGACCAGTGGAAGGGCAAGTCATGCTTCTGGGCTGGCCATCCAGAGTGAAGAAACCTGGGGAAGTAAAGGAGAGCACATTTAATGCGATGAGCCTCCCATTCATAGAATAGTGGAGGAAGATCTAGTTTCTCGAAGACTAAACTATGTAAAAGTGGCCCTTTCATTGCCTTTCTCCCTTTGAGAAGAAGAAACTTGGCAAAGAAACCATCCTGAGCTAAACACTATATTCCTTGCCAGAGCATCTGCAGAAAGGACAAAACTTGCTCATAAAGTGCCCCTCTCTTTACTGTCTGTGCATTTTGTTTACTAAGTGTGTAATGCTCACGTCTTCCTACAGTTTTTATACGGGATTTCAGTACTCGGAGCGTGGGGAAAGTATCTCTCTTTTTAGTGCCAGGAGCTGCATGTGTAATCCCCTGGCAGCAGAACTACCTTTTAACAAAAGGTATTAGGAAGCAGCCAGTGCCTACCAGGCCACGGAGAATCTAGCCAATGCTTGATGTGAAGGATTTTCTCATCCTTGGACCTGGCAAGGGCCTCTTCACAGATCTTATCATACTTGGAAATTTCCTCCTGAAATGCATAACCAACACAAAGAAAGAGTTAGAAGGGTGAGCCTAAACGGAAAAATTGGCATCAGTTCATTCTAAGTAAAAAGAGTTCAGGAAGCATTCTATTATATCTGCATTCTGTTCCATTATTATTTATTCATTTTATTCTTAAAAAATATTAAGATACTGCTTTTCCTTTATAGGAAAATGCCAATGCATGAAAACTAGTGAACAAAAGGAAGACCACCAGAAAACAATACCAGCAAAACCATGTGATATGGAATTTCAAGCTGCTCATCAGTTGACTGATGTTGACTTATTTACTATATTTCCTTCCAACACAAAAGGGCATTGTCCTACTACAATCAATATGGTCATAAAAAGGCAACGTTGAAAATAACACAGCTGGGGGAAAATGTATACCCAAGAGACACCTCCTTTTTAAAAAAGGAATAGGCCCCGAAGTTGGAAGACATTGTCCATATGGTGCCATGGAACTCGGGTGGCATGAGGGTGGTGAACAGACACAAGTTATCTGTCCATGGGGTGGCAGGCTGAAAGAAAATCACACAATCTGCTACAAGTAAGGCATAATTTTGGGTTGGGGTGAGTTATGGAATTATCTAACGTTTCTGCCCCATCTGCAAGATCTTCAGGTATCTTCAGATCTGCCCCGTTCGCATCTTAAAGGTGTCATGTGGGGTGAGAGTGAAAACTATTTGCTCCAATCCAAATTAACCCCATCAGAATCTGCCAAGAGTGCAGAACCCATAACAGCTTAAATAGTGCTAGATGGGGTGGGGAGATTGGGTATTTCAATCCTGGCCCCTCTAATCATGCAGGGTATGTGTGCTTCTAATAAATCCTAACTCTCCTTCTGCACGGTATATTGGTGGGTCTGTGGATAGTGATTTTCCCCCACTCCCCTTGTTTACCACCATTTGAGTCACCAACTTGTATTTTTAGTCTGCAAATAAAGGGAAGCCTATCACCTGGCAACATGAAGAAATATAATTACAACTTATCTTAAATATGTGTCATTCTGTATTGTTTTGATTAGTTACAGAATAACAACAGGCTCTGAAACTCCTCTCCACGACAGTTAACTGTTAGACATGACACAATAAAAGTGGTTTTAGACTGATGATAGAAAACTGTTCTAAGCTTTAGTGTAATATTTATAGGACTAGAGTGGAGGAGAAATTCTGGGCCAAGAAATGGCAATAGCATTAGCAAAATGGAACCAGCATTTTTTAAAGAGTTTTGTTGTTCTGAAGCGTAACCACGCATCATACTTAAACCTCTCTGATATTTTGTTCAGAGCTTCATCCTCCCCATTTATCAGAATGCTTCTTCAACTTCTTTATATTTCATTTATACTAGATTCTTTTCCTAGTTCTTTTTTTAAAACGCTGTTACAACCTTCTGTATTCAGCTTGAGATGGTGACAGATGATCTTGCCATATATGCTAAAGTAAATTTTAGTTTGCACTTCTTTGACCTCAGTTGAGCTTCCTTCCGCTTAGTCATTAAAGTAAGATTATACAACATCTCTAAGAGGTTAAAATGGGTCAGTAGCTCCAGATTGACTGTGAAGACATAGATGAGTGTACCTCATACTCTGGCTGATTTACCACTCCTTGTGAAACTAGAGTCTCAGCATATTTCTGTAGCACTGGCTTCTGCTTTCGGATCTGCTTGTACATCAATGGCTGGGTGAACATTGGCTCATCCATTTCATTGTGCCCATTGCGCCTGTAGCATACCTAGCACATTTGGAGAGAAAAACAGAAACCTCATTATATCTTCAAAAACTAAAGGAAGTTCCAAGCAGATATTTGGAGATATCTGATGCAAAGAAAATTTCAGAGGGACTAATTGTGATGACATTTTAGCAAGTTTCAGTGTAATCTAAATACCGGCTTACTTGAATGAAAAAGGGAAATGTTAATCACACAAACAAAGGCATATGGGTTTAAGTTTTAGCATGTTTACTACAATATATTTATGTTCCTTCTCAAACATATTATCATACCCGCAGATCACACAGGTATCCCCCAAAACAGGAGGCAGCACTTACCAGATCCACCACTACATCTTTGTGGAAAGTACTCCGCCATTCAGCTGCCACATTGCATACATACACCACAGCCTCTGGGTCATCAGCATTGACATGAAAAATGGGTGCATTAACCACCCGGGCCACATCTGTTGGGTATGGAGAAGAACGAGCCATTCGAGGGTCAGTAGTGAATCCAATCTGTAGAAGATAATAGAAGCAGTTTAAGTAATTGTGAAGAGTGCTTTATAGGTGGGGTTTTTTTTACTGTTGATTTGTCAACTGTTTTATATAATTTGTTGCAACTGTGATGTTCTACTATATTATTTATTGTATGTAAGCCGCTTTTTGACTCCTGTGAGTGAAAAGCGGCATATAAATAAAATAGAATGAATGTTTGCACACCATGGTTTTTTTCCATTCTTGGGCCCCGTCCCCTCCTTCAAAAAGTTGTAATCAGCATTTGTTTTCTTTGTGTACAATGAAGGCTACTTCAAGCAAATCTGTAAGGGTCTGGCAGAACACTGAGAAACTGGGGGGCGGGATCTCAGTTGCTGAAGATAACTGTGGGAGGAGCATCTTAGATAGTAGTCCCCCCATTTTTCATGCCTACTGTCTCACTTCTCGTGGCTGCTAACTGTTGAATTCCTATGTGTCTCTATTCAGAAAAGGCTTCCCTCCCCTCAAAAACCAAACTGGTCAGCGATGACCTTCCTCGTTAACAGTGGAACAAGATCATTTTACTGGAAGACCCTATCTACTAGCAAGTTTTGGAATCATTAGCATTAAGATACCTTAGGAAGTCCAAGATAAAATCTAGTTCATTCTTATTTAAGTCACTCCTAGTTGTCTCGTCTAACCACTAAAAAATGGTCTTCATTAGGCAAGGCTGAAGTACTGATGTATTTGCTTCAATTTTTATATAATCTCAACTGTGCAATAATTTAGCTGCTTTTATTTTAAGGTTAATGGTAAAGAAAGAAGCAGTGAATTCTTGCTGCTTAACAGAAAAGCTTAGCTATATCCTGGACTTCAATTTCAAATGTTCATTTGACAAATTTGAGGAAAGGAACAAGAGAAAAACTAACTAGTCTCTTTTTGAAGAGTTTTAGTTTTCAAAGAGTTTCCACAGGTGAGACAAAAGTAGATGCATTTCATCAAGACTGCCAGGAGATCAGAAAGTCTTCTACACTCAGTTCTGCCAAGATCCAGGAAAGCTAGCATGAATAAGACGAGCCAAACCATTTTCTCAATGAATTAGCTCAATTATGAAAAGCCAGTGCGTTGGTTGTGAACTGTTATAGCTCAGCCAGGAGCAATCTGTGAAGCGGGCATGGCCTTTCAAGATGTTTTCCCATACATTTTGGAAGGAAGAGAAATCTGATTCAGTTTAGTACATAACAGCATCACCCAGCTTCTACTAAAAATGCACACAACCAAGTTCAAAAGATCACACTGGTACTCTTCTTGGTAGATTTTGAAGTGGAAAAAAGAGTTAGGGAAGCTGACATTATAATGAAATCCATATTTTACCTGGTTGTTCACTACCACGTGAACAGTCCCATGTGTGGTATAGGAAGGCAGGTCACTCAGGTGGAAAGTCTCATAAACTATACCTTGCCCAGCAAAGGCGGCATCTCCATGCAAAAGAATAGACATCACCTTTGAGAACCAAAACACAAACAAAAGGCTTGTCAATAATCTTGAAGCAGTAAGTGCCCAGAACTGAATGCAGACTGTAGTGATGCTCTTTGAGGAGACATAACTGGCTAGAGAAGGAAGCAGGTACAATAAGCAGTGTTTGATAGCTGTAACTATTTGGCCACCAAATAAAAGTTTTTCCATTTTGTCCACCCATACACGTACAACTGAAAAGGACCAACTTACTTTCTTCCCTTCAGTGTCCCCACAATAAAACTGTTCTGCCTTTGTCTTGCCCTGAACTACAGGATTAGAAGCCTCCAAGTGAGATGGATTTGCAACCAGTGAAAGGGTGATGGTTCGGTCAGTGACACGATTAATCCTCCGATGGTACATTCCCAAATGATACTTTACATCCCCTGAGCCCTGAGGAGAGAGAGTGTAAAACAGATTAAGTAGCCTGGGCCTTTGATGCTGTCAGTTTTCAGAGCCTCATGTTTGGTTGCAAAATGTTTGTGGTTTGAGTTCTTTAGGAGGGAATGAACTGGAAGTTCAAGGTGCACGGAGTGCTCATTCAGATCTATCATAGAGACGGCCAGAACTCAAACACAGAACAGGGAATGAATGGTGCTGATTAGACTTTCTTTCTTTCTTTCTTTCTTTCTTTCTTTCTTTCTTTCTTTCTTCACCTCTGTTCAAATTGATGAGCTTTTGCAACTATCAAGAAGGAATCTATCCAGAATGAGATTTCAGCACTATTACCTTATATGCAGATACCTGTACGAGTGGCTGCTAGGAATCAATAATCATGTACCATGGTTACATTTGGTATTATCCTAGGTTACCTGAGAAGTGCTTGGTACATTCAGTCACAACGGAAATGACATTCTGTGCTGTGTAAAAAAGTTGCATATAACTTTAACACTGTAGAAAAGCTGTAGCCAAGCTGGCCTCACTGAACAAGTGACAAAAATACTGGAAGGCAAGCTTTTAAAATCCCACATGACTCAGCTACATTCCGGCGATTATATTGTTATAACTGTGTTATAGACATGCAACACCAGATGGCGCTGTAGAGTTTGGTCCTTTGGCAATGTGATTTTCCATTATGAGATTTAGAACTCGTTTTCCTGTAACACTTTTTTATGTGTCTAGATCCTTCCTAAGAGAGGATGTTTGGAGGGGAAACGGGTACAGTGCTGTTGCTTCTACTTTCAAAGCTAACTAATCATTATCTCCCCGTGGAGTGAAGTAGGAGGAGACAATTCAAACACAAATTAAGGAGTAACTCACCTCATCGGCAGCTTCCAGCTTAGAATCAAATTGGCAGAATATCTGCTCCAACTCCTTCCTGATAACGTTGGCAAGCACATTCAGACGCCCTCTGGAAAACCAAAACCACATTTAGCAAGAAACTGTGCAGACTTGTCTTGGAAACAAGATTCTTTGACTCATTCTGACACACCTTCCCTTAAAGTAAAAAAAAAAGATTGTAACATTTCTTGTTTATAAAAACATCTACCACTACTAGTTACAGTTCATGTGACACTTTTATTCATTCATTCATTCATTGTTAAAGTCATATCTCACTTTTCCTACAGGGACCTCAAAGGGACACACAAGCTTCTATCCCTCCCTGTTCCATCTTCACAACTACCCTGTGAGGTCATGATCAGCCCTAGGCCACCAGGTGAATTTCATGGCTGAGGACTGCACTACACTTCACAAGTTCTGTGTCTGTCTTCACAACACGTCTGTCAGATATAAAAATACCAGTCATTTTAAAAGTGGGACACCGAGCTGAGAGAAGAAAGACTTGCCCAACATATAAATAAAATTAAATAAGGCCATGGCAGGGATGAGGTATCAGTTCAGGCCTCTCAAATTAAAGTACAACTTTCTAGCCAGTGTATCTTCAGCACTCTTAGAACTCTCTTCCGATAATCAGCTTTCTGTGAGGATGAAGTACCTATGAGGCATCCCCATGATGACATAATCCACTCCTTTTTGGCTAGACTTGTCAATTATTGTCTTTAAGGCGGGGATCAGCACCTCACAGCCTTCCAAACCAAATCGCTTCTCAGATGACCATTTCCTATGCAGGAACTCTTCAAATCTGGAAAACAGAAGATATACGTCATTTGTCCGACAAGAATTGCCACACAACCAACTAGAATGACTCAAAAGCTCCAAGAAGGAAGTGATTCTGACAGGAATTTATCTCTGCACCATGACCCACTGGCTCTGCATGGGATGTTCTGGCAGTTAACCCTTCCCACTGTTTTCCCTCACAAGCTGGACATCAGAGACAACAGAGGTGAAAGATGCATGTGGAGAACTTTCCTATAACTCCCTCCTCCTCCTCAATCTAAAGCATTGCGGATGTGGACACAAACAGGAGTTGGAACATCGGTAGTAGTTAATGGCTGAAGAACTTCAATTGCATTAAACTTACAGGCATAATAAGCATTACTCAAGAGCTGTAGAGGAAATAGCAATATAATGAATTGCATTATTCAAAAGAAAGGGAAGAGTTAAAACCAGTGCTAAATCATGGTCATATCTTTCCAGATCTCTCATATATCTTGTTGTGTCACTCAGAAACAGGAGGTGGCAGTGGGGCGGGAAGATGAAGGGGAAATGATAAAGATTCTGGAGAATAGTTTTGCAAGTCATCTCTAGAGAGATAGCAGAAGAAGCCATGCAACTAGATTATGACATACATACACATTACTATTATTTATTAAATTTGTATACTGCCCTATACCTGTAGATCTCAGGGTGGTTCAGAACGTGTGTGATCTGAGGTTACATACAGTTATTCTCAATGTAAAACTAGGTCAAGGATGTGAGTAAGCAGAGAAAAGTGAGAAGAGCCAACATCCAAGGTCTTTCCTAAATGAAGAGCAGACTTTTCCCTTCATGCCATACTAATGATGGCCTACATTCAGTGCCATTAGCACAAAAAAATACATCCTGTATAACTGCGGTAGGATGGAGAGGATAACACCACTCCTGACTGCAGCTTTAGCTGGAAAAATATAGTCAAGGAACATGTACATGCCAGAGAGAAAGCTTAGCTTAAAAAACAAAAACCTCACTTAAACTGCATTGCAGGAGATGATGATGATAATAATAATAATAGTAATAATTTTTATTTATACCCTGCCCTCCCCAGCCAAGGCTGGGCTCAGGGCAGCTAACAAGCAATAATAAAAACAAGTTGAATGATTACAACTTAAAAACAAAATTAAAATACAACATTAAAATATTGAAACATTAAAATATTAAAATGTAGCCTCATCGCAGGAGGAGAAGGAAAAGAAAAAAGAAAGAGAGGGAGGGAATCAAATTGGCTCCAAGCCAAAGGCCAGGTGGAACAACTCTGATAAATCCTCTCCGCTCCTCTCCTTGGGAGTCTTCTGGGCAGCCACTGCCACTGGTCTCTGAGCTGCTCCACCCCAATGAGTGGTGTCTTCTCACACTGCCCCACAGGGCCCAGGGACTTGTCTGTCCATTCCCAACAGCAAGGGCTGGCGGACTGGCTGGGTGGGTTCCCTCACCCACTTGCTTGCTTACCCACTTGCTTGCCGCCTCAGCTCCTGGCAACCAGCACGCCCCCTGACCAGCCCCAGAGGCACCATTCACCTGGGGAGCTTGTAGCCAGGGCTGCTGCAACAAACAGCTGTGCAAGCCTTGGGGAGGCAGAGAGGCAAGAGGAAGGAGGAAAGGGGAGGAAAGGAAAGGAAAGGAAAGGAAAGGAAAGGAAAGGAAAGGAAAGGAAAGGAAAGGAAAGAGGGACAGTGTTGACCCACGGCACCCCTGACCATCATTCAAGGCACCCCAGGGTGCCACAGCACACTGGTTGAAAAACACTGGGTTAGAACCATATGTGTGCATCTCAGTTTGCTGAGAATGTCAATCAACTCTTGAACCATTTGGTCCTTCTGGGCTGTGAATCTATGCTTGTAGGCCGCTTGTCCACTGCCATGAAACTTGAGCCCTGAGGGGCCTAACAGACTCGCCCCAAACACACAAACACACACACAAAAAAAACCCCAAAACAAAACCCCACAATTCAGGGAAGTTGAAGAAATGCAAGTACCTGGTCGACCGGACTAGTCTAGCCAGCAGGGTGCGCTTCTCCTCGTTAGTGAACTGCATGACACCAGGAGTTTCAAATTTCTGCCTTATCCATTGGCACTGCTCCAGATCATTAATGAACATGAACTCTACACCAATGTGTTGGCAATAGGCCATCTATTAAACACAAAAAAGTTTCAACACAAAATAAAGCAAAAGAGTTGACCATCTCACAGCACAGATTAAAGAAGTGCTTTTTGAACAACTATATATCATCAAATAATTATGTTTTATTTATTTATTTATCCTTCTTTTCTTCTAAAGAACTTGGGGCAGTGCATAATGGGCAGTTCCATTTTACCATCATAACCATTCAGTAAGGTACACCACACCAAGAGAGGGGCAGAAGACTGTCCAGTGATGACTTAGGATCTGAGCTGAGGTCTTGACAATCCAAATCTTATATACTGCACCCCACGGGCTCTGGAACTTGCCAGTTTCATTAATTTGAATGAGATATACTTTCCTGAATCAGGCACATGAAGTCTGTGCAGTTTCATTCAAATCTGGGACTGGAAAAACAGAAGTTGAACATCTAAGGTCTTCAAATAAGCTAGTATTTTTCAAAACTTGGAAACTTATCAAGGGCTCCTCAATAAGATGATTATGGCAGACAAACTTCCTTGAAAACAACAGCTTGATTACCACTAATAATCTGTCTTTGAAATGTGTAGCTGCAGAGGAATGTAGTTTACATTCACATGCAGCAACAGTAAGACTAAAGAGGGCTGGCCAGTAACCTATGTACCTTAAAATGTGACCCAGAATCCTTTGCAATGCACAGATGAAGTGCTAAAATGCTCCCTGAAGGTAGATGTTTGAAACTCAGAAAGGAAAGACATAACATAAGTGACTGTAACTAGCTACTTTTTAAATCGGTTATGTTCAAATTTTAATACCAATGCAGGGAACTGGCAGGAGATGCAAGCAGAAGAGCAAAGGAATGTCTGGCAAGTGTTGGCAAGACTGACCTTTGCACAGCCTTGTTGGAAATTATTTTTAGGCATAGTCATGACACAGAACTAATGTAGGCAGAGGACACCAAGGTTGCATTTTCTTCACTAGGAAGTGGTGTTGCCTTATGAAGTATGCAAATTATAACCTGCTTACTGAGTGGAAAGATAACCCTGAAACCCAGAATAAAAGGAGATACATTTTGAGAAGTTAAGATGGACAAGAAAAACCACTGCGGGTGAGGAAGCTGAGTGGTTGCCTTTATTCTGCACAACACAGTTACAGAAGACAGAGACAGGAAAGGAGTGCTCCTGTCCTTGAGGTTTTTCTTCTCCTTCCCATCTCTTCCCCTTTCAAGAGTCAGCAGCAGCTGTTCGTTTGCTGTGCTGAGCAAGAGGCACCCACACTGGCAAGGAAAAAAAATCTGTATGACTGCCAGAAAACAGGCGTAAGAAATGCTCTTCCATCAAGAATGACCATTAAAATTTTAAGCTTTAATATGTTCATAGTTTACAGAGCACAGTAGTTTTTGTAGTTGCAACATCCAGAAGGACTGGTGTTCTCACATTTTCCCCATTGGATAACCACATTTTATCTTCTATTTCACTGCCTTTTTGAAGCTGCCAGAGCACCAGGGTCAAATACCTTATCCCTCTGCAGTATATTACCCTAATATAGTTTCTCTGGGGACAGGTTATTTGCCACAGCGTCTTATCTGCCCAAATCCTCACACACAATGCTAACATCTCTAAGGAGAATTCATACAGACTTAAAAAATGTACTTTACATTTCAGACTACAGTGTAGAAAGGTATCAACATGGGCTTCCACAATATTCCAACAAGAGGCAGCTCCCTCTTGCAATTTCCGAAGCAGCACATCAGCAACGGAAACACCACAGGCAGCTATTTGACCACCTATGAAGGGGTCTGCCGCAAATTGCCTACAGGACCAGCTTGCTATCTTTCATGCAAACACTCGCTTCTTCACTCGTAATGGCCAATGGTAGAATTTCTGCTCTGCAGGGGGTTGGACCAGATGGTCCTCAATTCTAGGATTCTATTATTGCTTCTAAATTGTTTTGAGAACTCACGTTTACCAGCTGCCACTAGGGAGTAGTACAGATCAGTACCGGTGTTAAGGCAGAAGATTCAAACAGTAGGTTTGTTTATTTAATTATTTCATTTATATCTCACCTCTCTTCCAAGGAGTTCAGTGTGGCATAATGGTACTGCTCCTCTCTATTCCACCCACCTCAAAAGCAATCGTATGAGGTCACTTTGCCAAGACTGTGACTGGCCCAACATCACTCAGTGAGCTTCGTGACTGAGCAGGGATTCAAACCTTGGTCTTCCAGGACCTTGTCCACTAATCTAATCATTACTCCACAGTGGCTCTCTTTCCTACACAAAGCTAATACCAACTGGAAATGTAGGCATGACGTCACTTGGGAAATAAGGTGCCAGTGTTTATTTTGTCACACGAGTGTGTAATGGGATACTTTTTCTGGCATGGAATCATAGAGTTGTAGAGTTGGAAGGGACCACGAGAGTCATCTAGTTCAACTCCCTGCAATGCAGGAATCTTTTGCCCAGTGTGAAGATTACCTTCTGGACTACAAAGTTAGCACCATGTTAAAAAGCAGACCGACCAACTGTAACTATTACAGAGGGTAATTATTTGGGATAAATTGCTTTGTTTCTGATTAGAGCGCTGTTTGGACATCACTCCACCTTGCGAACTCTATGCACAGTGAGTTGGGGAGTTGATCTCTTGCTAATTTTTTATCCACTCTCAGCATGTAGAAGAGGGAGTGAAGATTGTGTGCTGAATTCAGCATGGCTTGGTGGGGAGCAGTGCTTTTATAGCTTATGAAAGGAACAGAGGAAAGACACAATTCTAAAGCCTGTACCATGCCTTGTTATGTATACACTGGGGTAGGGAGGGAAGAAAAGTGACAACATCCAAACAGTGCTGACTCTCCAAGGCTCCTGCATCCTGTGCAGGTCTCTTACCTCTAAACGGCGGATGATTTCCCGAAGAGGGAGAGCAGATTCTTTTCCTCCAATGAAAGTGGTAGTGGGCAAGTGAAAAACCTTGTCGAGGTCCGATTCGTCCAGGCCATAAAACCCTGCAGAATTTTCATGGGTAGGAGAAGGCAAAAAAGGAGTGGGAAGAGGCGTTCAATGCAGACAGCCGCAGCACAGGAACCAGGTTTTGGTGAAGGAGAGGAGGGACAAGAAAGCAGCACAAAATAAGCATGAAGGAGGTTTGTATGAACAAAAAAAAGGGCGGCAATTAAAATGATGAACAGGTAAGCAAGAACAAAAAAGGTTACCGTAAAAAGCATGGAGGGTGTAAACACAGGTAATATACTTGCCGTTAAAATTGGTAATTAAATCCAGGGGAGGAATCAATAAGAATTTTAGACCCACATTCACACATTTTTTTGGATGTTAAAGACAAAAAAAGTATTGCAAAAATACATTGTCACCACATTTCACCACATATTTAAAATTAAAAGTAAAATGAAGCAGGAAATAAAAGAGTTAAAGGCCCAGCTCCCAGAACCAAAAAGTAGAAAAGCAGCATGATTATGTATCAGTTTTAGGGTTCTGTGTAGGACTCTCCTGAATAGCTCACTCCATGGGAACAAAGATTTGAGAATGAACTGGACTCTGCAAACAACGCTTTTCACAGGCCTCACAAAGGTTTTGCTTCCACCAAATTTCAAAATTCTCTCTCAGCAATACATTTAAGCATCCACTATTCACGTTTACTGTGCAGGAGCACAGACCAGAAGTATCTTATTATTACCAATATTAAAATACTTCAGCATCAGTTGCTGGAATAATTAAGGAGTGTTCAGCTGAAGATCATACAACTGAGAGCCAGAAAGTTGTCTATAAAAAGATACACCAACTAATCCAAGTGGAGATTTTGCATAGCAACTTGACAAGCGTTTTCGACATTAAAGAAAAACTCCTTAATGATGATCAACTTAGTATCTAGTGAGAAACTATTCTGGGAGGAGTTTTGTAACAGAAAGCAATTCAGCTTGCCAGACAGAACAATTCTGCATCTCCTCCCCAGGCACGCTGTTCCAGGGGGTTCTCCTAATACTCCCCCCCCCAGCCCTTTCCAGGGGAAACGAGGGGAGGACAGGGGTAAAGCCCGTAGAGCAAGCAGAGGTTCTGGCACAGGGCTTCCACTGATGGGACTCATTAGCTGAATCCAGCCCTTTATGTGTTTTGAAATTTCTATTCCGCCTCTGACCTTAAAGTAAGCAACTAACCAAAAACAGCTAAACACAAACTGAAACAGAGGAACCATCTTAAACCTAAGACAACAGAAGCTCACAGACCAGCAAAATCATCATGAAGCCAAGAGGAGACAAAAGCCAAACAAAGGACAGACTAATGTCCTGTCTAAAATGCTGCAAGATGATGGCATAAGGCCAGTGGCAATAGGCATGGATGGTTTTCTTGGAGCAGGGAGATCCCCGTAACCAAGGCCCTCTTCCCTGTTACCACCAGCAAGATTTCAGACGGCGGCAAGACACAAGAAAGGGCTTCTACAGCTGATCTAAAGGGCTCAAAGACTGTACACGTTATGTCATTTTTCTTCCTGCATCAGACCAATTGCAAAGCAATCAATTCCCACCAGACACTTCTGCTTCCTCTGTCAGTAGAAGATTACATAGACTTGGAAGCAGGCTGGTAGGCGGAGCTAGAATGCTGCTTGATAAAGGGTTGCTACTGAACATTTAAATGATATGCCAAATTCTCACTCCTTGCTGCCATGTTTAGTCCTCTGTATCCCATGCTGCTCTCCCACCAGGGGGGCAAGGAAACAAAACTGGGGCAAGTCTGACTAAACTAGGGGTTGGGTTGGGAATTGCTTCTGGCATTTCCTTATCTTCCTCATCTCTTGCAAATAAACTTTGACGGGACTTCATAATGGCATGAAGTGACTGACACTTGTCAAAGCTTGAAGGTCACTGTAACAGATAATTGACTGATTGTTGGTTACAGGGAACCCCTTTGAAGTATCTGCAGAGGGCAAAATGCTCCTATAATTGGAACATTTCCTCCTTTGTAGAGAAAGCTGTTTATATTCAAAGCACTTCCTCCAGTGCTTTGAATATAAATTGCTCCCCTGGGAAAAGAAAAACAAACAAAAAAAAAACACGCACCAAGTTTTTAAATTGAGCATTTTTTCATCTCTTCTGAGAAAGCAGTGAAGGAAGTGCTTTGAATCCGAGCTACTTCCTCCAGCTTCCTGGGCCAATCCCAGTGAACTGTTGGGACTTTGGCTGTGCAGGTATTCTTCAAGTACCACCAGCTGATTGTTGTTGCTTGGAAAGGGAGTTCTGAACTGTACTTTAGGGCTCCAGTGATCAGCTGACAGCCAGGGCTTCAAAGTGCCTTGCAAATAACTGCACCCAGTGCTGATCAGCTGGGTGCTCCACCCCCTTTTTTGGTCCAGCTTTACTTGCCCCGTACTAGACACCATTTATGATGTGAGGTATGATGCCTTCACATAGGCAATAAAGAAGGGCCAGTGGAATGCCTGTTATCTTTATTATGCCTGGCGGACCAAATGGGGAGGCATGGCGGGCCTAATTAGGTTCACTGTCAAGAGATTGTCCCCCCAACTCCAGCTGAAACACGATACAGAGGTCAGGGAGTACTTGAAATTTTGCTTTCATATTGATGGCAACCTGAATCAAGTGTAGTTCTGTCCTCAGGAGAGAGATCTGGGTAATTCCCCTACCTTATTGTTGTTGTTTGTTTAGTCATGTCCGACTCTTCGTGACCCCATGGACCAGAGCACGCCATGCACTCCTGTCTTCCACTGCCTCCCGCAGTTTGGTCATACCTTATTACCCAGATCTAATTCCTGTGTTTGGCACTTGCTGGTTTTTAAAATCTACATTGTTGGTTCACAGCATAAGCTCTTTCGTAAAAGGGGTGGGTGGGAATTGCATGGGGAAACCAAATATTGTTCTTGTGTCAGAACATATTGTGCTAGCTGCTTTCTGGGTCTCCCTTTTGTTTTTTTGTAAAAACTGAAGCATTTTTTAAAATTGTGAAAGTTTCAATTAAGGGAAGATCTCAGAGTGACTTTAAATTCATCTGGGTGAGGTGATAGTTACATTAGTCCTGCTCGTTAGAAGTAGTTCTCATCTGTTTGGAAATTCAGTGCATAGACCTGTTAATACTATGTATCAAGAGGTATGAGACAGATACTTTTTTCTAATTCACCCATTAGAAAAAAGCATCTATCAAGTAATTTTTAATGCTTATTATTATTAGCAGAAATATGACATGAACACACCCTCAGCTTGAAGGATATCATTTTGCTACCCTGGATGCAGAATCAGGCTAGGGTAATGCAAGTCATTCTGTTACTCACCACTGCATCTCCCATCCCAGTAGAGATGCTGAAGTAGGGAGAATGTGATTAGCAAGGATTTTAAAGTTACAAATGCTGAGAGAGAGAGAGAAAGGACCTACAGTATACTATCCACAAAAGGGCTGCTGTAGGAGCAAACCAGCCTTTGCTTTTTTATTTAACTCCATAAATTTCTGATGGTTGGAAAGACTGTGGGAGTATGACCAGGGTTTTTGTCTTTTGTTTTGTTTTAAAAAACCACCCATTTAGTTGGCTATAGTCATAACTTTTTAAAGTTGTCTTCTGTTTAGGGACATTAGATCCCAATACATGAGATAGCCATTTGTTTATCTACAGAGATTTTACAGAGACAAATCCAAACCAAGGCCAACAGTAGGTATGATTTAGGAGAAGAATACAGTATCATGTGATAACAGGAAAGCTAAATATTCATTCTTCTGCTTGCAGCAAGGAAGCATTTTCTTAATATGCTTTACTTCTTAATTGTCACCTATATGCATTGCAACATACCAGTCTGCCAGAAAGAAGCCCAGGTTAGCTGTGAAACAGAAAGCACCACACATAGTGTGGGATTCATCTCTCTTTAGAAATATTTTGCTCCGTTCAATTGGATAAAAAAACAGTAACTTGAAAATTATGATTAAGCATTGGACACTGAAGCATCCCACTCACAGCATAAGACTACCATGAGATGGGAATCTCTTAGCAAGATAGAAAAATAACCAAGCCTGGCTATTTAGATGCCTGAATGTCACTGTCAGAAGTCTGGCACCTACATAAATGTAACATTTACTTTTGTGCACCAAATCACACAAGTCAGGTTAAGTATCAAAGGCACTTGAGTAAGTGCTCTAATGAACATGTGACAACAATTACATTTTTGTGGAGTCCCAGATGCTAACGGAAGACAGTACTCAACACAACAAACAATGGAAAACAAACAATAGGAAAAAATGGCTACCACTCAATCAAATAAAGAGGTATGTAATTTGGGAGGAAGACGATAATGAAGCACTTTGGTCACATACATTCCAAACCACTCTGAGAAGAAAACAAACACTGTTTGACATGGGGGCAAGCTGCAACTTTACCTAAACTATACATGCTCAGAGTCAACTATTCAGGGAGTCCTAATCTCCAGAAGGGGTTAGACGCTCATTATTTGCATACCTCCTACTGTTAGCACTCTCAGCCGCTCCTTGAATACTGCAAGATCTGGGAGAAGGGGGTAAGGTGGGATGCAGAAAGGAGAAGACAGAGAGACCCAGTCAAAGTTAGTTTTTAAAAAACCCCAAAGAACCGCGGAAGTAGCAATATACAGAGAAAGTCAACGGTTTAAACAGTACTCACAAGCACACCGTCAACACCACCATAGGAAAGGAGGTTAGAATGAAGGATGACTGCAATACTACAGGGGGGAAATCCTTGAATGAATCTTTCAGAGCCAGCCATATAAACCATACAGAGAAAAAGAGGTGTGAAAGTTACCCGATACCCAGCAGTTAAGCTACATGGTTTGAGATCTCCTCATTGTTTCCTTATGTAAAATATGCAAGCGGGGGGGGGGGGGGAGTTCAGAGCATCAAGTAGTAAACCAAGCGGTCTCTAGAGCAGGAGCCTAGTTTAAAATGTACAAATGAATAAAAGAAAGCCTTCTTACAGAATCCCGTATCTGCTCCAGCTGAAGTAACTTCTTAGCACTTTCGTATCCCATTCTACCTCTGTGGAGCTCAAGGCAATGTACAAAGTGTTCACACACTTTATCCTCACAAACAACCCTGTGAGGTAGATTAGACTGAAAGATGTCAAAGGCTAATGAGGTTCACAGCTGAGACTGTGCATCCTATGTTTTTTCTCAACAAGCTAACTATTGACTACTCTGGCTCACCTGCTCTTTGGTTTGTCAAAGTCAGAACAACTGTCAATGGCTTTGCTTTAAAGTTTAAACCTAGCTTGGCTATCAACAGAGATTTCAAGGGCACCTCCTAATAAGGAACAATTTACTGGCAGGGTAATTTATTGGCAGGATTTTGCTAAACAGAAACTTATTGTGTACTACTGCAAGTCACTGCTGCTATGACTCATCCTTCTCAAATGGCCTCGACACCCAAAAGCGTTCTTTGTCCTGAACACAGCTTCTTCTGGGAGGGAAACCACCAAACCCTTTATCACAGGGAGCTGAGTAGACACCTTCCTAAGCACGTTCATATGACCCTCTTGAGGTTCAGAGCTTCCACCACAGGATGATCATTAGCTTGGAATGTAACCATAAACAACTTTGTTCTCTGTATGCAGTTGTAAGCAGCTATAGCAAGATTCCTTTGTGCAACAGTATTTCAGTTGTGCCTCAGCCCCTGAACTAACGATCAGGTTGTGCTGATTGAATCATGGGTACGGTAGAGATATTTGAGAAAGCTTTGAATATCAAGGGCAGATCATGCCAAACGATGTGCTTAGCTCCATAAGAAGGCTGAGTGAATTGAACAAAGGCTTCGTTGACATCTGCTTGTCTTGAGAGACAATGGAGTGTGCCCGAGGGGGTGAAGTCAAACTGCTGCCCAGGTGACAAGACCCCGCCCCATCAGTTTCACTGATGTGGTCCAAAGAAAGCAAAGCAATACATCTGGCACCAGCTTGGCTGAAGGAGTTGCTGTAAGGAGCCCACAAGGTGCCACCCAACCGTCTTAGGGACTCCACTCTGGATTTGTGTAGGGTTTACTCCTTAGGTTTTTCTTCTGATTATATCTAGCAAAGGCAAAAGAGGTTTAGGATCAGAGTTTTCCTTCTCCTAGATGGGCTACCTTCCCAGGTTGACGAGCCCCACCTGCTCCTCACTTCTCTCTGCAGCACGTGCAAAAACTGCCTTCTTAAGCATTGGACCCACTTTTGGTCTCATCTGATCAATCCGCTGGATCCTGTGTTCGCATGCAGGGCAAGACCTAACTCACCAACGGTTTAAGACCCAACGTCTACCCTCACCCGGTTTAGCTGGCCAGTTGAAGCCATTCCTAGGGTGTGGCCACTGTTACATGCTGACAGCTTCTAGGAGCCACAGGTGAGAGCTGAGTGCAAGTGGGGGCCAAAGGCGGACAAACTACCCCAGAGGTACCCAGTCATTTACAGACTGGCACATCCCCTACTCCTTCCCAAAAGCCATTAGTGTAGACAATGGCCAGTGTACTCACCTACGTGTTGTCCTCAGATTCTCTCAAGTACCAGTCCACAGGGGAGGTTATATTCCTCTCAGGTTAGTTTGGAGGGAGGTAAAAGAAATTTATGGGTTGCTGTCCCAAGGAACATCATGCCTTGTCCTGCAGCTTTCCAAATGAGTTTTCAGCACCATTAGCCATTAAATGAAGGAGAGGATCACATATATTGTAGAGTGACTCAGGTTCCTTCATAGGATCCCCGGAAAGATGGATCCAGAGCAAAATATAACAAGGCAACTATTTTGAAGAGCAAAGGGCACAAAGCTGTGAAAGATGTTATGATTCATGATGTAGGAACAAGACAAAACCTGTCACTCATGCTCCACAGTCTGTCGCTGCTCCTTGCCATTGTTGGGAGTGGCACCTGATAAAATCTGAGGACACTTCATTGATGAGTTTATCGTCTCAGGTGTTATTCTAGATTTTGGTTCATACCAAAACAGTTTGCCTCTATGCATGGTGCAAACTGTATTAGAGAAAGGAATGAATCGAATATGGCCTAACAAATGGAACAAATCAATTTAGTCTAGAACAGATGATGTCCAAGTGGCAGCCTTACATAACCTTCTCTAGGAAACTTTGGAAGTGACGAATTTCTAAAGAATGTTAAGTTGAAAATTTAACCATTCTACGAACGTATTTCCATTTCACATGGTAAATTCTACTGGCGGACTGCTTATGTTAGACCACAAGAGTTCAAAACATTCACTGAACTCAAATGTCACATAATCAACCACAACATGCAAGGACTGGGAGTCTTCATGTTCTGTGCTGAATATTTTGGGATTGGGTCCCAGGAGCAAATCAGTTAGAAACAGGAAATTTGTGTGGGTGGGCAAAAAGGTAGCTGCATAGCACTATTCCCTGACTCAAGGGCAAGAATGGACTGACTCACAGAAGCAGAGAGCTTGCCCTTCCAAAGACCTCCTGAGACAATGTGGATTGAACATTCTGTTTCCAGCCATAGGTTTGTTGCTAGACCTTGCAGGCCTGCTAATACAGGCCTTGTAAAAACAAACAACTAGCATGACATTTTCTGCTGAGTCAAAATACAGCAGAGGCTGCAGAAAAGGAAGGTGATGTGCCTACAGTCTCTGATGGGCTCTGTGTTTCTGTTTTACTGCCCTGAATGCAGCATAACCTATCTTGTAGAATAGCACTGGAGAGGAATAAGATTTAAAAAGTAACAATTCTATTTACATTTTATGGAAGAAGGAATGCTTGTTCTCCAAGGATAATAATAATATCTGCATTGGATATTGGTGAGACACCAATTAAACAATTAATATAGTGCTGTGAAAGCAAGGAATAAAACAAAGTAATATTTTGAATGAGAAAATGTAGTTCTGAATCTCCCTGTCTTAATTATAAAGTAATTGTATCCAAGGAATAACATGTCAAAATGTACAATAAGGGGGAACAGTATTATAGCAACAACTGAAGTTATTCTGCTAGATCACTTAAAACGGGCGTCCTCAAACTCGGCCCTTCAGATGTTTTTGGCCTACAACTCCCATGATCCCTAGCTAGCAGGACCAGTGGCCAGGGAGGATGGGAATTGTAGTCTCAAAATATCTGGAGGGCTGAGTCTGAGGAAGCCTGACTTAAAAGGTCAACATTTCCCCTCACTAAAATGTAAGCCACACTTCAATGGCTACTATCAACCACCTTCCACGTGACTCTCCCTAACTGGCATTTTCATATCTAGGAACATAGTGACTTTGTACTTGTTTGAATTTATGGTTTAAAAGGCAGGCACACAAGCTCAGCAGCACAAGGCCAGTACTTATCTCTACAAATTGTACTTTAGGATTATTTGGGACCAAAAATAATCACAGAGTTTATTCCTATGTGCAGCAAGCAGTTCAACATAACAAGATGAATACCTATACAAACCTCTTCCATAGAAGTTGATAAACTGCAGATGGATATCACTTAGCTTTCAGCAGCAAATAATGCATTCAGCATAAAAACTACATTAGCACAACGCTTCCACTATCAAAGGACAATAGTAACAAATTCATCCTTTCAGTGCTGCTAATCAGCAGAGAAGGGCTCTAGTAATGACGGAACCACTTCTCAGTAAGAATTTGGCCTCCCCCCCCCCCCCCAATACTAGCTAGATTTGAATGATCTTATCCTATTTTTATTTATTTCATGAAAATTATATACCACTTGATTATAACCCCCCCTCAAAGTTATATATATGTGTGTGTGTACTGTATTGAGCAACTAATTAGTTTCAAAGGAAATAGCACAATATGTCTCTGAAAGCTTATTTTGCTGCTTATCTCCCAAGAGGCACAAGTTGTATTTACTTATAGTCTCCCATTCCATTCCTGCAGTATGAATGGGGCATTGGTATAAAACAACTGGCTGCAGACTGGTGAACACTAAAAGCAGCAGAAATATGAGACGACTGGACCCTTACTGAACTCAAAGCATGGGAACCCCCAACAAAAATATATAATTTGGCAAAATATTTGGACTTTATGATATGTATTGGTATAATTTGGAATAATTAATGTGCTATGATTGGATTGTTAAATGGAAAACTTAATAAAAATTATTTTTTTTAAAAAAAGAAACAACTGGCTGCAGGAGTCCCTTTCTTACAAACAGATATTACTATAAGGGCTCTGCCCTGCCCTTGATACAGGCCAGGTCTGCATGCAAAGCTAAGCCATGGTTTATTAAACAATATTTAGTATGATAATCTTCAAACTGCCTAGCAGCTGAACTATGGTATGTTAACCGCCAACAAACTGTGATGTGAAGTTTGTCGTTGGATTACGAAGCTTGACCTGTTATATCTATGACATGGCATTATGTGCGGATCAGACATATACCTTTAGCTATGGTTTGTTTGCTTACCCTGTTCAAGTTGCCTGCCAAGCAGCCCTTAAGAGCAGACCTGCTTGCCTTTATGTCTATAAGCACATTTATAAAGAAGCACAAAAAAGGAATTCAGTTTCCCAAAAAGGAAGTAGAGCTTGCAAAAAGAATAAACTATGTTGAGGTACAGTGTGTGCCAGCTGTTCCAATGCACATCCCAGGAAAACCAGCTGGTGTGTGGCTGGTGCATAACTCACCAGATTGCTGCAAGTTTACTAATACAGGTAGCAGCTCCCCTGTGTCATGAACTATACTCAGTAATAATTTCAAGAGCAAATTATCTTGAAGTTAACAAAACTGCTTTTTAACAAACTTTTTCTGAGCTACAGGTCTGTTGCAATAAGCACCCCGTAAAATCCTGTCAAGACATAGCACCCAATTTTAAGCCAGCCTATTGAGCTTAAAACAATGCTTGAGAAAGCAGTTATATAGAGAGCAACCAACTGCTTACATGTGGAAAGTAAACATGACTCAGTGGTAGAATACATGCTTTGCACACAGAAGATCCTGGGTTCAATCCCTGGCACATCCATTTAAAAGGCTCAGGTAGAAGCTGATGGAAAAGGCTTCAGCCCTGACATCCTGGAGAGATACAGCCATTCAAAGTAGACAATACTGGACTAGGCAGACAAATGGTTTGGTACAAGGTAGTTTCCTACGTATTCCAGAATTTGTTCAGGATCCTGAGGGAGAGAGGTGGTAAGCAGGGCTCTTCCATCAGCTCTACTGAGATACCAGGAACATTTGGCTTTCCTCAGTTTTCACTTAACAGTACCCATTGCATCAGGCTACCTGAACTGCTTCCACCCATCTGGTTGTTGTATGAGCTGTAACTTTTACGAACTAGTGCCTGAGCTTGCACACATTTGCCCATTTTGTAGTATGCCCATTTTGTTGTAGTACAGAGTATACACAACTACGGTAATTCCACACTGGACAGAAACGGATGCTGCTATATCAGTGTGAATACACTTTTGGCTACCATTGTTCTAAGGCAACATGAGACACTCTACACCTTACTTCTCAAACTGAGTTTGCAGTGTCCATTGCCACAGATAACTTAGCATGTAAGGTGGCACATATTTATCACAATACAACCTAGCTACTGTCTGAGAGCCCCATAAGACTGGATAAGATACTAAATATTAGTAGATTAAAAAATCATCACTTGTGAATATTTAATATCCCAGTTAACTTTATTTAATGTGAAACAGCTTTGATTTCACTCTCTGATCAGAAAAAGATTATCTAAAGAATTCACACATACACTGTCTATGCAAGGTAGCAGAGTTATATACAGCTTTATTAAAATCTTAGGGTTCACATATATGAACATGTATAAAACTGGTGGTGGTGTAACTCTACCCTTGTGAAGTATTAATGACAGACTTCAAGAGTAATAATGAATCCATTATAAGTAAAATAGAGCCAGATTCTCTATGCTGCAGGGACCCACCTATGATTTCCCCCCTCAAAATGTCTATTCCATCTTAATTCATCACCACCACTCCACTGTAAAGGGGTGCTGTACTCCACTGTCCTGTATCTGACATACTTGCTGAAGATGATTTAATGTGTGTAATGTCAAAGGAGTACTGTAGAACACATTAGGGATCCCCTCCAAAGGCCTGAAAAGAACCCCTAGACTTCACGACCAACGTTCTTTGTATGAGTAATGGATCTTTAACGTAAAGGGGGCAACAACATCAGAACGCCAACTGTAAGTTGAAGAAGACAGTGTAGCTAAGTGGACTGAACATGAGTAGAACAGCATCCATTACAGTTTTGTTTTTTTCTCCTTTGGATACCTTCCATTTCACAAATATACATTCTATGAGCACATCAATCATGACCATCTCAAAACATTACATGCACAAATACTCTAATCACATGTCAGTCTTGAAAGGAGTTAGTGGTCATTATTATTGTTCTATTCTAAGTTAGAAGCATGCTACTTAAAAGCGCTTGCGGAGGCAGGTTGATTAACCTGTAGAAAGCACCAGCAATAAATAGAGCTCAGCCACCGTAACCTGTGCTATGCTTGGAAAAAATACTAGTGATCAAACTTAAAAGATCAGGTTGGACTTTACTGGAAAACCGAATTTCAAACATGGCTCAGCACACACCCCCTCATCTGAGCAACATACATGCACCTTGCAACCAAGGGTCTCACCATTTCAGTCTCTTGATTAGATGTGGGAATAAACTCCAAAGCTTCCTCGTCATGATCACTGAAAGTCATTGGTTCAGCTACTCTTAGGATTTTAGGGCAAGCTGCATAGCTAAGGATTACAACTGAACTGAGTGAGGAAATACCACAAGACTTGCCTGAAGGCTTTTGAAAAACCATCCCGTTCCTCCCCAGTAGCATCACTGCAGAACTCTTGAAGTCTGCTGAATCAAGTCACTGCAGTTCCAAGCAAGAGACCTACTGAACACTGGGGGTCAAGGGATGCTAAAGGCAAGGAAGAAGGCCTGTTTACGTGACTCCAAAATATTCCTCATTTCCTCAGAGGCAAATAATAGACACTACTAACCTACTCAGAGCCATTAACTACTGAACTCAAAATTAACAGTAGAAGAGAACAAACTGGCTTGTATTGCACATGTAACACCTTGTGCCCACAGTGGTAAGTGACAAGGGACAGAACTACTTTGCTGCTGTTCAATTTTTTAAAAAGTGATCATTATAAAGGAAACTTAAGACCTTTCCCTTCAGACTTAGTGAAGCAATCTAACTAGAAGCTGTGAAAGTGAGAGAGGAGGAGCTCAAGCAATGCGGCACTAACTGCTCTCGGAGCCCTCACCCAGTTTATCTGCGGAAGTGATAATATCGGCTGGAACGGAAGAGTCCAGATCAGCATCCAAGATGCCCAGTGGGTCGAGCTGTGCTACATGATGCCCTCGAATCTATGAAATGGGCCAGGAATGAAAAGGAAAGTGGATACCAGAAGAGGGATGGGGAGGAAGGGGATGGAAAGGAAAGGGGTATAAAAGTTAAAATTACATTAGAATTAATTTGCAGAGTAATTCTCACCGACGTTTGGAGAATCAGTTACTGCCGATTCATCAAAATTTACACAACTAATGCCGAGAGGATCAAGCTTGGCAATGTGGTGACCCCTGACCTAGAAACAACAACAAAATTAGTCACAAAGCGGGTTATCAATCATGTTTCACATTGCAGATTTTCTGTAATGCTGTTGTTTCAAGTTTACAGAGATCAATGCAAATCTCAACACTGATCTCATTTTACACCCTATGTCAGACTGGAACTGAACTTTTCTTAAACTAAAGGAGTAAAAATACTTTAATAGTACAAAAACTCAGTGGGGCAAAGGGACACCCATGATAAATATCCACTTAGAAATGTGGAAAGTGCTGAATACATCTGTTAAAATGCTGCTTATTTTTGTAAATTTATTCCCAGAAAACATCTTTGTGGCTTACATTCAAAAAGATGTAGCCCATGATGGCTCGGTTTCATGTCCTTATTCTAAATATTAGATGGGATCTTGAAGGACATGATTGTACAGCTTATTAGATGCAATAAGTAAAATAAGTAGTGCCTTTACGATGTTTGCTGATATATTTCCTCAGCCAGTCAAGGGATGAACATACCTGATTAACACATTTGTCTGGAAGTGGCCTTGTTGAGATTTATTTCTTTTCTATTTAACTCCACTTTTGCATTTCAATTAAAAATCCTCCATGAGGCCCAGCTTCAAGAGAATATATTGCTTTTAGCTATTGTTCTTCTACAGAAACATGCTTGCTCCTTCAAAAGTTTTCTCTGTATTAAAATTCCTTGTGCCCAAGCATGTTTTATTTGGGTCATGCAAACTGACAAGTCAGACATTAATCAGCAAGAATTTCAGCCCAGAAGCATGAACGATGTAACCAGTAACTTTTGGAATTTGAAGCTTAATCACTATACAATAAACTAAACATCTGCTTAATGTAAATATGTAGGAACTGGATTTCACTTTCACTTCTTGAGTTATCATGTTTTAAAAGAATTGTCAGAATTTAAGGGCTTTACCATTCAGAAGCCAAACTACATATTTTTTACATTATTCTTGTGAAGGTTGTATTATTACTGGATGATTTAAAAAAGACTACATCTAATAGGCTGCTCACTCTTATTTGTATTGTTTGAGCAATAAGACATTATTATTGGTATCTGCCATGGATTAGCAGAAACATCAGAGACCAGATGCCTCAGAGACCTCAGTCCCACTGCTGCTGTTTAGTTCTGATTCATATCATTGATTTCCTCAGCGGCAGCCAATTATTACATCTATTTCCATTAGAACCTCCTCCTAACTAGTAAATCTTTTCTGATACAGTATTTGTGGATGTGACAATTAAACAACAGTTATCTGTGGATGATAGCAACAAAGTCATACTCTTATTAGATCCAGTTGGATATCACCCATGTATATAGAGTGAAATCAACAAACTTGTTACTTAAATTCACTGATTTAAATGAGTCTACTCTGAGCATGACTAACATTATCACCATTTCTAGTGAAGAATCTTACCTGTTTCCTTGTTTGTTTCCAGAACTTGAAGAGAAAGATATAGCAAAAGAAACTGCAATGGGAAAAAGCTGTCCCAAGGAGTATAACACTCTGAAGGATACAATCATTTTAACACATTCTTTTCACTTTTATACTCTGATCTTTTTCAGGCATATAGGTAAAAGCACACCATTGTGTGACAATCATTTAACAGGAGACTGTTTTTATCAAGGAAAAATTGACACGTTTTGCAAAGCTTTAAGTTTGTCAGGAGTTGCTCTGATGGTGTTTCCTGCTTGGCAGGGGGTTGGATTCGATGGCCCTTGTGGTCTATTCCAACTCTATGATTCTAAGTTCAGTAGATATCACATAGCCTACAATTAGTTGTTTGAGAAATATTTTCAAGCTTTCATACTAGCCTCTTAGGGAAGTATTTGACAGTCCTTTCATGTAGTTTTAGTAAAATTATCCTAGTTCTGAAATTTTCATTTTTTTTGTGTGTGCATTAATTTTCTGGCTATTATCATCTTTAACTCTGCCTTATCTTTCATGATTCCACACAACCCAGCTGCACAAAGCAGCAGCTGAATAGAACTGTCTGCTGCTATATAACATGTCTTGTTCCTGAAACCTGGCCAAAGCCAGGCTGATATTTGCAGTGCACATTTTGGCAAACCATGATCTACTTTCAATTTTGGACAAATGCTAGATGTAGCAGGTTGGTTTATCTTCTTTTGATACTCTAACAATAATCTTACAATCTTGTGTATTTTGAAATCTGCTTGAGGTTAAAGGGTAGGGATTTTCTTTTTAAAAGTAACATTAAGAATGTAAACTTTTTTGAGACCATGGATTAGATCAAGAAAATCGCACATTTTCTAAGCACTAAAATGGCAATGTTCTAACCTTATGTGGTAGGCTTGCAATAAGCTTTATATGGTGACAGCAGTAGGCCAGTCTTATCATCTCAAGCTTTCATAGCCACAGGCTACCTGATCTGTGTGATGCTGTTCTTCCTAAAAGTGAGGGAGATCAACTCTCCAGC